>NC_081824.1:480404682-480708219 GCF_030867095.1 Alligator mississippiensis
CCATATTTTGGTAACCCTCACTGTAAAGAATGTCTTCCTGACATCCAATCTACATCTACTCTCCTTTAGTTTGTGGCCATTATTTCTAGTAACCCCAAGGGGCCCCGTAGTAAACAGAGTATTCCCTGTTCCCTGCTGAGCCACCCCCAGCCCCCCACCCCTACGATGAGTTTGTAGACAGCCACAAGATCACCTCTCAGCCTTCTCTTTCAGAGGCTGAAGAGATTCAGGTTCCTCAGTCTGTCTTCAAAGGGGCTTACCTGCAGGCCCTCAACCATACGGGTAGCCCTTCCCTGAACCTTGTGGACACAGTACTCCAACTGTGGCCTAACCAATGCCACACAGAGGGGAAGTATTGAATGCCTTACTTATTCATTCAGCTTTGCTTGTTCATTTTTGCATCGACTGAGGCTCCGAGATCCCTTTCCACTGCCGTGGTTCGTCCCAGTCTATAGGTGTCTTGGAGATTATTTCTCCCCAGGTGCAGCACCTTGCACTTATCCTTCTTAAAATGCATCCTATACTGATCTGCCCACTTCCCCAGTCTATCCAGATCCGCCTGGATTCACTCCCTGCCCTCCAATGTGTTTACTATACATGGGGTACAATTTGGTGTCATCTGCAAATTTGGACAAAGTGTTTTCACCCCCTCATCCAAATCACTGATAAAGGTATTGAACAGCACTGGTCCAAGGACAGAGCCCTGGGGAACACCACTTCCTACATTTCTCCAGGGAGAAACCTCCCCATCCACCACTACTCTCTGGCTGTGTCCCATAAGCCAGTTATTTACACACCTTACTGTGAAAAAATCCACATCACACCTACACAGTTTGCTTGTGAGAACTGGGTGTGACACTGCGTCAAAAGCCTTTTTAAGTCCAAGTAGATAACATCTATCTCCACCCCTGCATCTAAGCACTTTGTGACCTAGTCATAAAAAGAGACCAGGTTAGTCAGGCAGGATCGGTCTGCTATAAACCCATGCTGGTTTCCCCTTAACATTGATTGTGGGGGTGCCATTTCCTCTTCCCATGTCCCAAACAGCAGCAGGCTTTCATGGGTCCTCACTGGCCTTGCCCTAATTCTGGTTCTCCTTCTGAGACTGATCAGCATCTATTTTGCTTTGGCTTTGTGCTCCTTTCATGGTTATGGCCAGCAATCTGGTTTTCCCTGGTAAAAAAAATCACAAATTCTCTGATAAGAAATCACAAATTCTTTGATTAAATGCCCACCCCCCAAGTCCCTCCCCCGACCCTGCTGGTGCCCATTACTCCCCACTGACCATCCCTGGGTGCTGCTCATGCCCCTCACTCCCCCACCACAGCCCCCACAGCCTTCCTGGTGCCCCTCACCCCCACCCACAGCCCCTGCTCCCCCAGCCCTGCTGGAGGGGGCACCCAGCTGCCAGGGCTATGGGGCCAGAGGCCCAGGTCAGGAGCCCCTTAGTATTGTACTACCTGCTGGCCCCCCACAAATATGAAGGTCTTGGAAGAATAGAGGTGAAGCTAACTGGCCTATAATTTCCCATGTCCTCCTTCCTCCCCTTCTTGAAAATAGGGACAACATTGGCCCATTTCCAGTCTTCTGGGACCTGTCCTGAATGCCACGAGTTCTCAAACAGTTGTGCTAGTGGTTTTGCTATAATACTGGCCAATTCCTTTAGTACCCTTGGGTGAAGATTATCGGGGCCCGCCATCATAAATACATCCAACCCCTCCAAGTGCCCCTTCACTAGGTCAGTGCTAACCATAGGTGGAGTGGTATTTCTCTCACACCAGAATGAAGTCTTATTGGGAAGCATGTCTGTATCCATGTCCAGGAACACAGATGCAAAGAAGTCATTTAAAAGTTTTGCTTTATCCATCCTGTCTGTTAGGAGTTTCCCTACACCATCCTGTAGTGGCCCTAAGTTACCCTGTGCTGCCTTCTTGCTGCCTATGTACTGAAACCCCACACAGTCCCTTAGACCTATCTTGACACTAATGAGATCCATCGGCCTTCCCAGGCATTACAGAGAGCTGGATCCAGCACCCAGACAGGGGAAGTGAGCCCAGACCTCAAGCCGTTGGGCAGGAACCAGCCTTTCAGAGGGCTGTTCCCTTCATTTCTCCCCTGTCAAGCCCTGCACAACTGTCCTTACCTTATGGGACCTCTGCCAGCTGTGATGCCCTGGACCTGAAGGGATTTGTTATCACCTCGGGTGCACCCCAGCTCTGTGAAATGTGGGCTAGCAGACAGCCCCTACAAGCTGGATCGGGATTAACAATCAGCCAGTGTGGCACATGAAGGCATTTTGCTTGGCACGTGTGCCTCGGGGCAGACAGCAAGGAAAGGGCTGTGTCTAGACTGCCACAAGGGCTGGGCCCATCATGGCTCCCCTGACATCTGTCCCTGGCACCCCAATGTCTTACAAGCTGAGACTGTGAATGATTCTGGTGCTCTTTCCAAAAACATTGTGGACCCCTGAGCTAGATAGAGAGCAGCTTTCTGCAGCCTGACAAGCCAGCCACTGGGTAGCACACCAAGCTCAGGGATCTCAAACCCACCACACACTTGGAGGCAGCAGGTGCCCAGAAAAGGAACAAAGGGTTTGGGGCTTCCCCCTGGTCCTTTTCCTGCTTCTGCCCTCCCCTGACCCCATCTCCAAACACCTCCCCACCTGTCCAGAAGAGAGGTCCGTGTATGGGGCTGGTTGAGGGATGGCAGAGCTGCTCTAATGTCCCCACACCGAGTGGCATCCCCTCTGCCCTGCAGCCAGGCAGGGAGCAGGCTGGAGAGAGGTGGGGGAAGCAGCCCAGCCCCCTGAGCCAGGGGCACCAGCTCCCACCAACCAGCATGGGCAGACCTACAAGTTTGAAAAGAGGGGTGCAGAGGGTGAGGTGCATTGTTACACTGTAGCCCAGGTAACTTGGGTATATGCTCCCCTTGTCCAATTGAACGGGATTGTTAGCTGGCAGGTGTGCTGTGGGGTGGGAACTGCAGAGCGCACAGTTTCCCTCCGTCCCTACAGAACCAGGCCAGGACAGGCAGGGGACTGAACTATACACACCTATTTACACTAACTTATCACAAGGGAAAGGAACATGGATACAAACATATGTACAATGTATAGATAGGCAGACAAGGTTCCTTGGGTGAATTTGATATCTTTTATTAGACCAACCCAAATGGTTGGAGAATAGTTATTAAGCAGGCTTTCGGGTTCAAAAACCCGTCATCAGGCTAAGGACGCTGCAGCAGTCGGTGTGTGCTCTTCCTGCATGGGATGAAAAGTGAAGAAGCCAGGGGCTGGGCTGGGCTGGGGAGGCAGTGGCCAGGCAGATTGTAATGTGTCAAAAATCCAATGTCTATGTTTAGTCCCTGATCTCTAGTATCCGGCAGGTTGATGAAATGGAGCTCATAGGCTCATCTCTGGGAAGTGTTGTGTAAATTTCCCTTGAGGATCAGGACTGAGAGATTGGAGAGAGAGAGGCCCTCCCGTGAGAAATGTGCCCCCACCGGTACTTGGGTGTTTCTGTCTTGGATGGATTCCCAGTGTGCGTTCATGCTGGTGCGCAGTTGTTGTCTGGTCTCTCCTACATGTGCGCGCCGGGTCTGACCCCGGGTCGCTTTCGTCGCTCTTCACGCGGGCTGTGGCCAGCAGCCCGGGTCGGAGAGGGCAGGCGCCGAGCTAGAATTAGGTACAGACACGTAACGGTTGATTTTAAGATTATTTTACTTGCACCAAGATGTCGTGGCGTAGGCTGAGAACTTGCTTGAGTTGCGGTTACAACGAAAAACACGAACACATGTGGAGGTTGCAAGGCTCCACGCAGACAGAACACGAACAATTACGTGGAGCTTGCTAGGCTCCACGCAGACAAACTCCGGATGTCCAGGACAAGCGCGCGTTAAACTCGTCGTTACGTCCTATAGTAGGCTCCGTTCGAAGACGGGAAGAGGTGGGCGGTGGATCAGGCTGCCAAACTCCTCTGAGCGACACACAGGGTTTCTATTACCCTGCCGCGCACACCCAGAGTCCCCACGAGATGGATGCGGAGTCCTCTTCGGCTTGGGCAGAAACTGCTCAAGCCTCTTATACGGCTAGCAGGCCAATCGCTAGCCGCCACGTGTGAATAATTTAGCACTAGCCAATTGCGGGGCACAAATTTGCATACGACGAGCGGGAAACCTTTGCACCGTGCATTTCTGCGTTGCAAAGGAAACGCACCCTGCAAAGATCGCTGCAAAGTCGCGGGAACACTTCCCTGCACGCGGGTTCTCTGCGCAGCAGAACTCCTCCGTGCAACGAAGTTGCAAACCCGCGGGGATAATTCTTAGTGCCAAAGCACACACACAAAATCAGACCTTTGGGTCATGACACTACATATCTTCCATCAGGGCATTTGATGCATTGGATGAGGTATACTACATTCCTGGAGGTGCAGCTGTAAGATCCTGGGATATTTCTTCAGTTAGGGTCCCATGGTTGGATATGATAGGTCTGCCAGGGTTCCCTTGTTTGTGGATTTTAGGGAGCATGTAAGAAGTCCCTGGGTTAGGTAGCGGGGGGATCAAGGTCTGTAGTTTTTCTTGTAATCTCGGTGGAAATGATTTGATGGTATTGTTGAGTTTTTTGGTGAAGAGGGGAGTAGGATCTTCTTGTAGTTCTTTGTAGTAGGTGGTGTCAGAGAGCTGTCTGTTGGCTTCCTTTATGTAATCCTCACGGTTTAGGATGACTATGGCTCCTCCTTTATCTGCTGGTTTTATTACTATTTGGTGGTTAGATCTTAGAGCTTCTATGGCCTTTTTCTCTGGTAGAGAGGGGTTGTTGTGGTGGCGTGTGTTGCTGATTATTTCATTGTTCACTCTTTCCCTGAAGTAGTCAATGAAGCGGTCAAGGTTAGGGTTTCGTCCACTGCGAGGTGTCCAATCTGAGGTTTTTTGGGGTTTTTTGGCATTGATCTTTTCTTGAATGTTGTCAGAGGATGAGTTGTCGTTGGGAGTGGGTTCAGTGTGGTCCTGGAAATATTCTTTGAGGCACCGGCATCGGAAGAATTCTTCTAGTTCTCCACATTGAAGTATTTTATTGGGGTATTTTTCTGGACAGAAATTCAGGCCTTTAGAAAGGACAGATTTTTCAGTTTTGGTAAGCGTGTGTGTGGAGAGATTGATAATATTTGTGGGTTGGTTGCTGCTTGCAGTTTCATCAAGTCTGAGGTTGGAAGGTTGGAAGGTGTTGGTGTTGTTCCTCTGATGGTTGTTTTGTGGCTGGGGAGCTTGTTCTTGGAGTAATTTGTCCCATTTCTTCTTTTTCTGTAGGATGAATGCTGTAGAAAGTTTTTCGTAGTCTCTTTGTATCTGCTGTATATTGTCAGGGAACATGCATGGATTTCTATCTTTTAAGTTGTTGTAGTGTATGACGATTTCCTTCCTGAGTTGGTCTCTTTTGGAGTAGAGTAGGTGAAGTAGATGATTTCTAATTTTCTCTGAAGTTCTTCTGCATAGCTGTGCAGCATATTTGGAGTTGTGTGTAGTAGTCAGGGGATTGTAGATGTTTAGTCCTCGGGGAACGAAGTTGTGTTTCTTGCAAAGGCTTAGAAAATATATGTCGCTGTTGAGTCCGGCTTCTTTCTTTTTCATGTTGTACAGTTTCCAGTTCAGACGGCTGAATTCGATATCTTCCATGTTGCAGGGGTTTAGGTTGTAGCCGTGTTGGTCTAAGGATATAGGCAGACAAGGTTCCTTGGGTGAATTTGATATCTTTTATTAGACCAACCGAACTGATTGGAGAATAGTTATTAAGCAAGCTTTCGGGTTCAGAACCCCTTCGTCAGGCTAAGGACGCTGCAGCAGTTGCTGCGTGCTCTTCCTGGAGGGAATGAAAAGTGAAGAAGCCCGGGGCTGGGCTGGGCTGGGGAGGCAGTGGCCAGGCAGATTGTAATGTATCAAAAATCCAATGTCTGTGTTTAGTCCCTGATCTCTAGTATCCAGCAGGTTGATGAAATGGAGCTCATAGGCTCGTCTCTGGGATGTGTTGCTACAACCTAAACCCCTGCAACTATGACTATATTGCACTCTTCTATTGCATTTCCCACCTGAGACTCTACAAACACATATGCCTTGCCATTTCCCAGCAAAGGTGTGACTCCAACTTTATAAATGGGGAAACTGAGGCACAGAGCTTAGACATGACTTGTCAAAATGCAGTGGCAGAACAAGCAGAGCTGTGTCTACCTGTCCGGTGCTTTACCATGTCATTCTGAATGTAATCATTAAATAATATGGGGAGAACCTGAATGATCAATACATGACGATATTTAGAGCACACAGAGACTTGGCATTTCATTTCCTGGATTTAAGTTTAGATTTGGTTCCAACAGTGACTGTTCCCAGCTCAGACCTGCTCCCATTGAATCACAAGGTACATGGCCTCACTGCAGGAATGAACAAGCTACAGTCTGTGGGTGAGCATGCGTGATTATAATGGGTTCTTCTACCCGAGCAACAACAGTACATTAGATACCAATCAATGAAATGCATGTAGACTCACACTTGAAGTGTGTCAATCTTCCCAGAGCATTTGAGACTGTGGAGCTGCACCAGAAGGATCGTTATCTCCCAGAGTTCTGCTTCAAAATCTTTCCCGCCTGTGAATGCTTTCAAGCACCATTTATTTCATATGGCTCTAATTCTAGTAATCCAAAACAGGCTGTGATTTCCTGTGTGACCTGGTGTCACCCCATGAAGCACTCTGCATCTCATCAGTTGAGAGCCTGGCTTCTCTCCTTTATTAAATGATTCCCATTTACCTCTGGCTTAATGAGCTCTCCAGGGGAGAAAAAAAAAAAATCCGACCATGCCTGCAATGCTACTTTCACAGTCATACATCACAAACATGGACATATTCTTGCACGTCTCAACATACCTGAATGACACTGAACATACAAGGGACAGCCATGAATTTCCATCTTGGGCTCTTAAACGTTCCTCGTGGCCTGTACACCCATTGCTCTTCTGATCCAGGTGTAGCGAGAGCCCAAATTCACTGCTGCTTTCTGGCCATCGATTCAATGATGCAATCCTGGGATAACCCTTCAGATATACTTTGTGGTGTCCTGAGTAAAACTGTCAGTACTTCTTACCCCATGAACCTTTCTAGGATTTATCCCAGGACAACAGCTACGAGTGTGTGAGTGACTGCAACGTATTGATTTGTCCTGGGATCATACGGTTTATGGCAAGACAAAGCAATACAGTATCTGTAGTCTGAGAGTGCCTAAGCACTCTAAGCCTGCAATGCATCTAGCCCCACAAGGTATCGGAATAAAGGGGTGTTAAGCAGAGGGTTGGCTTAGAAGAGGATCCTTCCAGACCTGCTTTTCTAGGATTTCATAGAACATGAAGGTTGGCAGGGACCTCTGGAGGTCACATCTAATTCAACCCCCTGTGCAAAACAGGACCAGCCTCAACTTGATCTTCCCAGCCAAGGCTTTGTCTAGCTGGATCTTAAAAACCTCTAAGGATGGAGCTCCCACCACCTCCATGGGTAACCTGGTCCAGTGCTTCACCACCCTCCGAGTGAGAAAATGATTCCCAATATCTAACCTCAACTTCCCTTGCTGCAGCTTGAGACCATGGCTCCTTGTTACCTGTCACCACTACGGTGGCCATCATAGAGGACATTCTGGGTTTCTGTTCCTCTGTCCTCTACTGATATGAAACCCGATGCCTTTATGTCCTCTATTTTTCCTCTTCAAATAGAGGGCATAATGGCATTGGGCCCAGCCACCAAGGAGAGAGACAGTGTAAGGGAGGGGGCCATCCCTGCCACAGGAGGCGAGGTGCCGGGAAAGGATGGGAGATACCAGGGGACACCCGGGGTCCTCTTCTCTCTCCTCCTCGCCCTTCTGCATCCAAGGGCAAGGTTCCCAGCAGGCAGATTTTCCTACCGGCCTTTATCTCCCCAGAGCACGGAGCTTCAAGGGGCTCCTGCAGGGGCGCTTCTGTATGGGGCTCATTTCTCAGTGGGCTGGAGATAACCAAGGTGCAGCCCTGGCTCAGAAAGATGCCTAGGGTGGCTGTCATAGAGGGCATCCCGGCTTCCTGCTACTCCACACGAAACCCCACGCCTTTAGGTCCTCTCACAGAGAACACGAGGGTGTTGGGTCTTGCATCACTGGAGGACAACCGGAGCGCTCTCCTCTTGTGACCCCCTGCGGGGGGGGGGGGGGGGGGCGTGTCACGGCGGGGTCCTCGCGGAGGGCCGTGAGCTCCTTGAGGTCCCTCGCTCCGTGTCAGGCCGGCCCAAGACACCCTCCAATTCTCGCCCGCCACGTCTTTGATGTTTATATGATAGGGAGGCTGCCTTGTGTCTTCCCTGGGCACGGCTACTCGGGACCTCTGTCCCCACGGTTCTTCCGGACCCCCTGGGGGTCTCCCGATATGGTAGGTGTTCCCCGGACACCCTAGCCTCATGGGCTATGCGTGGCTCCTACCAGCCCCTAACACCACGCCCCAAGCCTCGCAGATGTAACGGACGTTGTTCGGTTGTACGCCCGCTTCCTCTAAAGTG
Source organism: Alligator mississippiensis (assembly GCF_030867095.1). Lineage (NCBI taxonomy): Eukaryota > Metazoa > Chordata > Crocodylia > Alligatoridae > Alligator > Alligator mississippiensis. Next base: position 480,413,240 of record NC_081824.1, read on the forward strand.
TAGCCCACTCTGGGCTCGCTCTCTCTCACACCCAGCCTCTCACTGGGACTCTCCTGGTGGTGCGGTCCCGCTCAGGGACTCCCTAGCGGGCCCTGGCCCTTCCGGCCAACCGCACGGGTACCCTCTCTGACCCCGGCTCACCGCGCTGCTACTCCCCGTCTCCTCGGGGCAAGCGCAGCGCCCTGCCTCGGTCTGAGGGGTGTTGCCGCACTAGCCTGCGGCCAGGCTCGCTATGCCCGTCTCGGGCTCCTCGCTATGGCCCCTCTCCAGGGCTCCTCAGTAACGGCCCCTCTCCAGGGCTCCTCAGTAACGGCCCCTCTCCAGGGCTCCTCAGTATGGCGCTCCCCCCTCTCTGGGGCTCGCCGCGCCCACACTGGGCTACGCAATAACACCGCCCCTTCCCTGGGGCCGGGGTCTATGTTCCCCCGCACACCATCCGGGGTCTCGGTCCCCGTCCGCAACCTACGGGTTGCGCCCGCGACCCACGGGCCGCGCTCCTCGCCGCCAGTTACTCGCGCGCTGGCGTGCGAGCTGCGCCTTCCCTGGCGCTATGCAGATCATGCGCCCTCTTGGCGCTAGGGCACCCCACGCTCTCTGGGGTCCCTATAGTTGAGGCCTCCTCCAACCCCTACAGCCTCACCCAAGCCTCGGGGCGGAATAACAGAGCCAAACGTAAACTAGAGCCTCCTGGCTATAAGGCAAACATAAAGCCCCTGGCTAAACCATAGTGCCCAATCCTCTCAGGGCTATCACGAGCTGTACTCGCCCGGCGGGCTCCTCCCCACACCCCGGCTGAGGGAGCTCCTGCCTCCCCGGCTGCGGCAGAGAACTGCCAGCCTGGCCTCAGCCCTGGGCTTTATAAGGGCCAGGCCCCGCCCCCTGCTGGCCAGTGGCCCCCGTAGTTGCCCCGGCAACCCGCAGCTGCGCTCGATTGGCTCTGCCAGGGCTCTGTCCCTGCCAGTTTGTCCGCTCGAGGAGCAGGCACGGGGTGCCCTGCGGGGGGGGGGGGCGCTATGAACTCCCCTTCCAGCCCGCTCCTGTCCGCACTGAACGAGCCTGCCCCCGGCCCGCACCCATCTCCCCGCACGTCCTCCACTCCGCCCCGTCCTTGCTGCCCCGCCGGTCCTTCCCGCGCCGCAGCTGCGGGCACGTGGGCTCCGGCCCCTCGCCCCGCACCTGTGCAGCAGCCGGGCCCGGTGCGGCGGAGCCCGGCCCTTCCCGCCCGCCCGCCCGCCCGCATGGAGAAGGAGAAGGAGCGGGCGCCCCCGCCGCTAGCCCCGGTCCCGGCCCCGGAGGTGCTGGGCGACGTGCTGCAGGAGCGCTACGGCCCCCTGCCCTCGGCAGCCGCCATCAGCAGGATGAGGAGGCAGCCCTCGGGCCGCTACCTGTGCACCGAGAGGCTGGAGGAGGTGCTGGAGAGGCGGCAGGCGGCCAATGCCAAGGAGAGAGAGCGGGTAAGGGAGGGCCGAGGGCCCCGGCTCTGCTCTGCTCTCCTGCCCGCCTGCACCTCCCCAGAGCAGGGCGCATACATGGGCACGTCTGTACACGGCTCGCTTCTCAGCGGGCTGCATAGGGCCAGGGGGTAGCCCTGGCTTGGCAAGGTGCTAAGGGAGGCTGTCATACAGGACACCCTGGTTTTCTGCTCCTCTGTCCGCTCTTCATATGAAACCTTTAGGCATAAAAGTGTCTGGTTTCATATCAGTAGAGGACACCCAAACTGTCCTCAGTGATGGCCGCTAGTTTGTAAGGTGACGCGTGGGCCTGAGTGCCGTGGCGAGGCTGGGTCACGCTGGCATAAGGCCTCCAGCCCTAGAAGAAATGACTTTGTGCTTTGAAGAGGGGTCTCAACCGGGCTGCCTTGAGATCTTTGCAGGGAGCCCCGCTTTGCACGCACCATTCACAAGAGAAACCCAGCGGTTTTGTATCCGTGGTCTTAACACCCTTTCTGATTTGCTGGGGCTTTTTGAACTCTTTGCAGCGGGCAGATTGCTCCTGCTTATTTTTTCCAAAGTCAGAAAAAAAAAGAGCTGGAATTGGCTGAGTGCAAGGAGGCGTACCTCGAGGCTCAGGATGAGTGTCTTGAGGCTAAAGAAGTTGAGAAGCACTGGCGTAAGATGTGGGGGGGTTCATTGGTCTCGCCTCTGGGAATGATTTTTTTCCCCCATCAGGGCTGCCCTTTGTCTTTCCACCGGCACCCAACTTGGATTTGTAGTGTAGGTTTGAGTTATGGAAATGCTCTCTCTGCAAACAAGAGCTCTGCATCTGCGGCAGGTACAGAAGAGTGCTCATCATGAGTAATAGTGTCCTGTGCCAGTTCTCCTGAGAGGGTTCTCAGAGTTCATGAATAACCTGGGGGAAAGCAACTCTTATCAGTAAACTAGGAATGAATAATCTTGTGTTCTAGATAACCTATCCAACCACAGCAGTGGCCAGGTGCTGGGTAGTAGCCAGACCTCGACCTCACTTGCTGTCTTTGCAAGAGGGAGAGAAGGAGTTCTTTTTGACTCTCATGTCTCATTGCAGTTTAGAATAACGCTGCAGTTTTAGTGCAAAGTACACAGCTCACAACACAAGATACAATCGCTTTGCTATAAACCAGAAAAATTAGGGAATTCAACATTCACAGCAACAGTAGCTGGGCAGCGGAAGACTTGAAAACTAAGGTGAGAGACCAAAGCTTGTTGAAGTTAAATGCACGATGCACTTTGCAGGAGAGGGTAAAATAATGGCAGGCTGAGAGATGGGGACAACACTGAAATACTTCTACATGTCTGGCTGTTTCCATGGCAAAATAAACACCGCTGTGGTGTACATTGTAAGCAATGTCTTCCTAATACTGTGGCATAACTAATTATTAATAATGCAGTCAAACAGGCCTGAGTTCTTGGCCCTGTGTTGGGCTTGTATCCTGCAGTTGAGCACCTGTGATTCAGAGACATGATTCAGACAGGTCAAGTTACTGGAGTGAAAATATCCACAGGATCATGACCTAAGTATTCAGCAGGTTTAAAGCTTTTACAGTGTGAGCTGTGGAGATCAGACCAGGGCTTGGCCATGTGCTTCTTATTCCTAATGCATATTTCTTGTCTCTGAGCATTTGCAATTAGCCCTCCTATCCTCCGTGTTCTCATTTACTTGATGAAGATGTCCCCATGTTTATAAGCACCAGCTCATACAACCCTTCCACCTTGCCCCTGGATCAGAAGGGGTGGGAAGAAATGCAGTCCCAAGGTATTCAGGTGCACTTCCTATTCCAGTTAGATTTACAAAGGACTAGTGGATGTTATAAGCCTATTACAGACTTGAGTGCATGTATAACAGATGGTCATAAGCACCTTGGAAGAAGACGTGAAAGAGGCTTTAAGTCCTTAATTGTTTGGTTGTGAGGTGGCCATTACAGCTGCTATTAATCACTGTAAGCCATTTACCTTAAAGTGCCATTTAGGTGACCAGTATCTTGTATTAATGTGCTGTGCATCCACCTGTAACTTTTTTTTCTGCCCATTTGAAAATGAGCTGTATTAAAAGGTGCCTCTTTCACCACTTGGTGGTGTGCTGCAGCTGATGGACTGAAGGTTATATAATCTCATCTTTCATGTCTGTGTGTGTCTGGCAGATCAGAGACTTGAACAGTGGTTTTTCAAAGCTGAAGATGATTGTGCCATTGATACCTAAAGACCGGAAGCCTAGTAAAGTTGATACACTCAAAGCAGCCACTGAATACATACGTCTACTCCACGTGATCTTGGAAGAAACTGAAGGCTTTGAGGTACAGGAAAACTGTCCCTTAACTCAACATAATCAATTTGTTATTCTTTAAGGGGTGCTGGTGTCAACATGCATGTCAGCAGACTTGGTGACTGCTTATTAATGTTGTTAGCAGAACCCTAAGCATAACTCCAGCCCGACTTGTGTACATCTTGATCTTCATAGTTAATATGCTACCTCTTTAAAAAGAGCATGCCCTGTTCCTTCCTTCCTTTCTATTGAGTAAAAATACCAAAATGAACAGGGCAGCTTCATTTGGAAACCTGATAACAAATGGCAAATGTATTCTATATAACCAGTTATCTCTACCATGGTGACTCCGTCCTGACTTCTGTCTTGGACCAGCAGAAACTGAGGAGCTGTGGGCTAGATGGTGACTCTTCAGCTAAAAAGCTTTGTTGGAAGATGTCAGTCTCTTCAAGTGGTTTTGTGAGCAATTAAATAAAAAACTTGGTAGATTTTTGTGTTGTTGCAATTAAAAGCATAGTTCTTAGCAAAAAAGAGATTTTTTTTTTTTTAAGTTGTCCTCCCTCTGGGGAGAAATATAAGAAATTGGGAAAAGGGGGGAGGAGTCACTTTCTTGAACAACTTTTACGGTTATCTAGAATGGAATAGAAGAAAAGTCTCTCTCTCTCTCTTTCTCAAAAGGGAAGTGTGGGTATCTTCGCACCTTCACTTTACCTTTTGCTAATGGCAGATGGAAAAAAGATCTGGTGGGGAATTCGAATTTGTTGTTTCTTTTAAATTACTTTCTGCTTTTATTACAGAAAAAAAGCATTTTGAAAGACATGTTTTGAGGGATGGGCACGAAGCCAGTTCTTCTCCAACAGCTACCGTGATCCATGCAAGGCTGTAGCCTGCCAACTTGCTTGTTCTGGAAATGATTCGGGCAGTTTTAAGGAAAGAAACTGATGCAGGTTGAAGGTTTGTCTGGGTGAGGTGTTACCAAATTTGCCCATTACTTTGGGGTGTGCTCATTTATTAGGGATAGTTTCTAGGGTCTTGTTGATTCTGTCAATGTGCTGCTTGTGTTACTATACGGAGCTGTATTTCTCCCTTCCGCAAGCCCTCACCCCCAGTGGAGCTATCTTGCAGGACTCAATCTCAATGGGACTGGGTTCCTCCAGTCACCAAATCAGTCATACACACACAAACACACACACAAGTTAACGTGACACGCCTGACCTGGCCGGGCTGATCAGCATGGACAGGCTGACACCCTCATATGCCAAGAATCAGTTCATCAGAGCAACAATAAAATGCAGTCAGACACAAGCACACAGGTGAACAGAATCCCTCTGAATCCGGCTGGGTGTCCAGCTGACACCCTCATGGGCCAGCATTCAGTTCATAAGGGCATGTCTGAGTCAAACTGGGTCAATCAGCCTGTACAAGCTGATCCCCTTATGTGTTTCAAACTCAGCATGTCCCAATCTTTGGCCTCCTGATGAACAGACCCCACAATAATTTGGGCTTCACAGGGATCTTTAGCATAGGTAAAAGAAGCGTTGCTGCAGAGCACAGGAGGAAAGAGAAGCAGAGAAGGAAAAATATACCCAATTACTACCAGTTTGCCTATAAAAGTTATTTATTGCTAAGCATATGAAATATATAATAGTACTAGTAGTAATAGCCATGCAAAAGAAAAACAAACACAAACAATGACAATACTACCCTGGTTTCACTAAGTATTTGGGGAAACTTAGCTCAAGCTTAACTGATACAGTTCAGGCACAGTCCGTAGCACAATCCTTGAAGAGAGAGAGAGACGATCTGCTCTTCCAGAGTCCCAAGAATGACAGGGGATGGTGTCAGCACAGGAGTTTTCTTCTTTCCTTTTCCCCTCCTTCTCCTTTTCTCCTTCTCCTTCTTTTTCTTCTTCTTTTCAGCACACACACTTACAGATTTTTATACCCTCAGTTCAGCTGCTTCGAAGCACCCTCAGTAGTGTAAATCATTGTCTTTTTTTATTGACAAGGGGTTATCTGGTTTGGACCATCTCAGGAAACTGATTGTTAATCAGGAAACACTAAAGATTAAGGAGTAACCCAAATACTTGGGAGCCAGCTTGAGATTCCTATGGATGGCAGATATCCTGATGGGATATCTCATGGTTTCTTCAGGAACAATAGATAGCTTGCAGCATCAGGATTTTGGATTTTTACTTGCTGTGCACAAGCCTCAGCTTAGCATCACTTTTCCAGATCTTACTATAGTCTTTTAACAGACTTAAAACAATTATTGGGGTGCTCATAACCTTTTGTGGAGAGGACTCCCACCAGTCGTCTCGGGAAAGATATGACAACACCTGGGATTAGGGCTCCAGCAGGCTGGATGCTGTGATGAACCCTTAACCATTGTTCAAATGTTGCCCATACCCCCTCGGACTCGGTCTCTTGCCTCAGCATTCCCTAACCCGGCAACCGAGTTTTAGTCAATCAAGTTTAAATAGGCCTCCCATAGTGGGACCGGGGAATGTACGGCCCGAGATGCCTATTAAACTTAGAGCTGTGTGTGTGTGTCTGGGGGGGGAAAGTCCTTAGCAAATCCAGATTAGAACTGGTCAGATAAATGCTGAGGTGGGTGTGTGTGACATGGGTTGATTAACATTGGAAGCACAGATTCCCCATCATGCAGCGCTCTCCTGCTTCTCTGGTCCCAGAATTCACTGCAGTCTCTGCTTCAGGCTTTCTGTTCTCCATCTCTCATGTAAATGAATGGTCATCTGGTTCCATCTCGGATGCAAATGAGACCGAGGGCAGTTGTTCACTCTTATCACCCTTATCTGGAGAGTTTTAGGTGTGTCTCTCACTGCATCTTAATCAGTTTTGTTTAGGTAGAGGAGGGGAGGGGGGGGGGGGGGTGAGTCCTTGTGAGTCAGACAGACTGCATCCTGTGCCAGGGTTGCCCAAGAACACAGAGCTGAGATGTAACACTTGCCTGATGCATTTGTTGGTGGCCATCCATTCACCTCTCAGCCTTCTCTTTCCTAAACTGAACAGACCCAGCTCCCTGAGTCTATCCTCATGGGGTCTGTCCTCCATGCGCTTGGCCATGCGGGTGGCCCTTCTTTGACGCTCTCGAGCTTATCCGCGTCCTTCTGGAAGGCGGAGCCAGAACTGGACACGGCACTCCAGCGGGCCGGCTCCGAGGGGCTCCAAGTGACTGGGGGGGCAATCCCACCAACAAGGGGCTGGCAGGGGAGAGCATCTCATCCATGTGTGCAAGGATGGGTAATGAGCAGGGATCCTGGCTTTCTCTGATAACAAATCCAAATGAAACACCACAATGAATATATTAGTGGTATTTCATTTTGATCCCAGAAAAATGTGGATTTTGGGTTACTTTTTTTAATCCAAAAATTGGGGATTTTTTTAATCAGAGCGAACCACTACAAGTGGATGCACAGAAGTTGGAGGATGTCCATAGGAAGGAGCAAAATAATTGCATCTGAACCAACATGCACAGCCTTAAACAACCCCACTCCTGCCCAGCGGCAATAGGAGTGGGGGGTGGGCCCTTGACTAGTTTCCAGATGACTCTTGTTAATTCATGGCAGGAATTACTGACATTGTGCTGTCTCCAGGCCCCAGGAGAGCATCCCACCCTGTCTGGGGAAGGCCTCTCTCATCGTGAGAAGCATCGTGTGCTCCTTCCTAGCTCTCGGACTGAGCCCCACAGGCTAAACACATCCTTCAGCATCAGCTCCCTCTAACTCATTCGTAGAAGGCAGGCAGTAAATGGACTTTTTTCTCTCCAAAAATGATAAAACAGCCTGTGCTCGAGCTTATACAGCAATAATCACATCTGAGCAGAGACCAGGGATTGGAAACCAGGTGTCTGAAGCTGCAGCTCAGACCTGGGACACGGGAGTTTGGACCGTGGTCCCTGCTGCCCCCTGTGGGCTGGAACATGCATGTGCACTGACACACGTGTGTGCTTGGCCATGCTGTCCTGTGGCAGGGAATAAGTACTGGGGTGTTGCTAGTCTCCGTGGGGAACCCTGTGCTGCCGGGCAGCAAGGCCCCCGCCCCATTCCCGCCGTCACAGAATGGGCTGGCGCACCCACACTTCCGTGCCCCTCGACGCTGAGTGCCCCGTGGCATTCCCATGTTCCACGTCACGGCTGCCCGCCCTCTCCATGACCAAGTGTCACAACTACATCCGCATCCTGGACTTCTCCAGCGAGAGCCACCTCTTTGTGTGTGGCACGTACACCTTCGACCCCCAGCGCGTCTTCATCATGAGTGACCCAAGCCTCCCTCCAGTGCCCCCACCCCACACCCTGGGCTGGAGGGCACTGCAGGGGCAGCAGATGAGGAAGACCCCTGGCAACAGGAAGGAAAGAGCAGAGGAGAAAATCCCCCGGGTCCTGGTGACAGGAAGGCGAGGGCAGAGCCAAATGCCACCCTGCTGCTGCTGGGGGAGGACAGGGGCAGGAGACGGGGGACCAGGGGCTGAGACTCCTCTGCCTTCCCCGCAGAACAGGACCAGTTTCAGTCGCATGGAGCAGCAGGACAGCGACTGGGGCAAGTGCCCCTTCGAGCCCATGCAGCGTGTGGCAGCCGCCATGGGGTGGGGTGTCCGAGCTGGGGGCCAGGCCTGGGACGTAGGCAGGGAGCAGGTTGGGCAGCAGCAGGGAGTGAGCCATGCCAGGGCAGGGCTTGAGATGGGACACGGCACACCCTTGCCTTGCTGAGCGGCTGCTTCTGGTCCCCTCCACCCACAGCCGGGGCCTGGGCTGTGTGAGCCGGGTGTGGAGCGTGGCTCTGCCCTTCTGTACCAGCTTTGCGTTCCAACAGCATGGCTTGTGTCCCTCCTGGGTGTGTCCGGCCATGCCCCCTCCCTGCGACTTCCCCCACCTGACCTGTGCCCCCCAAATGGTGTCCTGTGCGCTGCTACCATCAACGCTTCCTGGGGACGGAGCCCATCATCTCTCAAGTGACAGGGACCTCAGAGGAGTGCATCTGGACAGAGACCTCGGTGACCTGGCCAAACGGCACATACTCTTGGGTCGGCCACCTGTGCTACTGAAGGGACTTGGGACATGGGCAGGGAGGCGGGGGCTGCCAGGCTGGGGTTGGGTGCTGAGGCAGGCAGCAGGGGTGGTGCTGAGGTCCACTCCGCTCCTTGCTGACAGCAGTGTAGCAGGTCAGGGATCTGCGTCTTGGCTCCTGGGTGCTGGCCCCATGGTCATTACTGCTGCAGCCACGTGGCTTGGGCCAAGTCAGGCATGTTCAGCACCAGTGCCCAGGGCCATGACCCTTTCCCTCGTTGTGCTCACACCCCGACTTTTTGGGCTCCCCCTTCCTGAGGAACAGCAAAGCGGAGAAGATGACACGATCTACTTCTTCATGGAGATGTCCAGAGAGCACGACTTCTACCAGGGTAAGATGCTGCACGTGGCCAGACTGCTAGGTACAGCCCTGGGCCCTGGCTGGGTGGAGACAGCCCCTATGGGCCTCGGGGAGGCTGCATGAAGGGGAGAACATTGGGGGGCAGGGGCAGTAAAATGTGACTACCCCAATTGAGACCAGACATTAGCACTGACGTCCGGGCACAGTGTGATGTTACCAGCAGTGGGGTGCCAGGACCTTTGTGTCTTGTCAGGGTGGTGGATGCATAAAACCTGAGGGGGTTATATCAATCAATATGCAAAAACTGATTGTAATTGAATCTGAACTCAGGACAGCCTTGATGAGGCCCTACATGTCCTGAAGACTGGCGGGGTTAGAGACCTGGCCCAACAAGCAGGGTGGTGCAGCCCAGGGGCTCCCACAGGGCCAGCAGTTTGGTGGTGGGGAAGCGTGGGGAGGAAGCAGTTTGGTGGTGAGGAAGCGGTGGCTGTCGCCCATGCACTGCAGCGCTGGCTGTGGGGCTCGGGAGCACATCTGCCACGTGTTGCTCCGTCTGGTGGTTACGTGCTGCCAGCTTCAGCCTTCACCCCGTTGTCCGAGCTGGCCAGGGAGGGGGCACCTTGCGCCACCACAGTATTGCTCTAGCCCTGGGGCTGCCTCCCCAAACGCAGGGTGGCTTGGATCTGATGCACCCACTGGCCGAGCCTCAAGTGGAGCAGCCAGCGCTGGCGAGAGCAAAGCTCACATGTGCTGAGAGCTGCCCATGGCTGGGATCTCTTGCCCCCATCTCCCCTGCCCTTGGGCACAGTGTGTTACCAAATTTGCCCATTACTTTGGGGTGTGCTCATTTATTAGGGATAGTTTCTAGGGTCTTGGTGATTCTGTCAATGTGCTGCTTGTGTTACTATACGGAGCTGTATCTCTCCCTTCTGCAAGCCCTCACCCCCAGTGGAGCTATCTTGCAGGACTCAATCTCAATGGGACTGGGTTCCTCCAGTCACCAAATCAGTCATACACACAAACACACACACATTAACGTGACACGCCTGACCTGGCCGGGCTGATCAGCATGGACAGGCTGACACCCTCATATGCCAAGAATCAGTTCATAAGAGCAACAATAAAATGCAGTCAAACACAAGCACACGGGTGAACAGAATCCCTCTGAATCTGGCTGGGTGTCCAGCTGACACCCTCATGGGCCAGCATTCAATTCATAAGGGCACGTCTGAGTCAAACTGGGTCAATCAGCCTGTACACGCTGATCCCCTTATGTGTTTCAAACTCAGCACGTCCCAATCTTTGGCCTCTTGATGAGCAAACCCCACAATAATTTAGGCTTCACAGGGATCTTTAGCATAGGTAAAAGAAGCGTTGCTGCAGAACACAGGAGGAAAAAGAAGCAGAGAAGGAAAAATATACCCAGTTACTACTAGTCTGACTGTAAAAGTTATTTATTGCTAAGCATATGAAATATATAATGGTACTAGTAGTAATAGCCATGCAAAAGAAAAACAAGCACAAACAATGACAATACTACCCTGGTTTCACTAAGTATTTGGGGAAACTTAGCTGAAGCTTAACTGATACAGTTCAGGTTCAGAAGTTTATGCCTAGAAAGAAGAGAGAACGCTGGGAATCTCACCGAGTCCACGGTACCCAGGCTGCAAAGCTGACAGGCACAGTCCGTAGCACAATCCTTGAAGAGAGAGACGATCTGTTCTTCCAGCGTCCCAAGAACGACAGGGGATGGTGTCAGCACAGGAGTTTTCTTCTTCTTCTTTCTTTCTCCTTCTTTTTCTTTCTCTTTCTTTTTTTTTAAGCACACACACTTACAGATTTTTATACCCTCAGTTCAGCTGCTTGGAAGCACCCTCAGTAGTGTAAATCATTGTCTTTTCTATTGACAAGGGGTTATCTGGTTTGGACCATCTCAGGAAACTGATTGATAATCAGGAAACACTTAAGATTAGGGAGTAACCCAAATACTTGGGAGCCAGCTTGAGATTCCTATGGATGGCAGATATCCTGATGGGATATCTCATGGTTTCTTCAGGAACAATAGATAGCTTGCAGCATCAGGATTTTGGATTTTTACTTGTTGTGCACAAGCCTCAGCTTAGCATCACTTTTCCAGATCTTACTATAGTCTTTTAACAGACTTAAAGCAATTATTGGGGTGCTCATAACCTTTTGTGGAGAGGACTTCCACCAGTCGTCTCGGGAAAGATACGACAACACCTGGGATTAGGGCTCCAGCAGGCTGGATGCTGTGATGAACCCTTAACCATTGTTCAAATGTTGCCCATACCCCCTCGGACTCGGTCTCTTGCCTCAGCAGTCCCTACCCCGGCAACCGAGTTTTAGTCAATCAAGTTTAAATAGGCCTCCCATAGTGGGACCGGGGAATGTACGGCCCGAGATGCCTATTAAACTTAGAGCTCTGTGTATGTGTTGGGGGGTGGGGGGAAGTCCTTAGCAAATCCAGATTAGAACTGGTCTGATAAATGCTGAGCTGGGTGTGTGTGAACATGGGTTGATTAACATTGGAAGCACAGATTCCCCATCATGCAGCGCTCTCCTGCTTCTCTGGTCCCAGAATTCACTGCAGTCTCTGCTTCAGGCTTTCTGTTCTCCATCTCTCATGTAAATGAATGGTCATCTGGTTCCATCTCGGATGCAAATGAGACCGAGGGCAGTTGTTCACTCTTGTCACCCTTATCTGGAGAGTTTTAGGTGCGTCTCTCACTGCATCTTAATCAGTTTCGTTTAGGTAGAGGAGGGGAGGGGGGGGGGGAGTCCTTTGTGAGTCAGACAGACTGCATCCTGTGCCAGGGTTGCCCAAGAATACAGAGCTGAGGCGTAACAAGTGTGTGTTGTCTTGTTTGCATGAAAGCGGGGCCTGGGCAGGCTGAAGATGCTACAGAAGCGCTGGTCGACCTCCCTGAAGATGCAGCTGATTTGCTCAGGTCCCAAGCGTGGAACCAACTTCAACCTGCTGAAGGACGTATTCACCCTGCGCTCAGACAGCTGGACGTCCACCGTCTTGTACGGCCTCTTCTTGGCCAGCAGGGGAGTGCTGGGTGCCAGGTGTGACTGCCGGCTCGGGCGGAGCTGGCGAGATGTGATGGCGACTCATGCCAAGGGAATGATCTCCCAGTGGGCAGTGGGCACTGACCCTCACCTTTGGGACAGCCATGGCCCTCACCTTCCTGCCACGCCTGATCCCTGCAGATAGAAATGGTCGTATCAAGGCCAGGCCTTGGCTCTCCTCCCCATAGTTTCATAGTTTCATAGTAACTAGGGTCAGGAGGGACCTGAACAGATCATCTAGCCTGACCTCCTGCCACAGGCGAGAATGAATGCTGGGTTCACAAGACTCCAGACAGGTGATCGTCCAACCTCCTCTTGAAATTGCCCAAGGTAGGGGTGAGGACCACTTCCCTGGAAAGTTGGTTCCAGATTTTGGCCACCCTAACTGTAAAATATTGCCTTCTGATCTGTAACCTAAACTTATTCTCCATCAGCTTATGACCATTGTTCCTCGTCACCCCAGGCGGTGCTGGGGAGAAAAGGGCTCTGCCTGTTTGCTGTTGATCCCCCCTGATGAGCTTCTAGGCAGCCACCAGGTCCCCCCTCAGCCTCCTCTTGCTGAAGCTGAACAGGTTCAGGTCCCTCAGTCTCTCCTCGTAGGGCCCGTCCTGCTGCCCTCTCACCAAGCGGGTGGCCTCCTCTGAACCCTCTCCAGGCTGGCCACATCCCTTTTGAAGTGTGGCACCCAGTACTGGATGCAATACGATGCACCTTTGGATGCATGACAAGGTGTGACTGGCCTTGCTGGCTGCGGTCTGGTATTGGCAGCTCATGTTCATCTTGAAGTCAATAATGACTCCAAGATCCCTTTCTGCCGCTGTGCTTTCAAGAAGGGAACTCCCCAGCCTGTATGTGTGCTGTGGATTCCTTCTCCCCAGGTGCAGCACCCTGCATTAGTCTACGTTGAACCCCATCCCATTCTCATCTGCCCACTTTTGTAGTCTGTCTACATCTAGTTGCAGCCTCTCTCTCCCTTCAAGTGTGTCCACCTTGCCCCACATCTTAGTGTCATCAGCAAACCTGGACAGCGTGCTTTCCACCCCCTCATCCAAGTCGCTGATCTAGATGTTAAAGAGTGCAGGCCCGAAGACCGAGCCCTGGGGTACCCCGCTGCTCACATCTGACCAGGTTGAGTACAACCTGTCCACCACTGCTCTCTGGGTGTGCCCCATCAGCCAATTTTTTACCCATCCAACTGTGCAGGCATCAATGCCACAGTCACTTAATTTATTGATGAGAATGGGGTGAAAGACAGTGTCAAAGGTCTTCTTAAAGTCTAGAAAGACTACGTTCATGGTGACACCATCATCCAAGGATTTAGTTACTAAAATCTAAGATGATCAGGTTAGACCTGATGATCTGTTTAGGTCCCTTCTGACCCTAAGCACTATGAAACCATGATGTAGTATAGTGCGTAGTGGCTGCTGTAGCGATTGTGAGCACTGGTGTCAGTGTATCTACCACTTCAAGGCCCGGGAGTCTGCTGTTGATGGTCAGCTTCCTTCAAGGCAATCTCTTCTCCAGAAGGGGGTCACCTGTTTGTCCTTCTGTCTCGGTGGGTCGGGTGCTGGATGAGAGGGTGCCACTGAGGGTCACGCTTCACTGCCTTTTATCCCTTTCTGGCAGACTCGTGTGATCCCCCAGCATCATCCTGGCTCCCCATTCCAGAGGTTGCTGTCCCACAAGGGTCTTGAGTAGTACCTGACAGCTGTTAGTCACAGGGGTCTGTGCCTGCTGGTACCTGAAATGTAGGGAATCCACCCCTGACTTATTAACTTAATGGCTGTATTGTCATGGGTGACAGGAATAGTCCATAGGGTGAGTGCTCAAGTTCCAGGAATATGTTCTTTAGCTTGATTAGCTTAAAATGGATTTTCTTTGGCTAGACTACTGTCTACTGATGATCAGTATTCACTCACATTCACTCAAGAGATTGTATCACTTTACAATTACAATTTCAATGCAGTTTTAACAATGGTCCAGGGTGTAACTTCATTCTACAGGGAGTATGTTCCTTAAGGGTTTAAAAGTGTAGCCTAGGTAATTTAGGTATATAATCCCATTCTCTGGTTTAAAGGGATTGTTCACTGCCAGGTGTGCTGTGGGGGAACTGCAGACTGCTCGATTTCCCTCCAACCCTACAGAACCAGGCCAGGACAGGCAGGGGGACTGAACTACATACACATTTATTTACACTAACATCACAAGAGAAAGGAACATGGATACAAACATATGTACAGTGTGTGTGTGTGTGTGTGTAAACAAACAAAATAAACAATACCCTCTGGGCAAATGCTATAAAACCTCAACAATAAATGAGCCACAAATAAATACAAATAAACAACAGGTGAAGTAATAGCAGCAGGGGTCCCAGCAGAGCCCTAGGACACTACTCATCTACTAATTTACAAACATGAGAGTTCACAAAATACTAGGCATGACATCACACCACTTACGGTGCAAGAGCCTCAAACATAAACTTAATCCCAAGGGGAAACCCCAATATCCCTGGGCTTGTGCCAAGCCCTACAAGCAAGTTGGTAACTTTAGGGGGGCCCTCCCAGTGGGAACACCACTTTCAGGAGCCCTTAACTAACCGGGGGGGCTCCCCCTCTCCTGTGGGAATCCTCTTTTCTCTGCAACTCATGGCTTCCAGGCCTGGAGGGTGGTCCTCATTTTCTGTGCCAAGCTGCTGTCTCACTTGCAGTGGGCTTCAGGGTCATTGCTGTCCTCTGGAACAGGGCTCCTCTATGCAGGGCTTCTGGGGCCTCTGGCTTGGCCTTGTCTTCTGGCTCAGTAGGGAGCTACTAAAGTCAGACATCAGATGTCTGAAGTCAGACAGGATTCAGGATAGAGATGCACCTTATAGACTCTGGACGGCTGAACTCCTGGCCCATGGGCCAGATCTTGCCTGCAGAGCCCAGTCACCCATCCCCACAGGTCCAGTGACTCAGTGATGGGTGAAATTTTAGACTTGTTGAGAGTCCCTGGCAGTAGCAGAGTGAAGAGGAGACTGGGGCACATGCTCTGGGCACCAACCACAGGGGTAGGAGGTGAAAAAATACCAGCAGCTGCACTGCCAGGAGCACTGCTACGGATGCTGTTCTCCCCTCCCTGCTGCTCCCCACCCCCAGGCACCCTGTACCCCGGGCACTCAGGCACAATGTGACGTGCTGGGCCTGGGACACTTGTGCCGTCTGACCCACATGAGGCCCATGGTGCATGGCCCTGGACTTGCACACCAGAAAGCCTGAGCTCCATCAGACTCACTGAATCCCAAATGCATCAGCTTTCAGGAGCAAGTGCTCACCTCATCAGACTGTAGGAAATGATGTGCAGAGAGCAGGTGTGCAATGCAGAGGTATTTATTTTAAATATGAAAGGGAATGGAGGAAGAGGAGGGGAAAGGCGGGCAGTGCTGAGAGAGGTGAACAAAGTAACCAAGCATGATCTGGAGACAGCAGGGCAGACCCTACAATGAGAAGCTATGGGACTTGAACCTGTTCAGCCTTCACAAGAGAAGGCTGAGGGGGGACCTAGTGACCATCTATAAACTCACTAGGGGGGACCAGAAGGCTTTGGGAGAGACCTTGTTTCCCCTAGCGCCCCCCGGGATAACAAGGAATAACGGCCACAAGTTGTTGGAGAGTAAGTTCAGATTAGACATCCGTAGGAATTACTTCACAGTCAGGGAGGCTAGGATCTGGAACCGACTTCCAAGGGAAGTGGTGCTGGCTCCTACTCTGGAGGTCTTTAAGAAGCGGCTCGATGCCTACACGGCTGGGGTCATTTGAGCCCAGTTTCCCTCCTGCCCAGGCAGGGGGTCGGACTAGAAGATCTACAAGGTCTCTTCCGACTCGACTTCTATGATTCTATGATGCTATGAAAACCCCTGAGGGACTGCAATGATGTTAGTGAAGAATGAAAGTTTGGAGCTGGTCCCTCCCAGCTGGGTGCTGTGCATGTGGGGATTGGGAGACGAGCCCTGGGCCAGGGCTGCAGCAGGGTCCAGGCTGGAGCAGCTCCTGTGATGGAGACCCCAGCCCTGTCCCCACCCCAGGGACACCGAGGGGGTGGCAGTCGGGGCACGGGGAGTGGACAGTCTGTGCTCCCCGCAGGTCATGACAGGGACAGGGATTCCCTCAGGGCTGGGCTTTGACCGGGCACAGGGTCAGGGGAGCCGCGTTGGTGCCCCCAGCATTGACACCAGGACAGAAGAAAGGGCGCAGGGTCCCGGAGAAGGTGTCAGTGAAAGTGAAGAGATGGGACCTGTCGGTCACGTTGTAAAATGAGACCTCGCCCCCCTCGTAGTCCAGAAAAAAACCCACCCGCCTGGGCCGCATTCACACGGGGAGGAGGGTCCTGGGTGGGGAGGTGAGGGCCTTGTATCCTCCATCCCGCAGCCACACGGCCCAGTATCCATGGCCAGTTGTCAGTGTGGCTCCCCCCCCCCCCCTTCCTGCACACAGACTCCCTGCACACGCCCAGGGCCCAGTGCGTCTTGTCTCCCACCTCCACCTTCCAGTAGCACCTCCCGCCCGTGATCCCCTCCGAGCCCAGGACACAGACACAAGGGTCAAATCTCTCGGGGGAGTCGGGCATATCCAGTCAGGTGTCTTTAAGTCTTACACATTTCTGATCCTCAGACAGGACGAGGTTGGGATGAGCCGTGCCTGGGTCCAGAGTCACGTCCACAGGGGAAAGAGTCACGGGTCAGGGCCGGGGCAGGCGGTCCCCGTGATCACGGGGAAATTGCTGCATCCCAGGACTTGTGAGTCGGTCCCTGCTGGGAAATCACCATCGCCCCACAGGGAAATGGTGGGAACAGGAAATGGGGGAACAGGAAAGCGGGACGTCAGCACCACCCCTTCATCCTCGGGGTATTCCTGGCCTGGACGCTGGAGCCATGAGATGGGAGAGGGACATGGAGGTGGAGGTGGGGCAAGGCAGGTAGGTGGGGCATGAGATGATGTCACACTAGCAGGTCCCTGCCCCTCCCCTCCCCCACCCCAGGCACAGGGGGCAAGAGGGGCAGCACCTCCCCCCTGAGCTGGAGTTGCCGGTGCTGTTGGGAAGGGGGCGAGGGGGCAGGCAGGGAGGCTGCAGGGAGGGGGGAGGTCTGGGAGACAGCAGGGAGCAGAGGGGCCCAGCAGAGCAGCCTGCCCGGGGGAAGGGGTTGCAGGGGGGTGCAGGGCCCGGGGGTCTCTGTGCTCTGGGCCGGGGTCACTGGGTTTGCTGCCGACAGCAGTTCAGTGCTCTCCTGCCACCCCAGGGTGGGCTGCTGTGCCCCAGAGGGGACCCCCATGCCCCAGCCCTGTGGACACAGGAAAGGCAGGGGGGAGCATCAACAAAGGAACTGAGCACCGGAAAACAGGGCCCATTGCTGGTGAGTCTGGGGCCACTAAGTGAGGAAGAGGTTGTGGTGGGCCAGTAGGGGGTGCTCCTGTGTTGAGCCACCCACCTGAACGTGCCCAACCACCTTCCAGGCTCCGAGTGCCTCCCTGGGGTGCCTCACATCTGGCCGACCCCCTTCCTGGAGCACACCCGCTAGCCTAGAGGTTCAACTGCCACCACCCAGGGCTCTGGACTCGATTTGGGCTCTGCACACTCTGGAAAACACAGGCCTAGTAGCCCTCAAGGGGACTTGATTCACTTCAAGAACTTGGGGTGCCTCCCTCAGTCAGAAGCACAAGTAGTGGTCTCCCTTAGTCAGCCAAACCAAGGGGACCCCAAAGCATAATCTAGACCCACCCCTCAATAAGTCTCCTACACCAGTTACAAAGGAGAACTTCATTGGTTACAGAGGGCAGGGTTAGAATAGGGTACAGGGTAGGGCAATATCAGAGAAATCCCATAGAGCAAACTCCTGTGGCTGGGTAGCCTTTGATCTCACATCTGAGTTACTGCAAGCTATATATCTAGTTGGATCTCAGGTAGCTTACTCACAAGTGTCATCTAGAGGCTGCTGGAGATTTCCTCTGGAGGCAGGCAGTTTCTTGATCCTGAGTTCTGAGAGATAGGGCAAGTTTCAGATGGTACAGCTCTTCTTTGTTTTTGAGCATCTCTCATGGCTGCTGCCCACTCCTCCTGGGGAGTCCTTAACTTATATAGCCCTTGAGACCTCATTTACCTGGGCCAATGGAGGCCAGCACCTGTTGACTGTCAGCCAACCAATTTGAAATACATCACTAGTTGCCGGGCAGACTCTAGACCACCAGGAGGGAAGCCCCTCATCCAGGTATGCGATACTAGTCACATAGGCAGAGGGAGCAGGTTTCCTCCCTCCCTCAGGAATGTATCCAGCTCAGGTTACCTAAAAAGAGAGGGTAAGGATGTGTCTCTCTGCTGGGCCCATCCTAATTAAAATTGTCAATGAGCTGAGTTTTTGGGAGGGAAACAAAGGTGGCTTTTTGCCCCAGAGGTATTCCCCCACTAATTGTGATTGTGGTGGGTGACTCAATCCTGAGAGGCATGGAGAGGCCAATCTGTCGACCAGATCTTATGGTGAGAGAAGTCTCCTGCATGTCTGGACCTAAGATCAGGGACATCACTGAGGCGATTCCTGCTCTCATCAAGCCCTCTGACTACTACGCCATGGTCCTTGTCCCTGTGGGAACCAACAATGCAGCGAGGACCAGCCCTGACCACATCATGAAGGACTTCCATGAACTGGGAGACAGCCTCAAGAAGACTGGAGCACAGGTTGTATTCTCTTCCATCCTTCCAGTTGGCAGCAACGGGAGATGCCAGGGTGCCTTCATCAAGAAAGTCAACCGGCGGCTCCAGAGTTGGTG
Organism: Alligator mississippiensis; assembly: GCF_030867095.1. NCBI lineage: Eukaryota > Metazoa > Chordata > Crocodylia > Alligatoridae > Alligator > Alligator mississippiensis. The sequence goes on from NC_081824.1 coordinate 480,432,252, forward strand.
TCTTCAGGAGAGCTTCAGATTCTACAACCATGATGAGCACTTCCAGGGAGGAGGCTTCCTGGGAGATGATGATCTTCATCTCTCTCCCAGAGGTAAGTATCTGTTCGCCCGCAGGTTGGCTGATCTCCTCCGAAGAGCTTTAAACTAGGCTTGACGGGGGTCGGGAAACCGGTGGTCGAAGAGAGCCCAGGGTTGGTAAACCACAAACAAGATGCCAGATTACACCAGGTAAGTATTAAGGGGTCAGTAAGCCATAAACAAGGCACCAGACCACACCAGGTAAGTAATAAAGGGAATGCACACCATCAAGGCACAGGGGCAATGAGAGCCCCCTTTGGGGGACTAAAATGTCTTTATACAAATGCCAAGAGTATGGGGAACAAGCAGGAAGAGCTCGCACTCTTGCTTGCTAGCACCCAGTATGACCTAATCGGACTAACCGAGACATGGTGGGATTCTAGACATGACTGGGCGGTGGGCATTGAGGGGTATAGATTGTATAGGCGTGACAGAGTGCGGAAAAAAAGGTGGGGGGTAGCACTCTATGTTAAGGAGCAGTATACGTCTTCCACCATTAATGCGGGGGTGGAGGAAGGGAACACCAAGGCATTGTGGGTCAGGAGGGGCCAGGGGAAAAGGGGTCTACTACAGGCCCCCTCATCAGGATCAAGAGTTAGATGATGTATTCTCTGGACAGCTAGTAGACGCCACACAGGCAAGGGAGGCGGTGGTCATGGGAGATCTAAACTACCCAGATATCTGCTGGGAGGAGCAGACAGCCAAAACAAGCGGCTCATGGAGGTTGTTACACTACGTGCACGACCTCCACCTAACCCAGGTGGTGTCTAGACCCCCCAGGGGTAGCACCTTGCTTGACCTGGTCTTAGCAACAGGGGATGATCTCGTGGGGAACATGCGAGTTCATGGTAGCCTGGCAGATAGTGACCATCACTTGGTCGAGTTCACTATCCAGCGAAGGGTGGGTAAAGTAACTAGTGGGGCTAAGCTGCTGGACTTCAGAAAGGCCAACTTTGGCAAGCTTAGAAGGCTAGTTAATGAGGGGATACAACTGAAGAGCATAGAGCAAATGGGGGTCCAGGAGGGTTGGAGGTATCTCAAGGGAGTGATCCTTGGGGCTCAAAAGGAGTCTATCGCATTACGTAGGAAGGGAGGTAAGGGGGCAAAAAAGCCCCCTTGGCTGAACAGGGAACTCCAGGAGAGTCTGGGGGCAAAGAAAGAGATGTATAGGCAGTGGAAGCAGGGAGCAGCCACCAAGGAGGAATATATCTCCCTGGCGCGCTATTGCAGGAAGTCAGTTAGACAAGCCGAGGCGGGGCTTGAGCTCAGGCTGGCTTCAACAATCAAGGACAATAAAAAGTCCTTCTTCGGGTATATAGCGGGCGAAAGGAAAGCTCAGAGCAACATAGGGCCCCTGCAGGACAAATCAGGACAGTTGGTGGTTGAAGCGGGGAAAAAAGCAGAGCTCTCCAATGAGTTATTCGCTTCGGTATTTCTAAGTACCGACCGAGCCAATTCCCCCACCTCGATCATTGACGGATGTCCACAGGGCATCAGTCCACCTACGGCTAGTTCTGAAATAGTCGAGGAGCTCCTGGAGGAGCTGGATGGGTACAAGTCAGCAGCCTCGGATGACCTACATCCACGGCTGCTGAAAGAATTGGCCAGTGTCATAGCCGAGCTGCTGGCACAGCTGTTCGAGCACTCATGGTGCTCTGGCCAGGTGTCTGAGGACTGGAGAAGGAACAATGTGGTGCCCATTTTCAAGAAAGGGAGAAGGGATGAGTCAGGTAACTTTAGACCAGTCAGTCTTACCTCTAATCCTGGGAAAATGCTAGAGAAAATAATCAAAGAGCACATTTGTGCAGGCCCAGCAGGGGAAATGATGCTGAGGGGAAACCAGCATGGGTTTGTCACAGGTAGATCCTGCCTGACCAACCTTGTAGCCTTCTCTGACCAGGTCACGCAATGCCTGGATGCAGAAGCCGAGGTTGATGTCATCTTCCTGGACTTTAGGAAGCCCTTCGACACAGTCTTGCACCCTCTCCTCATTGGGAAGCTAGCAGACTGTGGAGTGGATGCCTACACAGTCGGGGGGGTGCCCAACTGGCTTAGGGACCGCACCCAGAGAGTGGTGCTGGATGGTTCCTTCTTGGCCTGGAGGGAGGTGGGCAGTGGGGTCCTGCAGGTTCAGTCCTTGGACTGATATTATTTAATATCTTCATCAGCAATTTGGACGAGAGCGTGGAGAGCACGCTCTCCAAGTTCGCTGATGATTCCAAGTTATGGGACAAAGTTAGTACACCGGAGGGCAGGGAGCAGATTCAGGCTGACCTGGACATGTTGGATCAATGGGCAGAGAGAAATAGGATGCAATTTAATAAAGATAAATGTAAGGTACTCCACCTGGGAAGGAGGAACCCCCAGCACACCTTTAGGTTGGGGAGTGTCCTTCTCAGCAGCTCGGAGGCAGAGACGGATCTTGGAGTCATAATTGACTCCAAGATGAAAATGAGCCGGCAGTGTAACGAGGCCGTCAACAAGGCCAATCGCACCTTGTCGTGCATGAGCAGGTGCATGACTAATAGATCAAGGGAGGTGATGCTCCCCCTCTATGCAACACTGGTCAGACCGCAGTTGGAGTACTGTGTTCAGTTTTGGGCACCACACTTCAAGAGGGATGCGGGGAATCTGGAGAGGGTCCAGAGGAGGGCCACATGCATGATTAGTGGCCTTCCTGATAGACCCTGCGGGGGCAGGTTGAGAAAGCTGAATCTCTTCAGCCTTCACAAGAGATGGCTGAGGGGAGACTTTGTGACCACCTGTAAATTTATTAGGGGAGGTCAACGGGGAATAGGGGAAGTGCTGTTTGCTAGGGCGCCCCAGGGAGTGACTAGGAATAATGGGAGTAAACGACTTGAGAGTGGATTTAGGTTAGATATTAGGAAGAAATTTTTCACAGTAAGGGTGGCCATGATCTGGAATGGGTTTCCAAGAGAGGTGGTGCTATCACATAGCTTGGAGGTCTTCAAGAGGAGGCTAGCTAGTCACCTGGATGGGACCATCTGACCTTGGTCCTCTTTCCTGCCAGGGGCAGGGGGTAGGACATGATGATCCTTTGTGGTCCCTTCCGACTCCACAATCTATGAATCTATGAACCTATGGCCTGCCACAGTTAACTAATTTTATCTCTTGGGCCAAATCAGTTCTGAATTCTGTCAACTAAGCAAAGCTCAATCATTCCTGTCTGTGCTGCACTACCACCGGCAAGTGCCCTCCCTTGCCGACAATTCAGCTTGGGACTTCAGATACTGCCAGATACATGGCAGGCATCCTCTGTGCAAGCCACAAGCCCAGAGGCCTTGGAGTTCAGATGCCCACTAATTTCACTTCGCCAAAAGGCCAAAGGAGCAAGCGAAAGGGAAGAACAAGAGCCGCACCCCATCAATGTGCATTTTTTAGTGAAGATCCTTGCATTGGGAGGCATTTGCAGATTCTCTGAGGAGTCAGCTTGCCTGCAGTGCAAGCAATAGACCTTCAACTCAACTATAAGAAGTCATGCCAGTGTGTTTTGTTTCATTTTTTTTTAAAGAAATGTTTTGTGTTTGAAGCCAAATGAGCCAAATCAAGTCTAAATCTATGAGTCAGTCCAGAACCATAAGTCTCCCTACAACTGGTAAACATCCTTCAGCCCCACTAGGGACTTCAGATATTTCCAAAGTCTTTTGGCAGGCATCCTTTGTGCAAGCCCAAGCCTGGGTGGTTAGGATTCGGATGCTCCCAAGTTTTGCCTGCCCTCAGTCATATGGTGGCAGAAGCAAGCAAGAGAGGAGCCTCCCATTTCCATAAAGTGGGCTTTAAGCCCCAACACCTCGACAGGTACTAAACCAGGCCAGGAGAACAGTTATCCCCAGGAATGCTTAAGGAAAACTGCATTCTTGGACCCAAATACATGGTGTTGCTCCTGCCAGGGAAGTGTGTGTCTGTGCAGTGGGGTCTCTCAGGTCAGTGGTGTCACCTACCTGGTAATTGTTGGCAGCCTCCTGGATGGGGATTACTGTGTGACCCCGGTGAGCCCGGGACTGCGTGCAGATCACACAGATGGCTTCCCCATGCTCCTCACAGAAGAGCTTGAGTATCTCGTGCTCCACACACTGATTCTCCATCTTCTCCTTTCCTGGTTTCAGACTCTGCTCTTTAATCTTCTCCACCAGGTTTCTGAGCTGAGTGTTGAGCCGGAAGCTCCCGATCTGGAACTCTGCTCTGCAGCTGGGACAGGGGACGGCATCGCCTGAGCCATGGACAGCGTCCTCACAGTATCAGGTGATGCAGGCTCGGCAGAAGTTGTGTCCACACCCTATGGTCACCGGCTCCTGCAGGAGGTCCAGCAGATGGCCTCTTCATCCATGTCCTGTCCTGGAGGTCTGAGGCTGCACGGCCTGTCTTCTGCTGATTGTTTTTCCTGTTCCATTCAGGCTGGGCGGATGCTGGGTTGTGCTTTCCTGAGCACAGCAGCTGATTTCCTGTAAACCAGCTTCTAACAACAGAGAGGAGGGGCCACAGGGGCAAAGGGAAAGTAAATGGAAGAATTAAACTGAGTAGAGAGAAAGGAGGGATGAGGACAGGGGAGCAATAGCAGCAGGGAGGAGAAAGGGTGGGGAGACAGGTTGTTCACAGACAGGGGAGCAGAGATGAGAAACCACCCCAAACTAAATAGGAAACACTGCACCCAATCGGTGTGCTCTGCAGCGTGCTTTCACCATGGTGCAGGACTTTTAAAATTTTGATTCATTTGAATTTCCCATGCTGCAACCAGTGACTCAAAACATGAATGTCCCAGTTGTTGCTCTTATTCTCACCCCTGAAGTCCCAGAATCTCAAGCCTTTGGGCAGGAACCGGCCTGTCACAGGGCTGTCCCCTTCATTTCTCCCCTGTCAACCCCTGCATAACTGTCCTCACCTTAGGGGACCTCTGTCAGCTGTAATGTCCCTGACCTGAAGGCATTTGTTATCACCCCAGGTGCACCCCAGCTCTGTGGAAGTGGGGCTAGCGGATGGCCCCTACAAGGTGGATCAGGGGGTAGCAATCCCAGCACGGGTGCCAGAGTGCGGCACTTTACGGCATTCTGCTTGGCACGTGTGCCTCAAGGCTGATGGTGGGGAAATGGCTAGGTCTGTACTGCCCCAACAAGGACTGGGCCCATCATGGCTCCCCTTTCATCTGTCCCTGGCAACCCAATATCTTACAAGCTGAGGTTGTGGATGTTTCTGGTGCTCTGCCCAAAAACATTGCCGACCCTTGCACTAGTCAGAGTGCAGCTTTCTGCAGCTGGACAAGCCAGGCACTGGGTCATACACGAAGCTCAGGGATCACAAACCCACCACACACTCAGAGGCAGCAGGTGCCCTGAGAAGGAGGGAAGGGTTTGAGGGATTCCCCCTGGTCCTTTACCTGCTTCTGCCCTCTCCCCACACCCCATCTCCAAACACTTCCCCACCTGCCCAGAACAGAGGTCCTTGAGAACAGCTATGCAGGGCTTGACAGGGGAGAAATGAAGGGGACAGCCCTGTGATAGGCTGGTTCCTGCCCAATGGCTTGAGATCTGGGCTCACTTCCCTGGTCTGGGTGCTGGACCCAGCTCTCCGTAATGCCTGGGAAGGCTGATGGACCCCGTTAGTGTCACGATGGCTCTAAGGGACTGTGTGGGGTTTCAGTAGCTCCCTCTGTCACAGGCCTGCTGAGAACCTGTGATCATCTTCTGTCCTTGTTGGTCCTAAGTGTTGCCCCCAAAGCTGTCATCCTCTCTGGGCAGAATGGCACGTGGGTGGCCTGGCACAGGTGGGACTTGAGGGAGAACTGAAGCAACAACTGGGATGTCATGTTTTGAGTCACTGGTTGCAGCATGGGAAATTCAAATGAATTGAAATGTAAAATATCCTGCACCATGGTGAAGGCATGCTGCAGAGCGCACGGATTGGGTGCAGTGTTTCCTAAGTAGTTGGGGGTGGTTTCTCATCTCTGCTCCCCTGTCTGTGAACAACCTGTCTTCCCACACTTTCTCCTCCCTGCTGCTATTGCTCCCCTGTCCTCATCCCTCCTTTCTCTCTACTCAGTTTAATTCTTCCATTTACTTTCCCTTTGCCCCCGTGGCCCCTCCTCTCTGTTCTTAGAAGCTGACTTAGAGGAAATCAGCTGCTGCGCTCAGGAAGGCGCCACCCAGGATGAGCCCAGCCTGCACAGAGCAGGAAGAACAATCAGCAGAAGATGGGGCCGTGCAGCCTCAGACCTCCAGGACAGGACATGGATGAAGAGGCCACCTGCTCCATCTGCCTGGAGCTCCTGCAGGAGCCGGTGACCATAGGGTGTGGGCACAACTTCTGCCGAGCCTGCATCACCCGATACTGTGAGGACACTGTCCGTGGCTCAGGCGACGCCGTCCCCTGTCCCAGCTGCAGAGCACAGTTCCAGATCGGGAGCTTCCGGCTCAACACTCAGCTCAAAAACCTGGTGGAGAAGATTAAAGAGCAGAGTCTGAAACCAGGAAAGGAGCAGATGGAGAATCAGTGTGTGGAGCATGAGGAGATACTCAAGCTCTTCTGTGAGGAGGATGGGGAAGCCATCTGTGTGATCTGCAGGGAGTCCCAGGCTCACCGGGGTCACACAGTGCTCCCCATCCAGGAGGCTGCCAGCAATTATCAGGTAGGTGACACCACTGACCTGAGAGAGCCCATTGCACAGATGCACACTTACCTGGGCGGAGCAACACTGTGTATTTGGGTCCAAGAATGCAGTTTTCCTTAAGCGTTCCTGGAAATAACTGTTCTCCTGGCCTGGTTTAGTACCTGTTGAGGTGTTGGGGCTTAAAGCCTACTTTATGGAAATGGGACGCTTTTCTCTTGTTTGCTTCTGCCACCACATGCCCAAGGGCAGGTGAAACTTAGGAGCAGCTGGACCCCAAGTCCCCAGGCTTGGGCCTGCACAAAGGATGCCTGCTGAAAGACTTTGGAAATATCTGAAGTCCCTGGTGGGGTTGGAGGATGTTTGCCAGATGTAGAGAGACTTATGGTTCTGGACTGACTCATAGATTTGGACTTGTTTTGGCTTCGAACACGAAACATTTCTTTTAAAATAAAGCAAAACACACTGGCATGACTTAGTGTAGTTGAGTTGAATGTCTATCGCTTGCACTGCAGGCAAGCTGATCCCTGAGAGAGTCTGCAAATGCCTCCCAATGCTAGGATCTTCACTAAAAAATGCACATTGCTGGGGTGCAGCTCTTGTTCTTCCCTTTCGCTTGCTCCTTTGGCCTTTTGGCGAAGTGAAATTAGTGGGCATCTGAACTCCAAGGCCTCTGGGCTTGTGGCTTGCACATAGGATGCCTGCCATGTATCTGGCAGCATCTGAAGCCCCAAGCTGAAGTGTCGGCAAGGGAGGGCACTTGCCGGTGGTAGTGCAGCACAGACAGGAATAATTGAGCTCTGCGTGGCTGACAGAATTCAGAACTGATTTGGCCCAAGAGATAAAATTAATTAACTGTGGCAGACCAGTATGGGTTGCTCCTGTGCTGACCCGTCCACCTCACTGCACCTGACCAAAAACCACACTCTGAGTGTCTCCTCTGCAGCACCTAAGTCCAGCCAACCTGCTTCCTGGAGCCCAGTCACAAGCCTGGGGAAACTGCTGCTACCACCTGGACACGGGTCTTTGTTAGGGCTCTGTGCCACCCAGGGTACGCAGACCCTGGGGCTGCTTAACCCATCGTGGGATTTAAGGGTGCTTCCTTCCTACAGGAGGAAAATAAAAAAGCTAATCCCACCTTAGCAAGCCTAGCAAAGTCAGCTACCAGGGCTGGTGCAAGGTGGCTTCTATAGGGTGTCACAGCTGCCCTCGGGGCACGTCCTGTGCTGAGCCCCCAACTTCCTTGGCCTCAGCCCTCTTTGTGTCAAGTCTCTGGGCCCCTTGGCCCTATCCTGCAGTGTGTCCCAGCCCCTGGGATCCCTGGGCCAGGGTGTGGCTTCCCATTTTAGGGCAACCCCTGGCCTTTTAACCCAGCTCAGCCCCCATAACACACTGAACAGGGCAACACAGAGGTCTGATATTATTTTCTCCATACAATGCAGCTCAGAATATGACATACAACTTGTTTCTGAATGGCAGAATAAAGATAAAAGATAGTTTCCTGTAGCAAGTGTAACCCTGGGCACGACACTACATACGCCCTCACCTGAATAATGGGATCCTGGGGTACCCGGTAGCCAGTAGCCCTGCCCAGCCCCCCTGGGAAGCTGCTGCAGTGCCCCCGAGCAGAGAGCCTCCCCTTACAATCAAGCACCCTTGCAGACAGTTCTCAAACTATTTACAAGATTTAATTATTTACATCATAACAAATAATCATTAAATAAGCACATGGATATACTGTCTAATAAACCCTCAAGAATTTATTTACACAGTCTCTCCACACCGCTGCAGTCAGGTCTCTCCAGGCTTGGGTTCCCCAAACCAGCAGTCCCTGCCCGCTCCTGCTCCTGCCGCGCAGCTTCTCCCCTCTGCTCCTGCAGGGCTCTCCCAGGGGCTCTCCGAGGGACCACTGCGCTGAGACTGCATCAGGTCTCCAGCCTGTCCCTCACCCCCTCTCTCTCTTGTGCCCCGCCCCGCGGGAGAACTGCTCCCCCTTTTATCCAAGCCTCGCAGCCAATCCCCGCTCAGGGCCCTTCCCGGGCTTTTGCTAAGGGCTGTCTTGCAAACTGTGCTGGGGTTACATCACCCCTCCCACCTCCAACAGGGCTGCTCCCAAACAGCTTCACTTGCCTTCAGAGCCCAAAGTGTCCCCTCGGGGACAACCTCTGCCTCTCTGCCAGGCAGCCCTTCCCCTTCTGCGCAGGTGGGTCCAGTTTTTAAAAGCTACTACACAAGTAACAGAGGAGCAGCAATCTGGAAACAGAAACTGCTCCCTCTTCTGCTCCAGTGCAGATATGACTTGCAATTTTGCTCAGCAGAAACTCTTCTTGCCACATTTCTCACTTGTAATGCACACTACAATTTCCAGCAGCCTTTTTTTGAGAGGAAAGGCTGTGCTGTATGTAAAAAAGTATGGTAATTTTCTAGATTAAATGAAGTGTTTCATTGGGGTATATCTGGCCAAACTGGAGGGGACAGGGGTCATCGCTGCGCTGTGTGGCAGCTAAGAAGCTGTCTCAGAGGGAGATGGCAGCACTATCTGTGAAGATGGGAACGATGTGGCTGGAGCAGGAGGCGCCGGGAGGGCCCTGGGGTGTGCAGGGCAGGGGACTAATTCTGTTCATCAATCCTGTCTGTGACCTTGTTGCTGGACTTGAACTGGGCTCATAAACTCTGTGGTTGACACTAAGTTGGGAGGTGTTGCCAGTGGGCCCAGATTCATGCTAAATGACTGCAGGACTGCCGAGGTTTAAGGAATCAGTCTTCATGCGCCGGGATTCTCCTGCTGGAAAGGTTTTGGTTAATCATAAAGCATGGATGCCAGAGCCTCCAAATCCACATTACTCCAGAGTTAGGAATGCTGTTCTCACCCTTTACCAGAAATAACTCCTCTGGACTACAGTCCCCTAGACTATAAGCAAGCACTCACAGTTTGAATTAACTGAGAAGTCCCAGGTGTCTCAAATGCTGCATTTCAGCCCAAGAAGAGCCAGCACAGGGGGTGCTTGTGTGGGATGCTGCAGGTCAAAGCAAGTGAAGGACTGTGGGGGTAAGGGGGTGACAAAGCATCCTCTGGTAGGAGCATGCGTCAGCTGCCATCTATTTTGTCTGGGTCTCCACCTCCAGTTCTCTTAGATATCACCTCCCGTGCCTTGTTGTTAAGAAAATTGAAGAGAGGTCAGATGATAAGAGGAGGGCTAAGATCCGCCTGGATGAGGACGGTCCTCTTCCCAAGCCTCTTTCCACCTTTACATCCTGCTCCTTTCTACTCCCAACCTGGTGGACAAATGTGTAGCCTTACCCCTGGGATCATGAACCACTCAGTTAGCAATTGCCACTCGCTCTGCTGCCCCAAGCCACAAGTCACTGTCTCTCATGGTGCACGGCATCACAATTACTTATCAGTGAATTAAACACTCCCCCATTCGTACAGCAGAAGATCAACTGGCTGTCACTGATTCCCCCCGCTTCACTTAATCCACAGGAGGTTAATTCATGATTAGTCACCAGCCTCCCTTCATCCCCCCCCCCCCCCCAAATGAATGAATTATCCATGAATTCCACAGTCCCACCCTATCCATGGCTAAGCACTTCATCATCACTGAATTTACCAGTCTCCCTTGGTTCACCAAAGATCAGTTAGTTATTCCTGAGTGTATAAGTCTTCATCCTTCATACTAATTACAATAATTGTCCTTTTTTTTCTCTAGTTTTGTGCATGAAGTGCCAATCTCATAGGATTCTTCCATCATTTTAGAAACAGTCTGGCACCATGCACTCAAAGTCCATTACCTTTCTTCCCACCATCAAGTTCCCCTTCTGCAGCCTGGTCTCACTCACTGGTCTGGTCCTGAGCTTTCCCGTCCTCCCGGGAACCACACTGGACTCTGGTGCTGGACTGGGAGTCCCAGCTCTGCGTCTCCCCGTGCAGTGCACAGCATTTCCAAAACCAGCCATGCGTTCCCCTTGCCAGGGGTCATGTGTGCTGGGTCCATGTTTTTGAGCCCACTGGAGCTTTCAGGGACCATTAAGAGCTGGCTCCCTCCAGACATGGCTGTGTGCAACAGGGAACCTGCTCCTTTGTCCCCGACAGCACATGCACCCTTTTTCTGCATGATCCATTGGCCACACAGCCCCAGTGGGCTTGTCCAAGTAGGTCTGCCCTTGGACCCTGCCTTGCCAATATTTCTTGCCTGGCACAGGGATGGGAGCTGGCTCTGTCACAGGGGCCGGGCCCTGGTGTGGAACAAGTGTCTGGAGGAGACCAGAGGGGATGTGGAGATGGACCAGGTGTAGGAAATGCAACAGGGCCTTGGTCCAGGGCAAAGCCTGTGTGCTGCAGACCTGCCCCCTTCCAGCCACCCACCCCTCCTGCCCCAGCGGTAACCAAGCCTGTTTCCCAAACTGGCCCAAGCTAAGTGAGAAGCTGTGCATCCCAGGGACGGGCACGAACCCCCAGGGTCAGACACCTCGGGGACGTTTCTGAATGAGCTTTGTGGCCAAGCCCGTTTGATGCAGCAGAATCAGGATGAGTGGGGGAGCAGGGCACGTGGGTGCAGGGCATTCTGGGAAATGCACTTCTGTCGAGGGGCAGCAGCTGGAATTTGCTGGTGCTGGACGGCAATGTTGCACCATTTTTTTTTGCTGCTAAATAACAGAAGGTTTTTGCCTGCTCGTTACGTGTGTCTGCAGAGCAGCACGGAGGTGACTTCTCCCTCACAGCAGAGTTTCAGCTGCGTCTTGTACCCGGTGCCAGAGCCCCTGAGCCAGAGCCTGCAAAGAGGGTTCGAGAGGAGCGGGGATGGGCGCTGCCCTGGGCACGGTCCTGGCCAGTGACTCTGCTGGGTTTTTGGTCCCGGGCCCCCGAGCTCCACACACGGCTGCTTCTGCTGCTTGCTTTCCTTGCACATTTACTGATCCCGTATGAAGCCCCCCTTGTCCCAGCGTGTGTCAGGGTCAGGAATAAGGACCTGATGGTTCTCCTGCCAGGTGAAGCTCCAGGGAGTCCTGGATCCTCTGAGGAAGGCGATGGAGAGGGCCCTGGCGATGGAGTCCAAGGAGAAGGACAGCACCGCGGCGTGGAAGGCAGGTGCCAGTTTGTGTCCTCAAGAGCTCATCCCCATGCAGAGCTGGCAGTGAGGGGTGGGGGCAGCTGTAAGATCTGCCCCCTCAGGGGCGGTGTGCCATGGAGGGAGCTCTTCCTAGACATCAGGGGGATGCTGCGGTCTGGGGGAGAGCTGGGACCACACTGGGCTGAGGTGCTGGCAGCTTAACCCCTTCCTTGCCACTCTTCCAGGGGAGTACAGAGCCACTGCTCCTGGCCTGGATGACATACTTTACCTCCCATAAAATGGGCCACACTCTGCAAGCTGGAGCCATGTTTGCTCCCAGAGCTGCTGCAGTTTCTGCACACCCTGAAGCCCATGTCTCTGTCTTTCCCAGCTGTCCCAGGGCTCTGGGCACCACAGCAGGATTTCCATCACAGCAGTGTTTCGGTTTCTGTGAGACTCTTCTAGCAGTTCTCTAAAGTCGAAAAGCGTCATAGCACGATGGGCATCACTGAGCCAGAGGAGGACTGGTGCAGAGCCCTTCCTGCGGTGCCCTGGGGCAGGGCAGGCTGGGCACTCTGCATTACCCTGCCCTGCGGGCATCGGGAGCCCTGTGCTCTTTCACCCGCGGTGCCCCCGCATGAAGGGAAAGGGGCTCTGGAGTTTGCTGTTCCCCATCCCAGGGCCAAGGGGGAGGCAGTGCTTGTTCCCCTGCCCTGGGCCCATGGACAGGGGCTTCAAGCCTCCCAGCCTGGGGCAGCTCTCACAAGGGCAGAGGTAATGGTTTGTGGGACTGGTGTGGGCTCGTTCTTCATCCCTGCAGCCCCTTCCTCACGTGTGTCTTGTTATGTTCTGTGCTTTTCCTGGTTCTTGGGCTGTCATTTAAGAATCTTCCACTTTCCCCACCCTGGAAGGGAGCAAGCCACTGGCAGAGGAGCCTGTCTCCTATGTAGAGAGTTCCTGTTGGTGAAGGGGGCTGCCTTGGGGTCCTTCCCATCCATCTCCCTTGGCCAACACAGGCTTGAAGTTCTTTGCATGGAGCACCTCCTGCATCCTCGACCCAGGGACAGCCCCAGGCCTGGCACAAAAGCACCAACATCAACAGATTGGCCAGAGATAACCCGTGGCCCACTGCGTTTTGCTCCAAGCCCCAGGGCCTTTGCAGAATCCCCAGATCCTAAATCTCTGCTTTGGCCATCAGCCCTTTTGCTATGGGGTGAAAGTATTGTGTGATGCTTTCTCTAGATATTGCAACATTATATTTATGTGTGTATTATATATCTGGTGAGAGTATAGCTAGTGACAAGGGGCTGCACACACTGACTTCATGCCTTCCCTCTGCCAATGCAAAGTTGAAAGTGGAGATCGCAGCTCACACTTGTTTTTGGTGCTTGTTCTGGAAGAACAAGGTAAAGCAACAGAGAGAACAAATCAAGTCTGAGTGCGAGAAGCTGCGTCGCTTTGTGAGCGAGGAGGAGCAGCGGCTTCTGCAGAGACTGGAGGAGGAGGAGAGCGAGACTCTGCAGAGCCTGGAGGCGAACGTAGCCCAACTCTCCCAGCAAAGCTCCTCTCTGCGCACGCTGATCTCGGAGATAGAGGAGAAGAGCCGGCAGACACCTGCTGAGCTGCTGAAGGTGAGCGTGTGCTGCTGATCCGGCCCCTCAATGCTGCTGCCGTCTGGCACAAAGCAGCCCTCGGCCTGGACCCCAGAACTGGGGGAAACCGAGCCAAGACTCAGACAAGAGTTTCCATCATCCTAGAGGTCTACCAGGTTGTATTGGGAGGAAATTCTCATTTGAGAGACGTGCCAAGTTATTAGTCATTAAGACTTCTTACAGACATGAACATAAAAAAGGGCTGTACTGTAAGTTCAGTGTGTCCACGCACTGAACCCAGCGCATCCCCAGAAGAGGTATCACATTAGTTGGACCTGCCTTGCCCAATGTCTGTGTAGATTGGGCGCTTCAGTGGGGCTTTTCTGGAGCTTATCTCTAATATTTGATTGAATCCGCTTTCATAGATTCATAGATTCATAGATGTTAGGGTCGGAAGGGACCTCAAGAGATCATCGAGTCCGACCCCCTGCCTAGGCAGAAAAGAGCGCTGGGTCTAGATGACCCCAGCTAGATGCTCATCTAACCTCCTCTTGAAGACCCCCAGGGTAGGGGAGAGCACCACCTCCCTTGGGAGCCCGTTCCAGACGTTAGCCACTCGAACTGTGAAGAAGTTCTTCCTAATGTCCAATCTAAATCTGCTCTCTGCTAGCTTGTGGCCATTATTTCTTGTAACCCCCGGGGGCGCCTTGGTGAATAAATACTCACCAATTGCCTTCTGTGCCCCCGTGATGAACTTATAGGCAGCCACAAGGTCGCCTCTCAACCTTCTCTTGCGGAGGCTGAAAAGGTCCAGTTTCTCTAGTCTCTCCTCGTAGGGCTTGGTCTGCAGGCCCTTGACCATACGAGTTGCCCTTCTCTGCACCCTCTCCAGGTTATCCGCATCCTTCTTGAAGTGCGGCGCCCAGAATTGCACGCAGGACTCCAACTGCGGTCTGACCAGCGCCCGATAGTGGGGAAGTATCACCTCCTTGGATCTGTTCATCATGCATCTGCTGATGCACGATAAAGTGCCATTGGCTTTTCTGATGGCTTCGTCACACTGCCGGCTCATGTTCATCTTGGAGTCCACTAGGACTCCGAGATCCCTTTCCGCTTCCGTGCCACCCAGCAGGTCATTCCCTAGGCTGTAGGTGTGCTGGACATTTTTCCTCCCTAGGTGCAGCACTTTGCATTTCTCCTTGTTGAACTGCATCCTGTTGTTTTCTGCCCACTTGTCCAACCTGTCCGGGTCTGCCTGCAGCTGTTCCCTGCCCTCCGGCGTGTCCACTTCTCCCCATAGCTTTGTGTCATCTGCAAACTTGGATAGAGTACACTTCACTCCCTCGTCCAAGTCCCTGATGAAGACATTAAAGAGTATCGGTCCAAGGACCAAGCCCTGCGGGACCCCACTGCCCACACCCTTCCAGGTCGAAGCCGACCCATCCACCATGACTCTCTGGGTGCGACCCTCCAGCCAATTCGCCACCCACCGGACTGTGAAGTCATCCAAGTCACAGCCTCTTAACTTGTTCACCAGTATGGGGTGGGATACTGTATCGAAGGCCTTCCTGAAGTCTAAGTATACGACATCCACCCCTCCTCCTGTGTCCAGGTGTTTTGTAACCTGGTCATTTATATTAAAGCACCAGAAAGCCTTGCTGAAGTGTATGATCTATACAGATGCTGTGGAGCAAGGACGAACTAACGTGCTGCCTCTTCCAGTAAAGCACAGGGTTTTTTTGGTTTCTTTAATCTTTTCTGTCAGCAGCCAAAATGGATAGGGAAGCACATCTGGAGGTAGCCATGCAAATGTTCAGAGCAATGTAATGCTGAGACAGAGGTGACAGCAAAGAAATGGTTCATCACCCCTTGGCAGCATCCTAGTGCACCAGGCAGAGCCAGACTTAGGGATTTTCAGACAGTGAAGAAATGGATGCACATAGAACAGACAAGTCATAAACTCAATAAATGTTGGTACAGATGGTTTTGCCCAGCAAGGAAATATTCACTATTACCCTCATCTTTCCCTTTCTAGGATGTGAAAAGGACCTTGGACAGGTGTGTATCTTCCCCTTCCCCCTCCCAGTAGATTTCTGCTCGGGCTGCGGCAGGAATATCCATGTGGAAGAGCTGGGCTGAGCGATGCTGGGGGATATGTTCATCTTAGGAGCAAGGATGTGAAGCTTGAGGAAGCAAAAGCTGTTTCCACAGAACTGAAGACCCCGTGCAGCGTCCCAGGGATGATGGAAATGCTAAGGAAATTCAGAGGTACACCGCAGTGCATGTCAGGTCATTGGCAGCAGCAAGAGCCGTGCTGAGTGCACTGGGGGATGTAGCACACGCAGCACGGGGGATATGACTGTCATTTTGGCAGAGAGTCTCTGCAGTCTTGCAGCGGTCTCCTCAGCCCATGTCCGAGGGTCTCTGGATGGGCAAGGGGAAAAGTCCAGTTGTAATTTCCATGTAGGGCACGGCTGGGTCACTCCAGTGGGGACAGGGGAAGTTGGAAACAGGGAATGGTCAAACAGGTGGATCCCTGTTCCTGATGTGGGAGAGAGGAGGTAATGCCAGGATCAGGGCTGGACAGCAAAGTGGCGGTGCTTTGACATTATCCTCTTCCATATACCCCAGGCCCAGCTGCTGCCACACAATGTCCTGGTTAAATCTCTGAGTTAATCTCTAGGATCCCATGTCTGTCAACTCAAGGGCAAGGGCTGAAGGGAAATCTGGGCCTCTGCATGCAATGGGGAAGGTCCCACAGTGTCCAACAGCCTGCAGTCCCTGGGCTCTGCAGTGTGGTGCAGCCTGCAGTACCCAAGGGAGCTGAGCACCACCACAGGGATGCCCTTGGTGCCATCCTGCCCATTCCCAGGGCTGTGCACAGGCCCCGAGTGCAGGCGGATGAGGCAGCAAGAATCTGTTCCCTGCTTTCCATTGAAAGCTCCTTTCCAGCTATGTTTGGCCCCTACAGCATGATGCTCCGGGCTTCATCTTCCAGCCCCATGGCCAGCCCATCTCTCCCTGCCTGTTGCTTGCTACTCCCCGCACCCTGGGGCTTTCTCCCCTGCACACACTCCCTGCCCTGGATGCAGCTCAGTGCCTGCCCTGACACTTCCTTTGAATTCAGATCCTAGGGAACCTTCTCTCCTGCCTCAGGTATTTCTTATAATGCCTTCAGAGTGTCAGTCCCAATGTCTGCCATGTCAGCTCTGGCTCCACAGAGGGGCAGACTGTTCCCTTCCCTGAGGCAGCAGGAAGGGCAGGTGGCCCAGACGTCAGCTTCAGCCAGGCCTGGCCTTGCCCTGGGAGTGCAGACAGGCGCCCGCAGCCCCCAGCCCCCTCCAGGCAGCAACAAACACGGACCCAACTGGCAGGTCCCAGCCTGGTCTCTGCAGCTGTTTCCTGCCCGTGATGGTGCAAAGCAGCAGCCAGTGCAGTCCTGCCCACACAGAGCTGCAGCCCAGAGCTGGTTTCACCTGGGACTGGGTTTGGGAGAGTCAATGCATCCGTTCTTAAAGGGGCTTTGATGGTCAGTCTGTGGTGTGGATCAGCCCTGAGGCTTTCCTGAATGGGGAAGGCTTGGCAGGGAAATTGGGGGTGTCTCACTTATCTTGCCCAGAGCTGTCACCTTCCCCATGTGTGTAAGATAAGCCTGGAGTCAGGGTGAGTGTGGGGAGAGCCTGGCCTTGGCCAGTCTGCATCCAGAGTGGGGTGTAAGATCTCCAGCCCTGCGGGGACACCCTGCCTGGACCTGCCCCTGGATGAATGTTTACCAAGAGTGAGGACAGGGGACAGTGGAGGCAGTCCTTGGGGCCTGGGCCAAGCTCTGGGGGCACTGTGCGGTAGGAGCAGGTGTGCACAGATCACAGCCCCTGGGGGACACTGGGGAGGGGAGGTCAGGCTGGAGCTGTCCAGACCCTAGAGCAGGCGCTGCTTAGAGGGGAGCTGGGACTGGCCCCAGGTGCAGCTGAGCTCAGCTGGGCTGCCCTTCATGAATGGAAGAGGCTCTGCAATGAAACCCAGCATGTCCCACCCCTTACACGCACACAGTCACAGTCATAGAAAGAAGGACAGGAAGGGACCAATAAGATCACCAAGTCCACTCCCCTGTCATGGGCAGGACACAATTGGGCTCAAATGAGCTCCAAGATGTGCTTGTCCAGCCTTCGCTTGAACACCTCCTGGGATGGCCACTACACGACTTCTGCTGGGAGTGTGCTCCAGATTGTAGTTACCTATACAGAAAAAAAGTTTTTTCTTATGTCTATCCTAAGGTTTTCTCAACTAGCTTGTGCCTATTGGACCTTGCCCTCCCGAGGGCTGCCTTGCATGCACAAGCCCAGCCTGTCCCCATCCCCTTGTGGGTCACATGAGCCTGGACCAGACTGACCATGGGGAGGGCCCGCACTGGGCCAGTCTGCACCCAGATCAGGGTGCGAGATCTCTCACACTGCAGGGATCCCCCAGCCTGCCCTGATCCTGATTGGTTGTTGAGAGTGAGCAGGGGCTGCGGGGTGAGGGGCTGGAGAGCACACACGCTGCCTGGGGCTGTGAGCCAGTCCCTGCCAGCTCTGTATATGCTGGGGGGCCTGGGCATGGCTGTAGGGGAGTTGTGCAGCTCACAACAGGGGACAGAGCAGGGGGAAGGTGCATTCACACTGGTGCTCTGAACAGACCCCATCCCAGACTGCTCATCTTCCCCAGCCTGCCCTTGCACAAGTGCTGCACGAGTCTCCTGTGGTTTCCCAGGGCTGCATTTCCCCAGGCCCCAAGTGGCCCCGGAGCCCAGGTCCTGTTGGGAGCCATTGGGATTTCTGCTCCTGGGTCACTGCGATGTGTTTGGAAACTGCATCGGGATGTGCAGCTTCTGGCACAATGGAGGCTGGCCAGTGCGGCACCTGGGCCCACGGGACTGGGATTGTGCAGTGCTCGGGGGCAGACGGCCCCGGTCCCAGCAGTGTCCCAGGTCCTGTGTACACGGGGTGTCCTTGTCCCAGTGCAGTTCCTCCGGTGGAGACCCCCAGAGCAGACACACGGCGGGGGGGCTGGGACATGTCTCTTGTGCAGCTGAGCCCAGAGGTTTGGGGCAGTCAGTGGGGAAATGCCCCCTCCCCGCTCGACTGCCCCAGACTCACCAGCAATGGGCCCTGTTCTGCGGTGCTTAGTGCCCCTGTCAGTGCTCCCCCTGCCCTTCCCTCCCCTCCCCACCCCGCGCGCCCAGCCCCATGCACGGCCCTGCCCTGGGCTGGGCTCTGGGGCGGCGCTGGCTGTGGGGTGCCCTGGCTGCAGTCCTGTGCCCACAGGGCAGAGCAGCCCTGCTGGGTGTGGGGGAGGAGCAGGGCAGGGCCCTGCTGGGATGACATCATCGCATGCCCCTCCCCCTCCTGGGGCCTGCCCTGCCCCCACCCTATGTCCCTCCCCGCTCGTGGCTCCAGCGCCCAGGCCGGGAATGCCCCGGGGATGAAGGGGCCGGTGGGGACGTCCCGCTTTCCTGTCCCCCCATTTCCTGTTCCCCCATTTCCCCGCGGGGCGATGGTGATTTCCCAGCAGGGACCGACCCGCGAGTGCTGGGACGCAGCGAATTCCCCGTGATCGCGGGGACCGCCTGCCCCGGCCCTGACCCGTGACTCTCTCCCCAGTGGACGTGACTCTGGACCCAGGGACGGCTCATCCCAACCTCGTCCTGTCTGAGGATCGGAAATGTGTGAGACACGGAGACACCCGACAGGATCTGCCCGACACCCCCGAGAGATTTGACCCTTGTCCCTGTGTCCTGGGCTCGGAGGGGATCACGGGCGGGAGGCGCTACTGGGAGGTGGAGGTGGGAGACAAGACGCGCTGGACCCTGGGCGTGTGCAGGGAGTCTGTGCGCAGGAAGGGGTGGGTCACATACTCGCCTGGCGATGGATACTGCGTTGTGCGGCTGTGGGACGGGGGATACAAGGCCCTCACCGCCCCCATGACCCCCCTCCCCGTGCACTTGTGGCCCAGGCGGGTGGGGGTTTTCCTGGACTACGAGGGGGGTGAGGTCTCATTTTACAACGTGACCGACAGGTCCCATCTCTTCACTTTCACTGACACCTTCTCCGGGACCCTGCGCCCTTACTTCAGTCCTGGTCTCAATGCTGGGGGCACCAACGCGGCTCCCCTGACCCTGTGCCCGGTCCCAGCCCAGCCCTGAGGGAAGCCCTGTCCCTGCCATGACCCGCGGGGGGCACAGACTGTCCCCTCCCCGCGCCCCGACTGCCACCCCTCGGTGCCCCCGGGGTGGGGGCAGGGCTGGGGTCTCCATCACAGGAGCTGCTCCAGCCTGGACCCTGCTGCTGCCCTGGCCCAGGGCTCGTCTCCCAATCCCCCCACGTACAGCACCCCGCTGGGAGGGACCGGCTCCAAACTCTCATCCTTCACTTCCAGATCCCTGCAGTCCCTCGGGGGGTTTTCCTTGGTTACTTTGTTCACCTCTCTCAGCACTTTCCCCCTTTCCCCTGCCCTCCCTCCATTCCCTTTTTTATTTAAAATAAACACGTCTGCATTGCACACCTGCTCTCTGCACATCATTGCTCACCCTCTGATGAGTGAACACTTGCTCCTGAAAGCTGATGCACCTGGGATTCAGTGAGTCTGGTGGTGCTCAAGCTTTCTGGTGTGCGAGTCCAGGGCCACACACCACGGGCCTCACGTGGGTCGGATGACACAAGTGTCCCAGGCCCAGCACACGTCACATTGTGCCCGAGTGCCCGGGGTACAGGGTGCCTGGGGGTGGGGAGCAGCAGGGAGGGGAGAACAGCATCCCTAGCGCTGCTCCTGGCAGTGCAGCCGCTACCATTTTTTGCTTGGTGCCCAGGCCACATGGTCCAGTCTCCTATTTCACTCTCCTGCTGCCGGGGGTCCTAACAAGGTCAAAATGTCACACATCACGAAATCACTGGACCTGTGGGGTGGGTGACTTTGCTCTGCAGGCAAAATCTGGCCCATGGCCCAGGGGTTGATCCCTCCTAAGTCTATAAAGTGCATCTCTATCCCGCCTTGTGTCTGACTTCACACTAACACAGCTATCTGCCTCTCTCAGACCACATCACTAGTTCTCCCTTTCCTTTAGTCATTCGACTCAAGGCACCCTCAGAAAGCGCCTGCTCTATATTTTCACTTGTTTTGCTACAGAAAAATAATAGAGCAGTTCTTCTGATGCAAAGATCTCAGAAAGGCCACAATGGGTCAAAAATGGTTTTGATGCTGGATTCCTATTTCAAAGCTTTGGGTTGGTTTTGTGAATAGTGTAGAGGTGTTTGCACACCTACCAGTGCTAAGGAGCCGACAGCGCCTGGATGGGAAGCACTGCTCCAGATCAAACTGGTATCAAAGCCCCTTTACAGCCCAACGTCTCCACTGTGCTGGGCCAGAGACAAAGATGTAATTGGTGCAGATCTTGCGAGGGAACAGCGGGAGAGGCTGGACATCCACAAGTCAGCGGGCCCGGCGGGAATGCACCCAAGAGTGGTGAAAGAGTTAGCTGACATCGCAGCATGAGCAATGGCGAGGGTGTTGGAGAGCTCCTGCCCCTTGGGAGAGGTTCCTGAAGACTGGAAGAAGGCCGGGAGCACAATACGATAGACTGCTGCAAAGACAAGCCCTTAGGGGTGCACAGTCTGTGGCGCTGCACACCACACACACGCAGATGCCTCCTACACTACTAATTTGCAGCTTTGTGGGGAGGAGGGGGTTGACCCTGAGATCTCCCAGGGTCAAAAAACCCACACCAAAAAAAGTTGGGTGGTGCATACCGCGGCAGTGCATGCCCCAAAAACTGGAGCCTGGCTGGTCCGATCTATTCTCCAGCTTATGGCCAGGCTCCCTGCTGCGGGATCGCTGAGGCTGCAGCTCCCAGAGGCCCCCGGGGCCCCAGGAAACACTGCTGGGGCCAGCACAGTTGCTGCCCCAGCCTCCCCTACCCCACGGTTATTGGTGCTATACTATATAGACAGGTGCACCAAAATGCTCCAGCACTTGTAGCAACAAGTCTGCACAGGCCTACACAGCAAAGCACTTTCTATTTTATACTGCTGTTTTTATTCCATATTTGCCAGATTCAGGAAGGAGGCGGCAGTGAACTCTGAGAAACATCATCACTTGTTACGTGTTAACCAGCACCAAGAGTGCAACGAGAGACTTGTCCTCACACATTTGTTCACTTGGTTGTGTTTTTATGCAACAAGGAGCAGTTCCTTCAATGGCTTACCTTATACTGCAGTGTAAGCCTTCCCAAAGAAGCCCTGGGCATCTGCCCAATCTGAAAAAAAGTTTTCAAGCATTTTCCCTCCAGACAACATCAGGAAACGAAAGACAATGCTTTACTCTGAAGGGGCAGAGCCTCAGCTGAGAGACGTTGTCATTGCTGCCCTGCAGTGAATTGAAGCCAGCCAAGGGTCTGTCCTTGGGAGAGGTCCGAGCTCAGCATGTTCCCAGCTCTACACAGCAATTTGGAGCCTCTAAATACGTATTTATGCATGGGATTGATATGCCCCCGTCCCACCAGAGGCGCAGGGAGCTCCCGTACAAGAACAGGACAACTCGGCACACGGGAGAAGAGAGGAGAAAAGTGAGAGACAAGAGAGCAACACGACTTCAACGGGGAACGTAAAACAACCCACTGTGCGACACGGCAGCCGAGCGTTGTGTGCTCAAGACCTTCCCAGACAAGGAGGTTTTACATTGCTTCGGAAATACAGAATGAATCGATGAGGAGCCTTTCCGTATCTCTCTTCCAAATCCCTCATCCAGGTTTCTAATCACTTCAGGGGGGGTTTGGTTTTTGTCTCAGATCCTACAGACATTTAGAGAAAGACAGACCAGCCGTTGATCAAGGGCAAGGGATTGCAGCAAAGACAAACAAGCTGTTTGTATGAACTGCCGATACACACACTGCATTTGTATCACAGACAATACTGACACCAGAGTACTTGGGGGAGACGAGAAGTGAGTTTGTCGGTGTAAAGACTAAAGCCTGTGCATCTGCATTGGGCCACCGCTTTCCTAAGAGACCGCTGTGCCACAAACGAGCTAATGTAACGCAGCAAGCGCTGGACCAGGCGTTGGGAGGACAACAGCTCTCCCTTCCCTAAGCCCATCGTTGGCACGTCCATTTAAAATCAATCGTTAGTAGAGAGTTAACAAAACCCCACTAACAATGTTAGCCAGTGGAGAGAAGCTAAACCTTACTGTCATGTCTGAAGAGAGCTACTGCTCCGTGGCTGTGTTTATCTTGAAATTGGTCCCCGTACTCCAAGGCATTTCGAGCATTAGGGCTCATTTCCACCAACACGAGACCTTATCCCTGTCTGCTCTCCCTGCTACAACCAGCAGCCCCCGCTTTCCAACGGCTGACAGCAGAGACACCGCGCGCCGTTCTCCACCAGCATCACTAGCCATGCCAGGAGGGACAGTAGCAATGCCATCATCTAATTTAAAATTAAAACAAAAGTAATTAATCCTGTGCTCTCAGTTACTATACTGAGATTTAACCTAACACGCTACGGAGAATGCCATTCGAGCTCTGCTTTTTCTATACCAAACTACGGAGCTGGGGACTGACTTTCCCTTAGAAACGTTCATTTTTATTCTCCACAGAGACAATGTAAGCTCCCTTCCTGGCATCATTCATTGCCCACATCCTAAATCTGGAAAAAATAAATCAATGGAATTCGAGTAATATTTGGAAGACTGGTAAAATGCAGGTAAATGTTCAGTATAAAAGCTAAACAACTTGAGGGACAGCCACACAGGTCTGCTTCTCATGGACACGGTTTCCAGCAGCCTGAAGACACCGCTCAGCACGAGGCCCTGAACCTCGGGGCTGTCTGGACGCAGGGGAAAGCCCCCAGGAGCTTCCCACCAAAAAAGACGAGGCAGACGTGGAGGGGGGGAGGAGGAGGATGTGTGTACTATTGCTCATACGTGACATGCCAATACTTTAAAACTGGATTTGTTGCTCTTGCTTGTTCTGTAATGAGAATGAGAATGAGTGCGATGAAAGAGAAGGGGAGTAGATGAATTAAAAGGAGCACGGGGTTAGAAATAAAGAAAGGAAGAGCAGCATTAAAGGGAGCGTGCTCTACAAAGGACAGGCTCATTTGAACACCACTCTTTGAAAGGCTTCCCCCAACATTTCCCGTGTGCTACACAAAATACTGACATGAACAGCACATTACTGTACCTTGTTTCTCTGTACTTTGCTGTCACAAATGAGTTAGACAACATGCAGATGCAATACTGCCTTCCCCGAGGAGCTCCAGGAAGCACGCTGCATTCAAAGGGAAACCTGTGCGATGTGAGCAGAGCGCAGCACGACTCCTGGGAGGGCACAGCGTGGGATTATTGTCTTTTTTTCTAGCCGTGGTGCTCAGGAGAAAAGCCACTGGGAAAAAGTCCTTACATGAGAATATAACAGTTTACAGGTGTTGCACTCTTACGTGGAGCAAGACTGCATTGAGATCGGACGAGACCTACAACGAGCAGATCTTTTCTTTCTCTAATGGTCCACGATTAGGTCTTTCCCTGGCACAGACCCTGTAGAAGAGTCAACACGGACTAAAGTCATCACCTGTACTTCAGAAAACACATATGAAATGATAAAAAAAAACATAAAAGGTGGGCAGACTTCCCCATTCGGTGCGCAGAGCGGGGAAGGCATCGTCTTTGAACACAGAGGCTCTATCCGTGAATCCTGACATGGCCAAATCCAGGGTCTGGAGCAAAGCTGCCAAGAATGGCTTCAAATGTGAACATGGCAACAAAAAAGTGTGTTTTGCAGTTGTTCCTCTGTGTGCTGCATGGTCAATGTTTGCAGCAGACGGCTGGCATTTCTTCCATGGATTGAAGAAGGGGTAAGATGCTTCAGAGTTCATACTCAGTTAGGATAAATTTAAAAAAATGCTGAAAGGGATTCCTGAATTAAATATGGCAATGAATTATACAGCATCCATTTAATTTGACAGATAAAAGGTCATTGTACAGTGCCCCATAATGAGTGATTTAGAAATAGCTGCCAACTTCTGCACGGAGGACACAGCTGCATTGCAGACATGCCTGGGAGAGCGCTGGAGTGAAACACCTGGGATGCCTGGAAAAGACAACTCGGGACTGTGGGAGAAGCTGCCTGGTTTGACATGTCTGCTAGTAAGATCCAGGATCCACCAGTTAACCACGTTGATATGAGCCGTCCTCGTTAGGTTTCAGTCAACACACCAATGTATGCACAGGGCAGCTATGAACTTGGAGCTATTCACAGAGTTGTAGAAAAAAGAGGGTAAAAGGGACTCGGGAGGTCAGTTAGTCCAACTCCTGCAGGCCCAGGCCAGTGTGCACCATGCCAGACAAATGTCTGTCTGACCTCCGCATCGACCCCTCCCCAGACAGACTTCACAACCTCTCTGTGTCCGTGTTTAATCCCCCTCGTTGCTAGAAAGCCCTTCCTGTGGTTCGGCTCTGTAAGGTGTCGGCACCAGGGAAGTTCGGCAGTAACAACCGGCGCAGCCAACGTGACAGCAAACGATTTAGCTGCTAGCATAAATCCAGATTGCTC
Source organism: Alligator mississippiensis (assembly GCF_030867095.1). Taxonomy (NCBI): domain Eukaryota; kingdom Metazoa; phylum Chordata; order Crocodylia; family Alligatoridae; genus Alligator; species Alligator mississippiensis. The sequence continues at coordinate 480,457,170 of NC_081824.1, forward strand.
CGAACAGAAGGATCTACTCGATCCTCATCTCCATCTGCAACCCAACAGCCCTCATCTGCCCCACGGCTGACACGCGGACGGAGTCATGGCCACGCGGGGTTGCTCTGACTCCTCTCCTCTCCTCTCCGGCAGCTTTTCTCCTGAGCACCACAGCTAGAAAGGGGTGTTGGTTGTAGCCGTGTTGGTCGGAGGCCATGGGCAGGCCTGGTTCCTTGGGCAGATGTGATATCTTCTATTAGACCAAAGAAATAGTTGGAGAAATTGTTCTTTGCCAGCTTTCTGGCACAAACGCCCTTTTTCAGGCACAGGGAAAGTCTGCCTGACGGCTGGAAACTAAATTAAACCGGACCCTCATCATCACCGTCCCGGTTCAAGGAAGCGGCCGTGACATTTGCCACAAAGGTGTGGTTAGCCGAAACCCCTATTGGTCTGTGCAGAAATACTGTTGGACGTTTGCAATGTCTGACATCTTTGCAGAGAACCAGACACACGAGCGACGTGCCGTCCCCTGGCCTGTATTCATCGCATCAAATCAAAGCAGAGGTGCAGTGGGTTTGCTGGGCCTGAGCACAGAGCAGGGCTTCGTCTCTCCTTTAACCAGCGCGGGGTGGAGAGCGGGGGCAGCGTCTTCTTGTGCAAGCCTCACGCACGTGTCCTGCAGGGCAGGTGACAAGCCCATCCCGCCGGTACTGAGGACTTGCTCTCTCTCTGTGCAGCACGCGGTGCCGGGAGGGCTGCGGGGCACGGCGCGAGAGGAAGCGCAGGACCGGCACAGCATGGCTACAGCAGCAGCAAAGCCAGGGGCGTTTGCAGGCGGGAGCAGGGCTTGGAGCCAGGGGAGGGAAGGGTGCAGCCTGCCCGCTCCCCCGCAGTGTCCGGCCGGCAAATCCCGCAGCCCTCCGCCTCCAGCTCGGCACCCCGCGGCGGGGCGGGGTTGCAGCTCCCCCCGCCCCTGCCCTGTGCCTCCGCCTCCGCGCGGCCGAGCCGGGCCCGGCTCCCCTCCCCTCCCCTCCCCTCTGCGGTGTGCAAGTCCCGCCCCGCCCCGCCCGCGGCTCCCGGCACCGGCCGGGCTCTGCCCCGAGCCAGCAGTGCGTGCGGCTGTCTGTCTGTCTGTCTGTCCGCGTGGGCCTGCGTGTGCGTGTGCGTGCATGTGTCTGTGTGTGCTTGCATGTGCAAGTGCACATGCCCGTGTGTGTGCATGTGTGTGCATGCATGTCTGTGTGCTTTCGTGCATACATGTGTCTGTGTGCATGTGCCTGCATGTGTGGATGTGTGTGCATGTGTCTCTGTGCATATGTGTATGTGCCTGTGTGTGTGTGTGTAGTGTGTGTGTGTGCTTGCATGCATGTCTTTGTGCATGTGTGTGCACGTGACTGTTTGTGCTTGTGCATCTCTCTGCATGTGCACGTGCCTGTCTGTGCATGTGTCGGTGTTCATGGCAGTGAGAGAGTATATGTGTCTGTGTGTCCATGTTCAGAGAGTGAGTTTGTAGAGTGCGCGCCCGTCTGCATGACTGTGTGTGTTGGTCCATATGTGCGTGCATGCATACATCTGAGTTCATGGCATGGGAAGCGTGTTTATATATCCACGTGCAGAGTGAGTAGGGTGCACAGCAAGCTCTGTGTCTGGGTGCATGTGTCTGTGCGTGCGTGCACACACATGCATGTGTGCATCTGTGTTCATGGCAGGGAGAATATGTTTGTGTCTGAGTGCCCATGTGCAGAGAGATGGTGAGTCATGAAGGACACGTGTGCACGGCGGTGGCAAGAGCGCAGCGGTGTAGGCAGGAGAGTGGCGGTGGTAAGCGGGAGCTCCCGCAGGCGTCGCTGGCGCTGCCGGCAGAGCGGGGGACGAGCGCTGGCCAGGGATTGGCGACCACACGCAGTTGCCACCGGCAGTGCCCGTGGTGCCTTTTTGTAGGGGCTGCACCGCCACAATCAGGGGCTGCCTGTGCTCCTGTGTGCACCCGCTACACTTCGCCCCTGTGGTGAGTAGAGTGTGCGCCTGTCTCTGTGCATGCTTGTGCCTGTGTGTGTGTGTGTGTGTGTGTATTTAGCCATAATGGGGGATGGGGAGGTAGGTAGCAGGGAGAAGAGGGGGACATGTGCCCCCCACCGCCAGCCCGGCAGGGTGCCCCCAGTCTCCCCTGCCAGCACCAGGAGGGGAAGGCCCCCTCACCCCGCTGTAGCCCAGGGCCCAGTACACATTAATCCGCGGGCGGTAGGAATAGATCTCAACCCAGAGCCCGTCATTCTTGGCGAGCAATGTGCTAGCACTATCTCTAAATGTGCAAGTTAAACATGTCACTAAAAAATCTGGTTCCTGACAAGGAGGGGAAGCGCACGGGTGCTCATGTTTGCTTGGACGTTTCAAAAGGAAAGATCCCGTCCACCTCTTGGAGCTGCAAGTCTGCACTGCACGTGGCATTCAAACCTACCTGATAGAGGCATTTTTTGCCAGACATTTCATTGTACCTGGCACTTAAAAAAAAGGCAAAGAACCTGGCAAATATACAAAACGACAAATTTCAGCCCAAAAGGAGCTATACATTATGATTAGTGCTTAAAGTATACCATTTTATCAGCCTTCAAACCTTGGAGAGTTCATGTATTCTCACGAGAACACACTCTACCGATATCCAAGGTGTTTAGCACACAGGTACTGCTTTATAGTCATTTTTTTTTTAAATGTTTGAGATGAACTGACCTCACCAAGCTCAAAAAACTACTTTTGTCCTGCCACTTGACCCCCCTTTTCCATACAAGGCTATGGAGCCTGTACAAAAAATGGATCCTCTGTTTTGCTCTTATGTGACAAAAGGGATTGTATACAATCTTCTTATATCGCTGCTTCTGTCCCTTTAGTAGCACACCGAGAGTTCATCGAATCACACAACACGGGGCTGGAAGAGACGTCGGGAGGCCGTGGAGTCACCCCTGCTCAAGGCAGGATCACCCCTACAAATCCTCCAGCCAAGCATCGACCCTGCTCTCACGCATTGGCAAGCATGGGGATTGCACAACTCTCCGGGGAGCCCGTTTCAGTGCTCAAAAAGAAATCACCCTCATATAGTGGGAAAGGTCTAATATCAAACCTAAATATCCCCTGCTGCAATTCTTGATTGACTCTGAGTCTGTTTCTGTGGCTGAAGAAAACAGGACACATCCCCATCCTCTCCATGGCCGCCTCTCAGGTATTTGAAGACATTGAGCTCTGGAGGACTAATCTTAGAGCACAATCGTTCAACCAAGATACGTCCATCTTCCAGTGCTGTCATCTCCAGTGAAAGAGATACCATCATTATTGTTAAAGACTCAGGCAGGAAAGGTAAAATCAGGGTGGTGGATGAGGAGCATGACCTCGAGACACAGTGACCACACGATATCCATGGAAAGAGCCTCTTCAGCCACCGCTCTGGTGCAAGGGCTGTTTGAGCAAAGGCAGAAGAGGGAGGTCGAGGACACGGATCGGTTTAAACAGTTCGCCCTCCAGAAAGGGAAAGGGCTTGAAGGGAAACTGAGGGAAGTTGCCCATGAAAGTGGTGAAAGTAGGTGTCGAGTAAATCTAATGTATTTCCCCCAGCTCAGAGCTGGGAGCCAGCGGGACCCCCCCGGCTACAGACACAGAGGTGACAGTCACCGCAGGGCACACGTGTGACACAGACCTGGGCCGTCTGTTCTCTGTGCACGGACAGTAAATGGTGTGAGGTAGGAGCTGTTGTTGGAGTCCCTGTCCTCACCCGCTGTCACAGTGTCCTGGAGGGAAACCCTGGCAGGGGCCAGTCCTGGCTGAAGTCCTTGCACGCCAGTCCCTGGTCTCACGCCCGGTGGCTGATGCAGCGGTGTGGCCGGACACGGCCGAGACGTGCACGCGGGGAGACCCGGAGCACGTGACACGCATCACAATGGCCCCTTCTAGAACCGGCTCATCGCCGTGGGGCTCGTGCAGACACACACGGCAGTTGAACTGCTCCCAAACCGTCGCTGGTTGGGGGTCAGCTCACAACTGCGCCCGTGCTGTGGCCCTGACCGCAAGGGTAAGTGTGGGCACCCGCTGAGCGTGCTGCAGTGAGCAAACCAGGGGGTGTTTGCACCCACACGTGGGGAGTCCTAGGGGTGGAGGACTTGTGCCTGGGGGTATTGTCACTTTTATGCTTTCATTTCTTTCCTAAACGTGACTTCAGGCCGCTGCAGTGCAAGCCAAGGACTGCAGTGTGCGGTGTGCTTGCCTGCCCTGGGGAGGAGAGCGGGGCTGTGCTGGGAGCTAGGACGTGGGGCTGGGCAGGCACGGAGAGGGGGCGCAGCGGAGCAGGCAGTGAGGATGCGCATGTTGCTCTAGGGTTTCCATATTTCCAGGTCCAAGAAACAGGACACCTGTCACGTGGCAGAGGGGGACGGGGAATATGACCGGGGGGGGCAGTGAGATGCCAGTGCCCTGTCCCTGCCCGTGCTGTTGCCCCACTGCCAAGCCACAGCCCCCGCCAGCCCTGCTGCTCCCCTCACTCCCCACCCACTGACCCCAGCCTGCCAGTGCCCCTCACCCCAGACTGCAGGACCTGCCCCCCGGCCGTGACGCTGCCCCTCACGCCCGACCTGCAGCCCCAGCGCTGCCAGCGCCCCCGTTCCTCCTGATCGGTGCAGTGATTTCAAGTCAAATGAGGCATTTCTGAGTAAGCAAGACACAATATGAGCACAGAGTAACTGGGAATTACTGGTTGTGGTTTATCTTGCTCTTCCTTATTTCTTTCGTACAGCGACACAAGACTGGATAGTCTTTTTTTCCCGGATCGCAAACATGGGATGCTTTGGAGATGGAGAAAGGTAAATCAAGTCGCGATGCCAATTCTCATTCTCGTATACTCTGTTTGTCTTGCCTAATTTGAGAGATTCAGGTGTTAATTGAGGAATGCCGTGGTGAGCAGATCTTCACAACGTGTGGTAAGGAAATGCACTCTTTCTCCTACAAGCTTCCTGCTTTCATCTATTTTAAGTATTTATTTCTGTGCGTTCACTTGGGTGTCCAGGCTGGAATAAACTCCCTGCAGTGGCGGTGCAGTCCCCACCCTGGAAATCTTCAGGAGGAGACGGGATGGTCACCTCGCCGCGGTGGCTTGACCCCGGTGTCTTGTCCTGCCTGGTGCAGGGGCTGGACCCGAGGATCGACACGGTCCTTGCAGCCCTGACAGTCCATGAATCGATGAACAGTTTGCTCCTCACATAACGTCCTGGTTTCCCCTTTTCACGCTGGACTTCAGGCTCTGGGCTTCTTTTGCATTTCAATTTCCATTTTCTAAACTATTTGATACGAAATCTCTTAAAACTTGCTATTTAATATCATAACACGTTTCTTCTTGCCTTACTGCTTCCTTTTTCTGTTGTTAAGAGGTATGGCTGTGTGCCAGGGTGCTCACGGTCCATATCTCCACTATGGCATGCTTTTGAATTTAAAGTAAGGATATACATTTACTTCATTTTAACTTCAGGATCTTCCCCATTTCTCTTTACACAATTCTCCTTTGTAAAACACCGGACCACCGTACTAACTCTGAATCTCATTCTTTAGAAGATGCTGACATGACTCCTGTGGTATTAATACTGTTGGACTAACTCTGGGTATCCGTCTTTCTACGGTCTGCGGGAGCACGGTGATGTCCAGGCTCTGGCAGACTCGATTCATCAAGTCTGCTCCAACGTGCTGCATTTCCAGCGTGTCAGAGCTGGCTCCCTTCACGTGTATAGGAGCCCATAGCGAGTCACTAAAATAATACACATGTTTTTCGCTTTTGCTTTTAGTAATGCATATGTTAAGCAGCATTGTGATCACCTTCTGTGTCCATTTCTTCAGCTTTCTTTTTAATGGTTTTAGAGTTAGGTATTATACATTACATCTATCTATCAGCTATCAAAGTTAGGCGAGATGCCATTAAGAGGGAAACTGTATTCATTCCTGAGATACTGCTGGAGAACGGCAATAGAAGACACATAAATAGTGTTTCCGAGGCAGGCATTTCTAATTCATCGTCCACTCGGTGCTGTCTAGGTGCAAACATCTAATTTATAAATCATGGGGGATTCTCACATTTTCCAGCAGTTTGGAGGAGAGGGTTTTCCAGGGACTCCTCCCCTCCGGTTTGCTGTCACACAGGCTGCTTCCCTCCCATCCACGTCACACTCGTGGTAATTCAGACCATTGCTCACGTGAGAGAAGATGAGCAGGACAGCGGTTACTAGATCTTCATTTCCCTGCAATGCAATAAGTGTTTGTCCTGCCTGTAATGTCAAAGCAAAACACAGAAATCTTCACCACTCTTTAGCCTTCTGGAAGCTTAGTTCAACATATCTGAGCTCCGAGAACACAAAATAAAGTCGATGAAATGAAGTTAAGTTAATAATCCCAGCTTTTCAAAGCAATACCTCCCAGCATGGCATCTACCCATTTCCTTCAAGCTTGCTCCTGGTATTGCCCCTCTGGGGCAGCTGGCAGAGGGTCCTAGAGTACAAATGCCCTGTGTCTTATTCCCTACTTCCCTTTGGCCCCACATATCACCTTCAAGACTCACTGAAACCTGCACTGAGCCTGAAAAGCTGTTTGTTTAAATGTATTTAAATGTATGAGTTAATTTAGTATTTAATGACAGTGAAGGGTGGATGATGCTACTAAGGGTGGATGGACATCCTGCTATACCGTACATGCTCCTGAGAAAGGAAGAACCGGGGGTTGGATCAGTATATCAGACCCCTAGCTTCTCACCTAAATAGGGGGTGTGACCGGGGACGAGCCTACCAAGGTCTGGCAGGTTTGTGCTCCGTGAATCTAAATGTGAGGAGCCCAGTGCTCCCTTCTGTTAGACCCGACGCCACGCGGCGCCCAGCGACCAGGGAGGTGATGATGCGATGGCTCATGAATCCTGGTACTCATTAGTCAGAGCAAGGGGGGCACAAACACCATCACACGTTGCGAGCAACAGCTTCATGCAGCGTGGAGACAGCTTCGGACTAGCCCCCAAAACAAATGACAAACCGAGGAGCCACGGAGAACAATATTTTTTTTTCATATTTATACACTTTAGTTTATACACTTAATATTCATTCAACCCTCGCCTCTCCTCTGTTCCACCCATTTCTCCTCCCATCTCAAGCTCCTCCTCTGCTTACTGTGTGCTTCATTAGCATGGAATTGCCTATGCATTTCCTTCATTTACATGCCGTTCTGCTAAGAGCGCATGTCTAAGACTTTGACTTGACTTCTTCGGTCTGTGCGGGCCGGGAGCGACCCGGGGCCCTTTTGTGCGCGCGGGCTGTGGCCAGCAGCCCGGGCACGCGCGGGTCGGAGAAAGCAGGCGGCGCTGGAATTAGTCACGGACGCTTAGTGGTTAATTTAAGGTTATTTTACTTACACCGAAGATGGTCGCGGTGCAGGCAGGAAAGCTTGCTTGAGTTGCGGTTACAGAAAAGAAAATGAAATTTGAACCCGCAGAGCACGAGGGTACGTCGCAGGGGGTTGTCAGCGACGGGAAGAGGTAGAAAACACGAGGGTACGTCGCAGGGGGTTGTCAGCGACGGGAAGAGGTAAAGCCTGCAGGACTCGAACCCGGACAGAGCTCTGGATACTCTCACACGAAGTTTGCTAGGCTCCGTGGATCCTTTCGGAAGCGGCGACGGGGAGAGGCGAGAGGCTGATCAGACCCCTGTTGCCTGCTTGAAATGCGCTGGGTCCGTTAGGCTCCGCAGCGCTTAGAGATCTTCACACAGCGTGAAGTCTCCCCCTCCTGGTGTTCGTGGAGTCCTCCCCCGTGGGCGGAAACCACTCAAGCTTTTTATACGGCTAGCAAGCCAATCGCTAGCTGCCACGTGTGAATAATTTAGCACAAGCCAATAATGGGGCTCGAATGATAATACAGATGGCGGGAACTCTTTGCAACGCGCACTTCTGTGCTACAAAGAAGAAATGCCCCCTGCAAAGAAAGCTGCAAATGGGCGGGAAAATAATTTAGCAGTGCCAAAGCACACACACAAACAAAAATCACAGCTTTGGGTTGTGACACGGTCAATGGGTGGATTTGAGCAAAACCTGGAAGCTTCACCATTCACCTTTTCACATACGTTCATCTCGGATTCTGTTACCAATGACGTGTTGTTTTCCACATTGCAGTCTGTTTTTCTGTCTCAGGTTGTACCATCTTCCACCTCCCTAAAATGTCACCTCGTCCACGGCGCACAGATTCACACAGTCACTTGCTGCTTTTTCCTCAGAAAATGGCTGACACAGTTAAGATGGTTCCTTAGCATCAGCAAATGGCTGGCTTAGATATCATTCTGCCTTGTGGTCAGCAGCTTTGCTAGGCCGCAGGTTAAAGCCTTGGATTCAGCTGCAAATTCGATGAGCCCAGAAAATCCACATAGTGTTACCCTAACACCTTCTTTGTAGCACTGATATATTTACACCAATAAACCCATCATGCTGTACCGGTGCTTGAGCTGTCCCTTAAAAATAAACATCTGTCTGCTTTTCATTGATATTACAGCTCCTCTGGCACTCTGCTACCCTTGGCCAAAATAGCACTCCCCCTCCCTCTTCTCCCTCAAGCCACTGTTATCAGGTGTGCTATGAGTTTGTGTATCTGCCGTGGGTGGCCGAAGGTCAGTGGCATGTCCAGTCTATATTTTGGGAAGCATTTTGCAATCTTTCAGAATGAATGAGGATGCATGGATATAAAAGCAGGACACAATCATTAGGAGTGTGTGCCCACATGCAGCAAAAATAGCAATGGCACAAATTTGCTTTATGCTGCAGTGCACACCCTTGCACATGGGGCTGGTGCAGGGCATTTTGTCTTGGGTGGGTGTGGGAGGCTGGGGTCAGCACCTGTTCTGGCCCCAGCAACTTCACTTGGGGCCTCCCCGGGCAGCAGTGGCAGCAATCCCACGGCTTGGATCCTGCCCCGCAGCCAGAACATAGCTCTGCCCAGCCAGGCTCTGTTTTTGGCAGCACACACTGTTGCCACGTGCACCGTGCCACATTTTTGTCTTTGATTTTTTTGGCACCAGGGTCTCCCAGTGTCAAATTTTGGCACCAGACAGTAAATCTGCAGCATGGCAAATGGTGCATGTGCACCATGGGTGGTCTGTGGGGCCTGAAATGGGTTTGAGGTGCCACAAACTGCATGTGCATGCTCATTGGGACACGCTTTAGGTGTACAAAGACATGGCACAAGGCATGTTGAACTATTTTTTTCTTTGTGTCTCTCTGATTTCTTTTTGTTTTATTTTGAAAGGTAGAGATGTGCTTAGCACCTAATCGTCTTGGCTCCTTACAACCCTAGAAGTAGTAATTGAGAATTAAGCAGCTTTTGAACTCATTAACAGGGCAGATCAGGAGGAGGGACGAGGATGTGGCTGTATCCCTTTGCCACCCTTCCTCAAGTGCTGCCGCCCTTGGAAGCGGAGGCCCCAAGCCGGCAGCCAGGAGGGGCACGAGGAGCCGGCTCCAAGAGCAGCCTCAGGCCCTGGGCAGGCTGCGAGCAGGCAGCAGCAGCAGCAGGCGGGCATGGCACAGGGAGCCAGCTCCAGGAGCAGCAGCCATCAAGACCAGGTAAGACCATCCAATACTTGGCCCCCTCCATGCACAACCAACCTGCCCTTCTCTGCCTCGGGTGCAAAAAGTACTAGTTGTTCCCCTGTCTGCAGCCCAAGGGCCCAACCTGGGACCTGCTCCATTTAAAAGTCCTAGATCTTAACCTGCCTTTTGAAGAACCCTTTCCAGACTAACAATGCCCATTTGTAGCCTAACCGATAAGAAAGCCAATTAATCTTTAAAGATCGCAACCAACTGGCAAGTTGAGCTGGTAGCGGGGTGGCTGTCTTTACCCATCCGGATGGGAAGTTGTTCAAGACTTTGACAAACCGTCAGAATTTGGCCATCCCCCATGACAGTCCTGTTTGTGTCATTGGTCAGAAACCAGTCATGTTTGGAGACATCCTACGGAGGAGGGTGTAAACCCCATTTTGAGTGCAAAGTGGTGAGCTTGATAATTAGCGAGGAGGCAGTTGCAAAGGATGCTTTCTTTATTAACAGAGACTTTTGTCATTCATTTCCATAACTATGAGATTGGGTCAAACACGGCGTGATCCTATTGTCACAACTCATTGCCATCGTGTTGCAGAGCCAGCACCATAGATTAAAAGTAACCACCTCTTTGGTGCCTGCCGTGCAGAGGACTGCTGCTGGAGACCACTACTAGCGGTGATCTCCAGACGTCCTCCTGCGGTAGAGGGTCAGGTGCACGGCTACCACAGATCCTTCTTTCTGACATGAAATAATTTTCCACGTTGTCCGGAGTTATATACATGAAAGCAGCAGGGCTGGACGGTGATGACCCTGTCTCACGTGTTAACACAGGTTTTCCTCATGTCGCAGAATTATAAGAAGTATTTTAGAAAAATACAGGTTTCGTTTTGCAGGGGTGTAGGTTGCAGCCGTGTTGGTCTAAGGACATAGGCAGACAAGGTTCCTTGGGTGAATTTGATATCTTTTATCTTTTATCTTTTTATTAGACCAACTAATTATTAATTGGTCTAATAAAAGAGATCAAATTCACCCAAGGAACCTTGTCTGCCTAGGTTTAGTTTTGTGCATCCAACACAAATTCAGGTTTTTTGAATGTTGAAAATTTTGCAAGATCCAGAGCAGTGGTCCTCAGGTTTTTGAGATTCAAAACAGTCCGCATTAGATTCAAGGCACGCTTAGCTTTTACTCATTTTGTCTACAGAAAAATAACACAGGTTTCCCTTTATTTATGCGGGTTCAGTTTCTGCAAATTCGCTCTTATGTGATGACCCGTTTTATAACCCAAAAATCATTATCTGAGAGTTAAATTCACTCTTATGTGATTGGCAGCAGGTAAGTCTGTGGAGGAGGGGGACAGGGCCATGGGTGGGGGCAGATCAAGGCCCCAGTGAACCTCTGGGGCTGGGGGGGGGGCTGCAGCCACCCCAAAATTCACCATAGCCTCCCCCCCAATACCCCACCCAGCACCACTGCCACTCTCCCCAGGCACTGCACGACTCAACCCCTCCAGGAAGAGCCCAGCCTGGCCCCCGGCCGCAGCCTGTAGCAGCAGGAGCCACCCCCCCGGCCTTGCACCCCCCCAGCTGTGCAATGCCTCCCCCGCCCCACTCCCTCTCTCACCACCAGCGGAGTGGGTCAGATCGAGGTCCCAGTCACCCAGCCCCTGGGGCCAGGCTATTCCCAGGAGGGCTTTGCTGTACCCAGGTGGATGGCGCTGGTGCTGGGATGGGGGTTGGGGGACCATTACAAGTTCTGGGGTGGCTGCAGGGCCCCCCCTTAGCCCCGTTCCTAGCATCAGCACCACCTGCCTTGAGCGCAGCCCAGCCCAGCACCTGCCGGGAAGAGCCCAGCGCCACCTCGTCCCCAGCAGGCTTACCTGGTGCCGATGCAGTCGAGGTCTTGGCATGGATCCCCGTGCGCTACCTTGGGAAGTGAGTTCCCATTCTGGAAATGGGAGTGATGTGCAGGCTTTCAGGAACGCGTCTACCACATACAGCAAGGGCAACCTGTAACCCCCCTCTCCTGTTTCACAGGACACAGCCCACAACAGCTGAGAAAGTTTTTGACTCCACAGATTCCTATTTGAAATCTCTGAATGTATCTTGTGACTCACGTAGAGGTGTTTGCACACACAAGAGTGCTGATCACACCTGTTCCTGCATGCGCTGAGGGGGCCCGAGATACACACGTACCATGAATTGTTGGGGACTGTGGATGGGCATTATCCTCAGGGCTGTAGATTTGCATTGACTCGTGTGAACTATCTACGTATTTCTGGGGAAACAAGTGTTTTCCTTCATAAAAGCCTGTTAGCGCTGGTGGGAGGTCATCCTGACACTGGGTAGACAACGGGACTGAGCAGGAGCTTCTCAGCACGCGGCCGTGACACTGCAGGCACAGCGCCCCGGGACCTCGGTGCACGTGGAAATACAGGAATGAAGAACTCAGACGTCTTGTGGAAGTCTCCCTGACTCTTAATGCCCATAGTCTCTGATAATATTCCTGTTTATAACTGGAGTATTTAAAAATGCAAAAGGGGGAAACACCCAATTGGCCTTGTCAACATGCATATTTGCATCTTTTATCTGTCTAGGGCTTTCCATCCCAGCTGTCTTTACAAAAAAGGACCTGAATCACTCCCCGGGACCATTTCCCACTATTAACATGTATTTGCCTCTCAAGTAATAATGATGGCTTGTTCCCATTAACTTAACCAGGCTTGGATTAGGCTCCAGCTAGTGCAGAGGCAAGTCTAAAAGTGAGAGGAAATATTGTATCTAGATGTAAAACTTGAAGAGGGACAAAGGGAGACAAAATATATGGATACCTCTGGGATATGCCTGGACTCGTGGGACTGACACTCTTCCGTCACAAAACGTGTTTGATCCCACCCGGCCAAGACTTAGTTTCCTATCTCCTCCACCGACAGGGACTTCTGACACAGACTCCCCGCTCCAGCGCCGGGCGGACGTGGGGCTTGCGCTGGTTCGGAGCAGGGCCGCTGCCGACTCGTAATGTCATGGTTTTGATCTTTTGTTTCACAGGCCGTGCAAAAATGTATCGACTCTCTTATGGAGGATTTCCTCAACGTGACAGACTTTTTCGCAGGATACAGGGCCTTCGCTTCTCCTGGCATGGTCCTAGATGTGCTCCTCCGCAGGTAAGAGCCAGGAGCTGTGGAGACAAGGAGCCCAGGATGTAAAATGCACTGTTTGGGTCTTTAGCGGAAAGGTAGGACAGCTGGAGGCGAGCAGTCCTCCAAACAGCTGGACACACTGCTGGAAAAAGGCAGCGTTACCAATCCAGGCTATCACTGTCCCTCTGCATAACTCTTTGCTCCGTGAATCGGGCTCTGCTGGATCAGGAGAGGGATTTCACAGGCCTAAAGGCACAAAGCATCGTCCCTTCCTCCCCCTGCACCACAATACTCCTCCAGCTCTGCTGTCCTGGAGGGAGAGCAGACCGACAGCTCTGGTTTTCAGGGAATACCCTGGTTGAGCTGGACGAGATGTGCCAGGTGCTCTTGTCTCTGGGCACTGTTTTTGGGGAGCGCTGATGTACACGGGCACCAAATCCCACATCTCAAACAGAAAACACTTTGACTTCCAAGGAATCCAAGTTTAGGTGCAGCTAGCAATGAAGTATTACTTGATCTCGATGTTCGGACTAGTAGAGAAGTGCTCTTTATTCGGCCTGTAGTCCTAGACTGTCCTGCCCCCAAAGCCAGCTTGAAATCCTTAGCAGCTCTGCTGTGAAGGCACTCGTAGGATCCCGTGATGATTTGTTGTGCCCTGCTCCCCTTCCCCTCCACTGCTCAGGTATCTCTTCATTTCACTGCACTTTGCTTTCTGCTACTCGCTGTCTTGTTCTCAGTTCCTCCATCTGTGTAATAGGGACAAAGATAATATTTTACCTGGCTTGCGAGGTCGTTGAGACATAACTGCTGTTTGCAAAGTCCTTTGACAGGCTCAGATGAAATGTTCCCCCGAAGGGCAAAGCCTTGGTACTAGTATGGGCAGCGCTCGAACACATCGCCCGTCGCGTTGCAGACTGAAGCGCGCAGGGTGGGCAAGACTTCTTAGGCTTGAATTCAGTCGCACCAATTGCCATCCTCCCCAGCATCATGAACGGGATATAAAATGTTAGACGGATGACGTTATGAAGGGGAGTAAAGAGAATGATATTCTCCATCGTTTTTCTCTGAGATAGTTTGAATAGAGAAATCTTGATTTTTCATTATCTGGGCAAGGTTTTGACATAAACTGCCTTACCGTTCTGACATAGACTGCTTTTGGAATAGCTGTCTAAAATATCTATTTTGATATTTAGGCATGGAAACGTGGATCCCTGGAACGGAGCAGGAGATGCCAGGCAGGATTTCTCAAACTTCAGAACAATCCTCGGGAAGTAAGTGTGGCTTTCTGCTGTACAGCACAACCTCAGTCAGGATTCAGAGGATGTGGTACACTTAATCATCTAAATATATCATATATGTATATATATGTATGTATGGATTTCCCTAGCCTTTGTATTTAAGTGTGTGTATGTCTCTCTCTCTCTCTCTCTATATATATATATATGTATGTATGTATATATATATACACACAGCCAGACTTATTTGCATAAGCAAAGAATTAACTGGTCACGCCTACATTAGTTGACAGAGACTGGGGTGCTGCCCCAAAACTGAACAGATCTAGTCTTTTATTTTGGAGTCAATCATTTCTGGGTGAACAAACAAAGCACGCTTGTTCCCCTTGCTTCTTTTAACCACAAATATGCATGTTCCTGTCTCTTATGGACTTCATTTTCTACTCTGGAAGTGCCTACAGACTCTAGGGGAGACACAGCCCTGATTGTGCCAGGCACTGTACGTACATAAATGAAGAAAGAAGATGTCTTCTTTCTTCCTGTAGCTCCATACGGACCGGTATTTTATTTCTAAGAGTCAGGAGTGTAATGACCCTTCCCTCAGCACATCTCTGCATTGACATCTGCATGGTCTGAGGTTTGCGTGTGCATTGGCACTATAAAATACTTGAAGGATTATATTGGATTCCACTTGTTGATCCCACCGATCCCCTTTTGCTCTTGGCAGTGTATCGCTGTGTGTTTCTCCATAAGAGCACTAGCACAGCTTCCGGCAGTAAGTCTTTTGCTAAATTGCCTTAACTCCCACGAACTTACCAATCAATGACTTGATTTAAGCAAGCGTTCATGTAGCTTAAATTCTTTCATTTGTTCTGGGGAAAAGCAAGTCCCACGTCCTTTTTCTGTCATGTGCCATCTCCAGTAAAGAACCAGTAACTAGTGGCTAGAAGAGCAGAGTCTAGCTTGCAAGCCCTCACACCACATTTTTCCTTCCCAGGAACAACCTTTCTACAAAGTTTCATGAATGGGTTTGTTTAGTTTTCATCATTTTAGCATTGTCCGTTCCTAAGACATTGTGGCGGGGGGGTTACAGAGACTGCCACAGGTTTTCATACCACATTACAAAATTATGCTGAATACTTAGGATTATATATTCTAAGATAGCTGACATACCAGACCCACCATCGCAAACTCCTTTCTTCCCTGGGTGGCGGTGGGGCTGTGAAGTGCGAGTATGGCATGCTTTGCGAAGCAGCAGCTGGTGAGTCTGGACCTGAGATGGTCCAAACTCGACCTGATCTGTAAGTTTGATCTCCATAAAGAGCTGAATAACCTGCTTCCCTTTGGGTTCACTTGGGAAGGGGTGTACATTCGTGGCTAAAGTAACGGCCTTGGAAATCGGGACTTCCTGAGTGTATTGCCCTCTCTGGCACGGACTTGTTTTAATCCCCTACATACAGTGCTTAAGGCTTCACCAGAGACTCTGGAAACTGCTAAATATACAAACGTGTCAAACACTATTATCACAAAAGTCCTGCGCATGAGCTGTCAGTGTGACATTGTCCTCTGAATGGTGAAGTCTTGCAAGCAGAGGACACTGCTCCCAGGGTGTTGCCTGCAAGTCCCCTGGGACCTCTCCTACAGAAAGAAATGCTCCTTGTTAGAAGACAGTATGGAAATAAAGCAGAAAAATCAGAATTTGTAACAAAAAGATCTTGGACATGAATTTCCAGCACAGGGGCTTGTTGGCCTGGCCCCCGGAGCATCAATTCAGCACAGGGTATTTGTGTTGCTGAGCTCCCCCGTGCTGCCTGTCCCCTCCACACGGCTCCTCTCTGCTGTGGAGCCTGCTGCTCCCAAGCACTCGAGCCTCCCCTGGCTCCAGAAGGGTTGTCACCGGGCAGGTCCCTGCGGGAAAGGGCAGAGACTTCACACCCCGGGTGGCTGGGTCGCAAGGTCCAGTCGGGGTCAGAAGAAGGATGCCGCCCTGTGCTCAGAGGCAGGGGCAAGGTCTCTTCAGAAGAAAGTGAACCAACACAAAGGGTGTCGACTGTCAAGTCCTTGCTCAGGTGCGACTTGATAGGAGTGTTGTTTGCACAAGGAGGGCAGGATTTGGCCCCAAATCACTTTGTCCAATTAAGAAACCTTATGAGCTGTGTGGTCTGTGTTTTGAGCTTGTAATGTAATCCCAAATGAAGAAAGTTTTGCACACTTGGTTGAGTTGCTCCCGTCGCCCAGTCTTACCAAGCAGTATTGCTGCTCTCAAAACAACTCTTTGTGGCCAGAAAAGGAAGTGGAAGAAGCTTTAAATGAAAAGAGGGGAAATCATGTCGACTAGTAAGCCAGTGGAGGATTAAAAACTATCCAGACTGGGGACACTCCTTGAGGCCCTGTCCCTGCCCCGGGCATACAAATCATAGTGGGCTGTGCAACCCCGCGCAGCTGGATCTGGCCTGTTGTCTGGATCTGGCCAGGAAGGGACCTGGCCATGCCCATCTCACCTGCGGGATGCAAATGTTGGGCACCGCTGGGATAGAGCATGTGTGTGTGTGCCTGCATGACACCTTCCACTGGAACGCATGTGTATGTGCTGATAATAACCCTTGTCTGTCCAGGGTAGGTTCATCCCTATATTAAAGCACCTGTTTTGCTTCTAGTAGTGGACAGCCTTTCTTGTTCACCCCATCTCAGCAAGGATCTCCTACAATAAGACAAGGTGCAGGGAAGGGCAATACAGATGATATGGATCTGGAGTGGCTACATGTGAGCAGAGGTTGGAAAAGAGTGACTGAGGAGAATCTGGTGTCAGTGAAATCATGGATGGAAAAAGCAAATGGGGAGCTGCTATTTACTGTCTTCTGATGCCGGACATTAGGGCCACATGATTAATTTTTCAGGCAGCAGGTTTCAAACTACCAAGAGGAAGTACTTTTTCCACATGATTAATTTGTGAAACCCATCACCACCGGATGTTGTGGAGGCCAGTAGGAGAACCAGGTTCAGTAAAAGATTGCAACTGTCCTTTATACCGGTGTCGATCTGGGGCTGTTAGTCGTGGACTTAGAGATGTGCACGTGCGTGGTGACTTAGCAACCTCATGATATAACTCATGCATTACTCTATTCTCTCTCTCTTGTACTTGTCCTCTAAAACTCCTTGCCACTCGTGGAGACGGTGTGGTGAGATAGCCGGCCCTCTGCTCTGACCCAGACTGTAATTCTTAGTCTTATGTATTGTATCTGCCCAGGAGAATGGGAATTATTCCTGCCTGTCTGTGGGAGAGCAAGGGGAGACACTGGCAGACCTCAAAAGTTGTCGCAACGTCTTAGCTGAAGTTTACCTGCTCAGATAGGTATGTCTTGTGTGTGCGACACTGGCAGAGAAACACTGCAAAAAGTGGCCCAAATGTAGCAAGAAGAAAAGAATACAAGAAAAGTACAAAGTGAGGAAAGCCAGGAGATTTGTGTGTTGTGTCAAGGTTGTGTTTGGGGCGGGATGTTCGTGTTTTGCCTGTGTCTCCTCTTCTTTGTTTGCCATAACACTATATCCAATTGCAGAATTTTGATATAGCAAAAAATAGTTATAATTGTCCTATATTTTGCATCTTGAGGATACAAGTCAGTATTCATTCACTAGTTTGGATCGGTAATTAAGAGTAGTAAAACGTGTGTCTGTGAGATTAGACCAGGATCACGTAAAAAGGGCGCCCAGATCACAATTCCTTGCTCGCTCAGAGCAGAAGGAATATATCCGTCTTCTTGATACAGGTTTGAATGACAAGTATTACTGTTATAAAGACTGAATATGACTGGATTTTGTCAATGTATTTGTTTTCAGTCCAGTCGCCTTTTTCTTGACCATCTGGCTTCGTCTGACGCCGGAAGATTTCCGAGAGCCACCATACTACACAACATTAAATAAACTGCTTGCATCCCTGCGAATGAACATGCCTGGCTCCAAGCTATTAAAAGATGCAGAGCACCTCCTGCAGCGGTTTCAGAGGGAAGAAGTAGAAAATGAGAGTAAGTTATATTTTTTCCCAAGCTATCACTGCCTAATTTCCCAAACCTCATTAAAGAACTGCATTTTGGGTGGTAAATATCACCAAAAGTTATATTACCAGGGCCTAATTCTGCTATCATTTCCATGACAGGACCAGGCCCTGTAGACTTTTGGTTTGTTTAGTGCTGTCCCTGTTGAATCTCTCCTGGGAGAGTAGGTCAGGAGTGGGTAGAAATACAAATTTGCAGTGTTGAATCACAGGTTTATGGGGTGAAATACAGGTTTTCTTTTGGTTCCCTGATTTCATATATCATTTCCTTTCACTTCTGTGCCAAAGCTAGACATCAGTCCTAGCTCACACATTGCATGAGTTCAGAGAAGCATAACCAGAAGGTTATTTGCCGCTGGACAGTTTGTAAGGGGGTTAAGGACCCTGTGTCCCGTTGACACTGTACAAAGCATTTGTGTATCTCCACAGCTCACTCTTGTTTCCTCAGGTCTGTGACCTGGCAATGTAAACCAGGCTGGGCCAACCCCAGACACAGCTCCCTGCCCTCCCTTCCCCACTCGCATCCTATAGACAGCACTGGGAACAAGGCTGGGCTGTGTCAGCACAGTCCTGCTCCTGGCGTGTACTAACAGAAGTTAATGAAGGCGCTCTGCTTTGCAGCACCTTAGTCTGAACCTCCATGTGATGAGGGGTCATTTGTCAGGCAGTCAGGCACGTTTTGAAGTGCTTTGCAGCCATGCCCTTCTCTCAGTGCTTGGTTGGAGAGTACTTTCAGTGGCTGATCCTGAGACAAAACATCGCTTCTGTCAGTGCCTAAAGAATAGCTTGAGAAATAAAAGTGAGGCACGCCAAGTCCAGCAGTTTGGGAGCAGGAATCAGTGATGTTGAAAAGGGAACAGGCGTTTTAGAGGAGTGGGTTTTAAAGAAGCATTTGAAGGAAAAGAGAAGTGTGGATGGAGTTAGATTATAGGGGAAATGCCAGCAGAAATGAAGAGGTTACCTTCTTGTAGAACAGGATGTGGGTCTGATTTTACTGAGTTAAGATAAAGAGAGAGAGAGGAGAGATTCCAGGTGGGGGACTCGAATCAGAAGAGGAGGACAGAGAGATGATTTTTGTAAACAGCCGTTATAAAATGCCATTCCTGTGGCTTATTTTCATAAAATAGCTACACATAACTAAGGCTGGTACAGCCACTTTCACTCACCTCATTTAACTCCAAATAAAATGATGTATCTAGACAACCCCGGAGAACTGCCTGGGGACCAGCCCGGAGACTCACTCAGGGACCACCTGGGAGACCCAACTGGAGACCAGCCTGGAGACCCATCTAGAGATCAGCCCGGAGATGAGCTTGGGGACATGCCCAGGGATCAGCCTGGAGACCAGCCTGGAGATCCACCCAGGGACGAGCCCGGGGACCCATCTGGAGATCAGCCCGGAGATGAGCTTGGGGACATGCCCAGGGATCATCCCAGAGACCAGCCCGGAGATCCATCCAGGGACAAGCCCGGAGACCCATCTGGAGATCAGCCCGGAGATGAGCTTGGGAACATGCCTGGGGATCAGCCCGGAGACCAACCCAGAGACCCACCCAGGGACCAGCCCGGAGACCCATCTGGAGATCAGCCCGGAGACAAGGTTGGGGACATGCCAAGGGATCAGCCCAGAGACCAGCCCAGAGATCCATCAGGAGATGAGCTTGGAGATGAGCCTGGGCACGTGTCTGGGGATCAGCTCAGAGACCAGCCCAGAGACTCACCCAAGGACCAGCCGAGAGACCTATCCGGAGACCAGCTTGGGGATGTGCCTGGGGATCAGCCTGGAGACCAGCCCAGGGACCTACCCAGGGACAAGCCTGGAGACCTGCCCAAGAACCTGCCTCACGAAAAGGTATGGTCTAAAATGCTTTGTTGAAAGTATTCAGTATGAAAAAGGTACGAGGAATTGCTGAGATCTGTATTATAAGCAAAAATTGAATTTCCACATCCATTGTTGACTCCTGTCCCCCAGAAAGTGGTTTATAGCTGTGACCAAACACAAGTGCACGGCTGCAAACAGTTTAAAAATGGCCCACGGGGTGAAAATTAGACCCCTCCTGGCATGTGGTGTCATATAAAGATGTTTCAAAACATAGTGTCTTTTGTAACTTGTATCTGCGGGGGCTCCCAGCCAGTCAGTGTTTTCAGAATGGGAGGGGGCAAAAGGAGCAGAAGCAGATGAGTCTGGGGGGTTTTCAGCCCCGCTCTACAGGCTGGGGCCAGTGTATTGCAGGCTCCCCAAGGTGGCGGGGCTCCAGTTCACCCACTCCACCCTTCATCACCAGCTGCGGAGCCCCAAGTACAAGCTCCCTCCGCTGCCTTTCCCCCCTCCCATTCTGAAACAGCGAACACTGGCACAGATCCTGGCCCTTGCTGTGGGAACCGGCTTGCAGGCTCCCAGTGACAGCTAGATTCCCACCCCCTGGAACCAAGAGTGAACTTCTGTTTGGTCTGGGGTAACGGTGTAACTCAGAACATTTTGCCAAAAACATTCTGTTACAGCTGGGAGCTCCACTTCTCTCTGCACTCTTAGGGCACTTCCACACATGCAGGCCTATGTGCTTGCAGCAGCTCAAATAGGAGCAGCACAGATTTGAGCTGGAGATTTCTGCCTCAGCACGTGTCTGTGCATGCCCTTTGTTGAGGGGCAAGTTGTGCCACTTGGGGCAAAATAACCTTGCCCAGTGTCCCAGCCGCCTGCGGAGGGTTCGGGGCTGAGAGTGTAGGCAAGGGTAGAAAGGTAAGAAAGATTTATTGACTTAACAAAAACACCACTACGCACAAATAACAAAACAACAGACAGACAATAATAATTCAAATCGGCAACTTATCAGCAGTCCCCTCTGATGCCTGATGTATGACAAGTTTCTCTTCTGCAAAGCTCAGCGGAGTCAGGCATCCCCAATCAGCGCTGTCTGAGGGTACCGGGAAGGAACCCGGTATTCAGTCTTTGGGATTCTCAAGATCCGCGGGCCCACTGAATCCATGCCAGCAGCTAATCTTAAATAGTACTTTTACAGAGCTACATCCTCCTTCTAAATGATTTCTGGGTGTGCCAGCCAATTTCTAACTTAGGGGCTATGCTGATAACTTACAGCCATTCAGATTCTCTTTACTTCAACTGTCCTTGGACTGACCAGTAACAGTGCAAGCCTTGCATTCTGATAAGGTTCACAGGGCAGCGCAACTTGGCACCGGCCACCTGGCACGCAGCGCTGCCTCTGTCACATCACCTGGGCCCACGCACAGGGACTGCCTGTCATGCTGGGCCAGGTCCTGCATTCACAGGCCCCACGCACCATCAGGTCAGGCCAGTTTTGTACATGCAGGACCCAGGCCTGGGCAACACATGGTCCCTGTGAGCAGCACTGGGCCCCAGATGACAGCCTGAATGGCCTGGAGCTGCCCAAAAGTGCAGTGTTACACCAAACTGGGCTGGGCCCACATGATGTGGTAGAGGCAGTGCTGGGTGCCAGGCAGCCAGAGCCAAGACGTACTGGCTCTGCACTGCCCTGTACCGCGTGGAAGGGCTGTGCCAGGAGACCCCTAGCACCCTGATGCCTTCTGTCGGTGAGCTGTGGGCTGTGTGGGGGGGGCCTGGGGCTCTGTGGAGGGGCATATAGGCCCTGTGAGGGTGCCAGGGGGACCCACCCCTCCTAAGCTGCCCCCTGATCATGCCCCAAACTCTCCATCCCCCACCCTCTACTTACGTGGAATGGAGCCTGGGTCCAGCTCACTGCAGCCTGCATCGCTGTTTGCTGGCAGCAGGCAGGGTGCTGCAGCATCGGGACAAGGAGCAGGCATAGAGACACTCTGCCCGGCTATCAGAGACTCTCTGTGGAGGACCTGAGCCTCCGGTTGCCTCCAGGAATGGTCCTGGACCATGGCCTCCCCCACTTCCGCTCCCCCCGTCATGTTTTTTTTTTTTTATACCTGGTTATCCAGGTATCAAATATTTAGCCTGAGCTGCAAATATGCAGTGCAGGGAATGACTTTTCTTCCCAGCATGCCTCTTGCTGTGTCTCAAGCTGCTTTGAGAGGCATGCTGCAAGAGGCACGTGCAGGCTGGTCTGGACGTGCGCTTAGAGGCTGGGCCCATGACAGGATAATACTGGTTTAATTTACACCTGTCTCTTACACTGATCTAAGTTTCACTGATATTCAGAGCAGACAGATGACCCCCTCTCCCAGGGTACCTCCTGGGTAATAGTCCCAGGAGGAACTATTACCAGGGCTGTGTGAAGCTTAGGTAGCCGATTTGATTTGGAGGACATTCGTCCCGATTCGGCAATGGAATCTCTTAATCTGAATCAAATTGGGAGACCAATTAAAAGGTCTGAATTGACTCAGAAGCCTCTGAATATGGAGATTTGGCCATAGACTAAACAGGCAGCACCTGTTAGCCTGATGCAGGCGTGGCTCGCTCCAGGTGGAAGGGGGCAAGCGGCACAATGGCATAGCCCTCACTCCCAGCTCTGCCACGCCCACATCTTGTGCCACCCCTGCCCTGGCTGGGCAAGAGGCAGCAGTGCCCATATCCTGTGCCCCCTTCCCTAGCTGGACAAGTGGCAGGTTATGCCCTGCTTCCACTTACCCAGTCGGGGCAGGAGGCCATGGGATGCAGCTGCGGCTATGCTAGGAATGGGGTCTGTGCCCTGCTTCCCCTTGCCCCCTTTTGCCCAGAGCCAGGCACACCTGCATTATGCCTCCCCACATGCCCTGGCTGGACAAGTGGCAACAGGGCATATCCCCCACTCCCAGCGCTGCTGCGCCCACATCCCACACTCCCCTGCCCAAGTCCTGTGCCCCCCCACCCCAGATGGATAGCCTGTCCGAGCCCCAGCCTCAATCCCTCCCTTGCTGTGGGGGTGTTTATCTGCAACCGCATGCGCCTTCCCTCCTACCTCCACCCACCACAACAGACTTACCAGCTGCAGGCAGTTGTGTCTGGCATGGTGACTACTGCTGCCTGTTTAGTCTATGGCCAAATCTCCGAAGCAGCGCCAGATCTTCAGATCAGTTCAGCTGAATCGAATTTGGACAGTGATTCAGGCCTCTGAATTGAATCGTTGTCCCTCCGAATCGGCCAAATCCAAATCCGAAGCAAATACTGGCCACTTTGCACAGGCCTGTTACACTATGTTGTCACAGGTGGGGAAGTTGGTACTAGCCTGTTTCATTGAGAAAACAGCTAGCCTGGCATAGAAGTGAACACACAACACCTACATCAGTGTAACTTAAACAGCAGTTTTACTTCTGATGTTTCCCCAGGTAACTCTACACTACATACTAGGCAATGATGCTGGGCTGCAGGGCTATATGTCCAAAACATTAAGCAATCCTTCTGTCTCCAATCCAATCTGCACAGCCCTCAGTACCCTGAAGTTACCCAGCTGTTCCCTTTGAGCTCCACAGCTGCCTGCCCAATGCCTGTCATCAGGGCTCCCCCACCTCTTCACAAGCAGACACTCACTTGTTCACCTGACCCTACCCCTACTCATGCTTGTCTAGGGGCAGGATGCTAGAAGTCCACGGTATTTATTTGCAGGGTTGTTGGTTGTAGCCTGTTGGTCTTTGCCTGCCTGTGGTATTTCTTTGATTTATAGGCTTGGCTTCACTGTCTCTTTAGCTCATTCTTTCCCCATGTACTAGCTGTATATATAAACACATAGCATTATGGACACATCTACAAGTGCATTTAAGCTGGCTTAAATTTACTGTGCAGTAAGTCCAGCCAACTGATTGGGAGCACCTGGCAGCCATTCTGAGGCCAGAGGCAGCAGCCAGCATGTGGTGGCCATCCTAAGGGCTCATCCCCACCCCCACAGCCCTGTCCAATGCCTCCCCTTCCCATAAGTCATGTGCTCAACACAGGGCCAACGCACAGCAGCTTCCTCTCTGGCAACCCTGCTTCCCCAAGTCGCCCCTGCTCCTGCCTCTGTCCCTGGTGCCCAGCAGCCCGCACTGGTGCTGACCATGGTGCTGGTCCTGCTGGCCCCCCTGCCCAGGCCCCAGGGCATCCATGCATCTGCCAGCTGGGCCCAGGGCATCAGCTGTGGGTGGTGCTGGCTGATTCCTCTTCCTACGCTCATGCAAGTATCAAATTTACACCCACGTTGCTACAATGCACCATATTTACTGTGCTGTCCGGGCACGCATGTGTAGACACGTGCCCATACTATGCAGTAATTGAGGTTAATGCACAGTAACTGGGCACATGAAGACACACCTTATAACAACATGAGCACATTTAAATCAGACAAACTGTAATAAAACCCATAGTCCATCACAGTGCCACACCAGAGCAGCGAATGTCAGACAACAGCTGCCCACAGAGCATGCTCCAGGGGGCATCAATCAGTACAGAAAGAAAAAGAAGAAAACATGTAGAGAAGAAGTCAAGCAAAGGAGGATCAGAGAAAGGAAAAATCATCAGAGGCCTTGTCAACATATTATAAACTTATCCCAGTTTAATTGACCCACTTCAGTTAAATAGCTGCAGAGCCCTTTGTGGACACTTAGTTGAGTTTAGGAGTGGCCTGTCGCATTCAGCTTACATCTGTTTGCAGAGAACTAAAACTAAACAGAAAGTAGCACTTTTAAGTCCAAATAAGAGCATTCACCTGTTTAAGTGAATTGAAATTTTGGTTGCCCCCATCACTCCTTCCTTTTTCGGGTATACATATCAAGGTTTTTTTCAGCATTGCCCAAGGCATTGGGTGCTGGCTGTAGCCAAGGTTGGTGCTTCGACCGGGGTGTGCCAGTGCTCCTCCTGGGAGCAAAGCTGGAGGTCCCTGACTAGAGGGTCTTGTCCCTCCACTCAGGGTCAGACCGATCACCATATTTGAGGCCAGGAAGGGATTTTGCCCCATGGTCAGATTGGCATGGACTTGTGGGGGTTTTGCCTTCCTCTGTAGCCAGGGCATGGCCCTCTGCCTAGGACCTCTGGAGGTTTATAGATGCAGGACATTGGCTGCTGTGGTTCCCCTGCTTGACCTGTGGCAGGTGAGGGTGTCAGGGAGGAGAGTATTTTTATGTAGAGTTGAGATGATATCTGCATGGGATGGTTTGGATAGAGATGAATGTGCCCCAGGCAGGGGTTGGATTAGAGGGCCTCTGGAGGGTCCTTCCAGTCCTGCTTCTCAATCACTCTGTCTGTGACTCTGTGGTATCAATGTCACGTTTCTGACTTTTTCCTTTAATTTATATCTCTTTCTTTACCTCATCATCTTTTCCATCTGTACCTTCCATGGACACACCTTCAACACCTCCTTCCTCAACCTCTGATCCGAAGATCAATAAGTGCCCCGTGACATCCACTCCATGTACATCTTGTGACCAGCAAACCACAGACACCTGCCTCATCCGGAGCAGAATGGAGAACAGCAAAAGCAGCGTATGCAAAACTATCCTGGTAAGTGATGTGGAAGAGCTGTGTAGATCTATTACTGGACGTGTTTTCACTCCGGATGACAATTTCTAGGTAATTTCTTTGCTGCTCTGATTTACACCAAGACAGAGATGTAAAGTATTCGGGGACACATCATGCCCTTGACTCTTAGGATGCTGTAGCTGGCAAAGCAAACCAAACTCTGGTGTGCATCTCCCAGTGCCTCTAACGCAAAACCAGGGACATCGGCCCCTCACTTTACTCGGCCTTGGTGACACCACAGCTGGAGTCCTGCATGCAGTTTTGGGCCCCACATTTGAGGAGGAATGTGGAAAACCTTGAGAGAGTCCAGAGGAGAGCCACTCCTTTGATCCAAGGCCTGGAGAGCAGGCCACATGAGGAGAGGCTGAGGGACTTGGGACTCTTCAGTCTGGAAAAGAGAAGGCTCAGGGGGGATTGGTTGCAGCCTTGTTGCTCTTGGGTGCTGTGTTTACATGTGTGCCTGGGACCACAGCATGTTGCGCCAGGTCGGGGCAGGCCTGGGCTGGCAGAAGATCTGGCCTGGGGGTCAGCCTCCAAGCCCGGGGCTGCTCCAGCCCAGCTCAGCATGCTGCGGAAGGGCTGGCTGCTGGCTGCATTGGTGTGCATTAAATAAGTCTGCTGTAGTACAGCACTCGGATTTACAAGTACTAACCTTCAGCATAGTTCATTAGTTGACTGTAACCAAATAGGGCCGCACATGCAAACTTAAAGACTGCTGCAGAGCTCATTAGGCAGCTCCCCAGTAAATGCCTCGTGTTGACACACCCACTTCGGCAAAGGAGATTCAATTTGCTTGGCACAATTTGTTCTTAGCAAATGCATGCTGGCAGCTTGTGATCAGCCTTTCCTCTTCCAGATGCGTGCAAATGGATTTCTATAGAGGATGCTCCAGCAACTTCCCAAGTATTGAAGTTAGACTAGTTGGTCTATCATTTCTGAGAGTCTCATTTCTTTCCTTTTTTAAAGAAGGGCACTATACTGGCCCTTTTCCAGTCCTCTGCTACCTTGCCTGTCTCCCATGACTTGGAGATCTTGGGCAATAATATCTACTAAGATCCCCTCGGCCAGTGCCTTCATTACTCTGGGATGAACTCCATCCTCTACTGACCTGAATTCATTCAAGCTGAACACAAGCTGTCTGCCAGTCATGTTGTTATCTCAACCCTCAGATTCTCGCCTTCCTTGTCTGAACAGTTCTGAATCGCTGTCTGCTTGCAGCTTATTCTGTTTGGGTGAAGACTGAGGCAAAGCAGTTGTTTAGTAGCTCTGCCTCCCAGCATCTTCTGTGAAGAGCTCACCCTGGCTATCTAGCAGTGAACCCACAGCTTCCTTGGTTGTCGTTTCCTGCCCGCCATGAACTGAACCTCTCCTTGTTGTCCTTGACTTCAGTTCCCAGCTGTAGCTCATTCATGCCCTTTGCTTTCCTGATTTTGCCCCTCTCCGTTCTTGCCATTTCTTGGGATGCTTCTTTGGTGGCCTGCCTGTCCTTGCATTGTGTGTATGGTTTTCTTTTGATCTGAGGCACCGAGAAGCTCCTTATGCACTTCTCTTGGTCTCTTGCCACTCTTCCCTTATCTCAGCATAGTTTCTTGTTGAGTTTTCAAGACTTTGCCCTTTAGAAGCTGCCAGCCCTCCTGGGTCACGTTATCCTTTACCCGTCCTTCCATGGCATCATGCCTACTATGTCCTTGAGTCAATTTAAATCCCTACTTTGAAATCCAGGGTCTTACTAGTGCTGACCTCATGCTTTCCCTGTCTCAGAATAACCAAGTCTACCATATCATGATCACTTGCTCTCTTCTCTTTCATCTGATCTCTCTGTCTAACTTCTCTGTCTCTGCTATCCTCCACCATTATGCTATCTGGATAGGATTATAATCCTTGTCCTAAACCCAAGCATTTATTTATGGAGCCATTTGAATAATAACAAAAAAAAATCTTGTATTATGGGTTCAGAACTTGATGCTTTTGATGCTTCAACATTTTGCATGAAATGAAAGAAAAAGTTTGAAATAGATTTCAAAGGCTGAACTCTTGAAAAACAAATGACTTCTGAAAAATCTCCTCACATGGAAAGCCTGCTAGAAACCAGTCACAACCCATCCCAGAGAAGTCTAACAACCATTTGAAGTGAACATGAAAGGTGACCCCCTCCACTTCTCTATGCAATACCTCTTCTCTTGCATACACTCCCCAGATGGAGGTGGCCTGTGCCGACCCTTTCCAGTGAAAGCAAAACCGGTCAGATGCCAACCCTGGGCCAGATGCGTGGTGATGCAGCTGCTGCTTGTGCCAACTCACTGGCACAAGGCAGATTTAGGCAAGAACAGCCTTGATGGCATAGGACCACCCTCGTACTCAGTACTCTGAAAGTTTTCACCCAGATCCAAAGGTAAAGTGAAAATGGACTTCAATACACAAAGAAGCAAATCATTCATTGCAAAATCCCTTTTCCAGGTGACTTGCCAAGACAGGACAGATGATATAATCGAGAGAGTCATGGCCGAGCACAACTTGGACCCAAAGGAATCGGGCAACTACCAACTCGTGCAGCTCATCTCAGAGACCAAAGGTAAGAAAGCAAAACTTTTTGCTGGTTAAAATATCCTCCTCATGTTTGCAGAAGAACATGAATATGAATCCATTTTTGAAATAGTGGGTTGTTTTCATCTCAAAGCCAGGGTGAGTAGAGCTCCCTCTTGGCTACCTGATATGATTCAGCACACCTCTACTCCCCTTTGGGATGACATGGGTGCAGCTGGGGAAGACTTGCAATGAGAGAACCACTGCTGACATGTGTACAGCTGTATGAAGGTAGGACCAAAGGAAAAAGAAATAACTGGGAGCATCACCTGTACACTGACTGGTGCCCAGAAAGCCACAGGGAAGACGCAGTCGAGATCCATACCCTGAAATCCATCCTGCTTAAAAGATCTAAGACCTCTGCACCAGGACTTTGTGATGACTTGTGTAAACTCAGAGTAGCAGTATTAATTCTGGTGCAGCACAGTACAGCTTCTCTCTCATCCAGTTAATTAAGTGTTGGCTGAAGCCAATTTTGGTCCTGAGATGTTTGATCCCCTTTTGAGTTCTTACATCCTTGACTTCAACAACTTCCTGGAGAAGACCAAAGTCTACTAGATGTTAGAAATGGGCATGACTTCTTTCTTGCCCGTGCACAGGGCTATATCCCACTTCACCTTGTGTGCCTGAACAGCGTGGCCACAGCCACATCCCTGCAGTTTTGGGTAGGGTCGTGCTCCAGCTGGGCATGTTTGGAGCCGTGAATGGGTCAGGTACACCCATTAGGCTGTACTATAAATCATGAAACTTAGGCCAGGCAAAAACTCATTGGAGAGGTGGAAGGAGAAAGAGGGCCCTCCCATACTTCATTGTTTAAGCTAATGGGAAGGCTGCTCATCCGGGGAGTGGGAGACCTTGTGTCTAGCCCCGTCTTCCTGCCCCAGAGGGGTTTTGCATCTGCATCTCCTGCTTCCTTGCAAAATGCTGTCACTACCAGACCACAGGGTAGGC
Organism: Alligator mississippiensis; assembly: GCF_030867095.1. Taxonomy (NCBI): domain Eukaryota; kingdom Metazoa; phylum Chordata; order Crocodylia; family Alligatoridae; genus Alligator; species Alligator mississippiensis. Next base: position 480,486,125 of record NC_081824.1, read on the forward strand.
AGTATCCAGACCCCTCTCTCTAGTGACTTGAAGCTGGTCCACTGGGTAGCTACACAAAGGAGACATGTGGGGCCATGCGGGAAGCAAGCTAGAGAGTCTGTGCCTGAGTGCGATGGGTGCTGGCCTGGATGGGAAGGGGCCCTCGGGTCGAGCTTGGGCTCTTGCTCCTAATGAGCCAGAAACTCTCCCACTGTTGTTTCTCCACTCCCTGCCAGAAATATTAAATGCAAGGTGCAGTGGAGGCCACTTCAAGGGGAGGGCTGGATAATGTCTACCTCACAGTCTAATATTAAGAGTACTTTTCTAGGAAGGAGGCAATGCAGTTTTTATACCTTTTTTCTTATGCTCTGATTCAGCAAGGTCCTACTCACACACCTAACACATGTTTGTGAATAGTCCCATTCGAGTCAACCACAGGCTGTCTGTGAGTCCTGCCCTTTTTATCTGCTGAGTGAAAGTGAACTTCTAGAAGCCCCTGGAACGCCCATATTAGTGCAAAAAAGCATATTGCAATCTCTTCTCTATCTTCCACAAACTGGCAGCTAAGGGCAGCATAGAGAATCTTTATTCATAGATTTCCTAGACATTTGGGCTGGAAGGGACCCCGGAGGATCATCGAGTCCAGCCCCCTGCCCCATGGGCAGGAAGTCAGCAGGGATCATAGGATCCGAGCAAGATAAGCATCCAAATGGTGTTCAAAGTGGGTGCTTGACCCACCTCCGGTGGCAGTCTATTCCAAAACTTGGGGGCTCGGACAATAAAGAAGTTCTTTCTTATGTCCAACCTGAATCAGTCATGGCAGCGTTTGTGCCTGTTTGATCTTGTCATCCCTTGGGGCGCTCTGGTGAACAGACATTCCCCCAGATCCTGATGGGCACCCCTGATAAACTTATAGGTGGCCACCAGATCACCCCTGAGCCTGTGCTCTTCCAGGCTGAAGAGTCCCATAGCTCTCAGCATCTCATCATAAAGATTGTTTTCCTGACCTCTGATCATGTGCATGGCTCCCCTCTGCACCCTCCCAAGCTTCTCCACATCCTTTTTGAATTTTGGAGCCCAAAACAGGATGCAGTACTCCAGCTGCGGCCTCACCAAGGCTGAGTACAAGGGGAGAATGACGTCCCGAGATTTGCTTGAGAAGAATCTATGGATGCAAGCCAGCGTTTTGCTCACTTTACCAGCCACAGCATCACATTGAAGGCTTGTGTTCATTTTCTGGTCAATCATGACCCCCAAGTCCCTTTCTTCTGTAGTGCTAACCAGCGTAGCACTGCCCAGCCTATAAGCATGCTGCAGGTTTTTCCTCTCAAGGTGGAGAACTTTGCATTTCTCGGTGTTGAACACCATCAGGTTCTCGTCCACCCATTTCATGAGCCTATCAAGGTCAGCCTGGATTGCCCCCCTGTCCTCAGATGTGGATGCTTTTCCCCATTTTCTTGTCATCGGCAAACTTGGCCAATCTGCTTCTGACACCAGTGTCCACAATACTGATGAAGATGTTAAATGGTATAGGCCCTAGGACAGAGCCTTGAGGGACCCCACTGGTGACTGCGCACCAAGACGATCGGCTCCCATTGACCACCACCCTCTGGGTCCTACCACGGAGCCAATTCCCCAGCCAGAGGATTGTGGTGAGGTCGAGGCTGCAGTTAACCAGTTTTGCCAAGAGGTGATCATGGGATACCAGATCGAAGGCTTTTTTAAAGCAAAATATACAACATCGATCTCTTCCCCCTTGTCCTGGTGATAGGTCACCCGGTCATAAAAGGAAATGAGATTGGTCAAGCAAGACCTACCCGCAACAAACCCATGCGGGGTATCCTTCAGGACATTGCCTTCAGCTAGTCTGTTAAGGATGGCCTATTTGATAATCTTTTTCAAGACCTTTCGCAGGATAGAGGTCAGGCTGATGGGCCTGTAGTTTTCCAGATCCACTTTCCATCCTTCTTGAAAATAGGCATGACATTGGTCCTCTTCCAATCTTCGGGCACTTCACCAGAGCGCCAAGAGCTCTCAAAGACCCGTGCCAGGTGCTGAGCTCTGATGCTTGCCAGCTCCTTGAGTACCCTGGGGTGTAACCCGTCAGGCCCGGCTGACTTGAAGGGTTCCAGCCTGTCAAGGTGTTCCTTCATGAGATCAGCTTTGATGGAGGGCAAGGGTTCTCCCACCCCCGGGCCTCCCTGTCCCACAGTGGGCAGGGGCGTCCCATGGGACTGGTGAAAAACTGATGCAAAGCACCCATTTAGCAAGTTCTCTTTTTCCTGGGCATTGGTTGTCAGTTGTCCCATCTGGTTTAGCAGGGGTCCAGTATTGCCCCTGCTTTTCCTCCAGTTCCTCACGTATCTAAAAAAGGACTTTTTATTGTCCTTGATATTTGTAGCTAGCTGGAGATTCATCGCAGCCTTGGCTTTCCTGGTTTGCTCTCTGCAGGTCTGGACCAGAGCAGAGTATTCCTCCTTGGTGGTGGTTCCAGTCCTCCATCCTTTGTGGGTCTTCCTTTTAAGACACAGGAGGTCTTGGGGATGGATGGAAGAGGCAGAAAGAGCCCAGACAAGCTTTTCAAATCCCTGCTAGTGTCCAAGCCCGCCCTTTAAAACAGCTTGTTGTAATTTGTAAATGGACCTGATGTGAAGCGATGCAGAAGGAATATAGAAATAAGGGGTCTGTGTTGTGCATTCGTATCCTCAGCTGCAACCTTTCTCAGGAAATCACTGCACTAGGAAAGCTCCGAATCAGTCCCTAGGATTGATCTCTCTTTCTGCACAGCACATCTCTGACAAGCATGTTTTCACTGCTTTCTGACAGCATGCCTGGCACACCATCCTTCCCCTTCCCCCTCCCCCTCTCCCAGCACGGGGCAAGACCCAGGAGACATTGCATGACTGCACAGGAAGGATTTATTTGGAGTTGTGATACTGAAGTTAGCCAAGACCACGGCAACGATTCTTGGGACACCTAGACCGGGAAGCCATTTATTGAGGAAAATGCTTAACATGCTCATCCTGCCACTATACTGTTTTGCACACATAGCTCCCTGGTTGCTTTCCAGGTCATTTTTCTCCCCGAAGTAACTTATTAGGGGCTCAGCCTTGGCAGCGTGCTCGGTGCTGACGATGGTGCAGTGCAACTTGCCATGAGAAACAATCCTTGTGTCTAGTCAAAGTGACCCAAGAAGAGATGAGTCAAGGTTTAATTTAGGCCTGGATTTTCCAAACAAACATCAACTGATAGAAAAATAGGGCTGGAAGGTACCTCAGGAGGTTATTAGTCCAAATCTCCTGCTCAAGGCAGGATCATCTCTATCTAAAACCTCACAGACAAATGGGTGTCTGATAGGCACTTGAAAAACTACTTGTCCTTACCGATGACAAAGGCTCCACAAACTTACTCAATAATCTGGTTTATGACTTCACCACCTGAGAGTTAGGAAGTTTTCCCTAATATCCATCTTAAATTTCTCGTGTCGGAATTTAAGCCCATTACTCTACCGCTATAATCGCAGAAAACTGTTCATTCTCTTGATAAGTAACAACGCTTTTTGAAGACTTATAACACCCGCTCTATTTTCTCCAGATAAAAGAATCCAGTTCTTCCAACTTTCCCTATCTAGGAAAATCTTAGACCTTTCCTCATTATTGTTGCGCTTCCTTGGACTCTTTCCAATTTGACTGTTTCTCATGTAGCACGATGCCCAAGTTGGCTACAGTTCTCCAGCTAAGGCCTCACCAATGCTGAATATCACTGAAAAATGCCTTCCCCTACTTTGCATACAACATGCCTATTAATACAGCCCCATACGTTCTTGTTCTTTTACTGCTTTTGTAACAATATTACAGTGATGACACATATCTAGCTTGTGCTCTATACTATTATTTCATTAATTTAAGACCATTTTTCCAGTTGGTCAAGGTCATTGAGAATCCTCAACCTATCTTCCAGATCATCTGCTGCCCTGGCTAGCTTGGCATCATCTGCAGATTTCCTAAGCGTACGCTCAGTTCCTTCAGACCTCTAGGACACATTTAATGCAGACTGAGATAAGAAGTCATTAAACACTTTGCCTTCTCCGTATTGTGCAACTTTAGTTCCCTTTCCCCAATCAGTAATGGACGTACGCTTCTTTGGTCTTTTACATCTAACTTTACAGAATACTTCTTGTGTCTCGTACTAGCTGTATTGCAGTGCCTTGGCCTGTCTGGATTTTTCCTTTTTTGTCACCTGGAGTATTGTACCTACATTTCTACATTTTGAGAGAGTCCTTGTTAAGTCTCAAGTCACTGAAGCATTTGCTGTTTAGCCAAGCCAGTCCATTGATGTGATTCTTCACTTTCCTTACACAGGGATGGCATATCCTCGTGTCCTTAGTATTCATGCGAAGGTACATCCCTTTTTCCCCGATCCCTTTTTCCTTTAAATTTGCTTTCTGTGGGATCCTGGCCACCAGTTGTTTGAGTTTGTTCATGCCCATGCTAAATTTTACTATTTGTTAGTACTATTGTCATGCCCAAAGCCATATTTATGGTCAAAGCCCTACTGGGGAAAGCACTGTATAAATACCGAGCATTACTCACAGAATAGCTTCACCTTCACAGAGGGCTACTTGATTGTATGCATTGTACTTGCACTGTTTGGCAAGCCCTAAGCCTGCTGGGTATCTTGAGTGGCAGGAGGAGAGTCTACCATCAATCCCTGACCATTGCCAAGTCAAACTATCATCACCATCAAATCAGCAGCTGTATCAGGCCCTGCCCTGGATTTACCAGCCCTCTTTCAGAGCCACTGAAGTGAGAGAGGATACAAAGGGAGGGGAGAAATCCAGGCTGAGCAGGCTTCCTTCTGCTCACCTCTGGGACCCAGCAACCCAATCCCCTCTCTTCCTCTTCCCCATACACACACCTTTTTGGAAAACAGCTGTCTCCCATTGCTACCAGACAGGTATCTGTGCGCTCAGGGAGCAGCAATCTCCTCTGCTGCCAAAAGGCAAGGTTCAGCCCTTGCTCTTGGTGCATGGGGAGGTAAAGGGGTTGTCTCAGCTGACTGTAAAAAAAAATTGTCTTGACCTATTTGTTGAATAAAGAACCCAACACATGCAAGCTGTCTGAAACCACACATGGAAAGGATGCATTAAAGAAGCAAGTCAAGTGATTGCCTTTCAACCTCAATTTACACCCCTGTGTGTATAAATCATGCTACTGTCTTTGATCAATGATCTCAGATCCAAAACACGGTTTCATTTAGTGCACAGCTACATTTGGTGATATCAGACTTCCAGAAGCATGACTTTGGATGGTACAACAATGTCTTCTCATACTTCTGCTGGTGGCAAAGGAGATGTCATAACTAGTAACACCATGTTAAAGAACATTATTTAGACTTCAAAGTGGCACGTGCCCAGCCAGAATGTACCTCTGAATGCTCACCAATGTCCTGTGCTTGCTTCCAGTGCTGCTATCCACAGCACATCAATCAACCCTTCTTTTCTTTTCTCTTTCTGCAGCATTAGTCTTCCCAGATGGGGCGAATGTATATTATGGAATGAACAGCCAAGGAAGATTGGACTTCATCGTAAGAGAAAGGCGGTGGCCAATTATCCGCCCAGGCCCAGGCCTGCAAAAGAACAAGAGGGGCCTATTTAGCCTGTTCAGAAAAGGCAAGAGGGGCAGCTGGAAAAGGACAAGGAACTGACTTATAGGACATTCACAGGCTGGAGGGGATGGGGAATCAGTGGGGGGTCTGGGGTGCAGGAATGGGTGGGATGGGGTCAAGTTGGAATGGGGAGCAGAAGGGACAGGAGGGAACACAATTCATGGGGAATGGGAGCAAGCACGGGAGGAATGGGGAAGAAATGGGGCACAAGCACTATCCATGGGGGATGAGGGGGCAGGGTTACTGAGCTGGAGGGATGGGGGTGGCATTTGTGGGGGGGTGTTGGGTTAGGTGCAGTCCATTTGAAGGATGGTGGGCAGGCACAAGGGGTGGGAGGGATAGTGGGGAAAATGGTGTGATTCATGGGAGGGATGGGATAGGGTTACCATATTTGCGATTGCAATAAAGCAGACACCTTGTGGGGAGGAAGCGGTGTATACCCTTCCCCCTGCCCCCCCAGCCCTGCTGGTGCCCCTCATTCCCAACCCACAGCCCTTTCCCGCCCCCCCCCCCAGCCCTACTAGTGCTCCTCACTCCCAACCTGCAGCTCCCTACTCCCTGCTGGCTGAGTGCCCATGCCTCCAGCATTTGATTGCATCCTGAGTACTGAGAGATCATGTGCGCACTTGAGCCTGGCCTCTTCGGTGTAACCTCCCATGTCACTCGCTAGCGCATTTTGTTCTCACTGGTTTTTTGGGCATTGCCATCTCCTTTCTTGTGGACAGCTTGTTGTCCTGTCAGATATCCTGGATGTCCCTAGGTGTTCTCTCCGGCCATGTCTTGTTGGTATACTTTTATTATTGAAAGGATGATTTTAAGTCCTGCCTCCCCTGGTGCTCTCCTTCAATATTTCCGTCTGGCTTCCCATTTCAGGGCTCCGCCTCCCCTACACCCCACCTTACACCAACCACAGATGTTAATTCCAGACCACGACTAAGACAGAGTCCACTCATCACGATAAAGGGATTTTTTTGTTTGCTTTTTTTAGGTTTGAAAAGTCCAGTTCAGACAGTGCACCATCCTGGTTTGGGCCTTATGTTAACTGGCCTGTACTTTTACCCGTCCTGGGTTACCTTGCTCCCTGGTACACTCCTTTCTCTCTCTAGTTCTGGTCCGCAGCGGCCCCAGGTTCCTTCTCCCTCTCTCTCCTTGGGTTCATCTTTGTCCCATTCCCTGCTGGCTGTATCTGGGATCCAGTGCTCTGTCCCAGGTAAGTACCTGAGTCCTGTTGGGTTTATATTATCCTAGCATACCTGCTCTTGGAGCTCCTACCATATGCCTTTGGTGGGGCTGCATCCAGCTTCAGGCTGCTCTTGGTCTTGTGGAGGACTCACTTCTGGTCCTCCCAGATCATGGTATGGTGGGGGTTTTATTCCCCCTTCAGGGGTCCAGCAGGCAAATTGGGGTCAGCACACTGCCATAAAGCAGGTCCATGCCGGTCCCGGCCCTAGCTCTCCCCCAGCATCCCACCAGCTCCATGCCCCTCCAGGCTCCCCTTCCTCTGGTAAGTTTCTATTCATGGTGGTGCCCCTGCCACACATCCCCCTACTTAGGTTGCCTTGTGGCAGAGGAGGGTCTTTGTCTTGGTCCTCAATGACCTTGATTGACAGTTCTGTCCTTGGTGGACCTGCTATTGTCACATGTGCTTTTTTACGTCTGGACAAGAAGTCTGCAACCTTGTTGGTTACTCCAGGCCTGTAACTAACAGAGAATTGAAAGGGCTGTAAGGACAAAGCCCATTGTGTCATTCATGCATTATCGTTCTTATTTTACCACTGCAGGGGAGCATGATCAGTTTACTAACTTAAACTCTCTCCCGATCAAATAATAGCAGAAGTCATTGACCACCCATTTTATCACCAAACACTCTGTGCCCGCCTCTATTCTATTAGGCGCTCTCTTGCAGCCCTGGCCTGAACTACTGATCTTTTTTGTCCCAGGCCTGGGGTGGGACCCCAAAGGCTACCCCGGCTGGTGTTCGGGGTTCCCCTTATCTCGCCTGCCACAACTTTGAATGTAACCTCAGTGGAGGGGTTCCCCCTTGAGGTAGTCTTCAGGGCTGTCACGCCGCGTGGGGGGCACTCACGGGGCTCCAATCTTCCCTACACCCTGCCCATTCACCAGCTTTGAACATGGATCTTCTGGCCCTCAAGCGCCCCTGGTTCTGATCAGGCTCTACCCCGGTCTCTCTTGGCTATCCGGCCATGAGCAGCCAGTGGCCCGGGGTCTCAGCCCAAATGCATAGGCATTGAGGCCCTCTGCCCTAGCCTTGTCTATCCCTAAACCCAGCTCCCTATCTTACCCATACCGTGATAGCTGTGCACTCCCCATCACTGTGACTGCTGGAGCAAAGTGGGAACCAGCGGGCCCGGAGATCCCCTGAACCTAGCGACTGGTCCCACTCGGGGCTCCTCCCTACAATAGCTTTTCTGCTTCTTTCCCTATCAGCTCGCCAGCTGGCTAGCCAGTCGACTTCCCTGCCAACCTCTCTGCTGGTGCCTTCGCCGGCTCTCCCGATGGCGCCTCTGTCGTTGTCTTCGCTGGCTCTGCTGCCAGCTTGCCTGCTGGAGCCTTCACCGGCCCTGCTGCCGGCTCTGGCGCTGGTGCCGGTTCTGCTGCCAGCTTCCCTGTCGGTGCTGTCTCTGCCTCCACCTTCTCAGCCGGATGGATGCTGTGGTTGTGCCCCTCAGGTCCTGGGCTTCCCTGCAGAGCCTCCATTTCCCCGTTCCTCTCCTGCGCCCTCAGGGCAGCCTTTTGTCTCTGCCAGGTGGCGTCTCCTGCTGACGTCACCTGGCCCCAGCTGGATATGGACGCGGCTGACGAACTGCGTGGGCAGTTTTGCCGCACGTGTTTCCCCACGCCTTTCAGCCCCTGCAGGAGGTAAGTGGGGGCTTTCTTTCGTTTTGGCCTGGGGTCCTCCTGTAACCCCGGCTCCCCTGGGACTCACTCCTTTTCAACGGTGGAGTACCTTTTCTCAGCTGTGTTTAGCTTTTTGCTGGCAAAGTTATTGGTCACTCTGTGCCCTCCTGTTCTTAGTAGAACACAGCTCCTATGGCTGTCTCTGGCATCTATCTTCAGGACAAACATTTTGGAAAAATATCGTGTTAAGACTACCACGTCAGTGCACAGAGCTCTTTTGATGTCCCTGAAAGCCACTTCTATTCGGGGTGTCCACTGTATGGATCCATGGTCCTTCCCTTTTATTGGCAAGGTGTGGAATAAATCTTCTATAGTAATTGGCCAGACCTAGAAATGATCTCATGTATTTCTTGGTCTCAGGGGGTAGGTCATTTTCTATTGTGGCTACCTTGCTCAACAAAGGCTACATGACCCCTTGTCCAACTAAAAACCCCAAGTAATTGGCTTCCCGTGTCGCCAATGAACAATCTTTGGAGTTCGTGATCATCCCTACCTGGTGGACTTCTCGCAGTAAAGCTTTTAAATGGTGCAGGTATTGCAACCATGACTGTGAGTAGGTAACAATATTGTCAATGTAAGCAGGTGTGTACATCATGTGAGGTGTGAGGACATGCTCCATGATGCGTTGGAAGGTTGCAGTTGCCCCATGCAGGCCAGAAGGCATCCATGTAAATGCAAACAACCCCCACAGTGTGCCAAAGGCAGTTTTTGGCTGGTCTCTCTCTGCCATGGGTATCTGCCAATACCTTTTGCAGATTGGTCATGGATATGTATCAGGCTTGTCCTATCTTTTCTAGGAGTTCCTCCACATGTGGCATGGGAAATGCATCAAACCTTGCAATTTTATTCACCCTTTGGAAGTCTATGCAAATTCTCAAGGAGTTAGGCATTACTACCATTGGGCTTCACCAAGGGCTATGAAATGGTATTATGACCCCTTAGGTCATCAACTTCTGTATCTCCTGGTGTACATTAGTTTGTAAATGGTGAAGAATGGTCCTCCACCTTTCTTGTTCCATGGTTCCCTTTAGGGTGTTCATCTCATGTCTCACATCCTTGGCCTTCCCAGGTTTTTCCTTGAATACATCACTAAATCCTTCTATGAGAGCTTGTAGTTGTGTTTGTTGATCCTCAGTCAGTTCTGGCCCCTGCTCTACTTTCCCTGCTTTTTCCCCTCTTGCCTGATGGTCTGCTTTAGGCTGTAACTCCTCAGGAGCGTCCTCCAAACTAAGCATCCAACCCTCTGGTTCTTGCCAGGCCTTCAACAGGTTAACGTGGTATATCTGTCCCTCTCTTCAATGTACTTGTTGCTACACCTCCTAATCTATAGGGCTGGCCTCTTTTATAATCTCAAATGGCCCCTGCCATCTTGTTAACAATGCATCTGGGGTCATAGGGAGTACCACAAGAACTTTGTCCCCTACGTGGAATTCCCTGACGTGCTCATTTTTCGTATGCTTGTTTTTGCCTTTGCTGAGCCTCTGCCAAGTTCTCCTGAGCTAACTGCCTGGCTTGCCTGAGCCTCCCATCTCCTGCCTATGTCACTGAGTTCTGACTTCCTCCCTCCTGTAGTTTCCCATTCCTCCCTCACTTCTTGCAGCAAGCCTCTTGGCTTATGTCCAAATATTAAATCAAATGGGGATAGTTCCATGGACATCTGAGGGTTTTCAGTGACTCTATTCCCTTCCCCAAATGATGGCTTCAAGAAAGCAGGTTGTTGAATCCCACCACACAGGAGTGGAAAAGGATCTTGGAGACGTAGTTGCCTCCAGATGAACTTGAGTCATCAGTATGATTAAATGATCTGTACAGCTAACTGCACTTTATCTTTCATTAGCAGGCACGTGACAAACGGGTCCAGAGAGGTGATGCTTCCCCTCTATGCAGCACTGGTCAGACCCCAGTTGGAGTACTGCATCCAGTTTTGGGTGCCACAGTTCAAGACTGATGTGGAGAATCTTGGGAGGGTTCAGAGGAGGCCACTCATCTGGTCAGAGGCCTGCAGGTAAAGCCCTACAAGGAGAGACTGAGGGACCTGGATCTCTTCAGCCTTTGCAAAACGAGGCTGAGAGGTGATCTCATAGCTGCCTGTACATTCATCAAGGGAGGGCAGTGGGGACTAGGAGATGCTCTATTTTCTAGGGCACCCCCTGGAGTAACTCGGAACAATGGCCACACATTAACGGAGAGCAGATTCAGATTGGACATTAGGAAGAACTTCTTCACAGGAAGGGTTGCCAGAATCTGGAATGGGTTTCCAAGGGAGGTGGTGCTTTCCCCTGCCCTGGGGGTCTTCAAGAGGAGACTGGACAAGCATGTAGCTGGGGTCGTGTGACCCCAGCACTCTTTCCTGCCCAGGGCAGGGGGTCGGACTCGATGATCTATTGAGGTCCCTTCCAACCCTAACATCTATGAATCTATGAGTCACCGTGCCACCATGTGTGGTAGGCCAGTAGGGGATGCTCCTGTGTTGAGCTCCCGCCTCACTGCGCCCAGCCACCATCCATGCTCCGACTGCCTACCTCTGGGTGCCTCGCAACTGGCCAACCCCCTTCCTGGACCTCACTCAGGTGTGACAGGGAGCCGTCCTGAGGTTAACCTCTACATTGGCCTACTCACCTGTCTTGGGCAGTCCACCCTCTATCTTGCCTGCCACACCTTGTTAGTAAATAATTAAGTTGTTTATTACGCGGAGACTGGGTGGTACATACACACTCCAACCTACCCTACACATGTCCCGTGCCTTGCAACTGTTACTATTGTCGTCGACTCTATACATCCCTGGAAATGAAGCCTGTGCCTCCCATCTCTCTGCAACATGCAACTCTGGGTTCTCTGGTGACTGGCTTTTTGCATCTTCTTTTTGGATGCCTGCCTCAGTGCCTCTCTCCTGGGCACCTGGTTCTGCTCCCCCTTAGCTGTCTTCTTCTGGAGCTCTGGGCTCACTGCACCCCACTGGCTGCATTCCTCTGGTGCTCTGGGCTCCCTGCACCTGACACTGGCCTCTACCAGCTCTTATATCCTCTCTCTCCATGCACTAATTAGGCCTCCAAACTTCCCCTTCTAGGTTCATCCGAATCCTTCTGGCGAAACAACACAAACACAACCCCCCAGGATATAACTAAAATACTAGCAATGCTATGCCTCTTTAAGGGGACAAACCTGTAGTCAGAGTAGCATGCCCCTTTTCTAGGTACCTGGGAGAGTCCCTGTAGATCGGTAGCACCTAGATCGCAGAGCAGGCAGTAGCAAGGGGAGCTAGGCAGGCAGCACCAGGTCTCAAGTAGCTTCAGCAGGCAGGAGCTCCTTCCCTGCCCGTTGCCAGAGAGAGTATATGTCTGCTAGCTACAGCCTGGGCTTCTGTATGCCAGAACCCTGCCTCCTGCTGGTCAGGTGATGTCAGCAGGTGTGGCCCATTGCTCCCTTAGGCTGTTACCCTGGCAACCTACAGTTGGGGAGCTCTACCTAGCCTGGAGCTCCCTGGCCAGGCTTCTTCAGCCTTAAGGAGCAGGGACATCTTAGTGCCCCGCTGCACACCTACTCCTTTAAGGCCCTAAATCACCGAGTGGGTCTTCACTCTTTCCATCCATAGTTCCTTGCTCCCAGGCTTCTCTTGGCTTCAATGATAACCCACAAGTCATGGGAGGGGAGGTTTTAAGGTGCCTCCTGCTCACTTTTTCCCCAAGGAGGCACCACATGCTATTCACTAGGAGCTACCCCGCCACAGATAGTCCCCGCCCATATTCACCAGCCTCAGTATAATGCCTATTTAAGCCTTGCCCAGGTTCAGTCAAGGTTTCTTCCATCTTGTTACTTCTTGTCTTAGGTCTGGTGTTCAGGGAATCCTCTTCCACCTGGATCCACCAAACCCCTTCATCTGGCATTGTGAGCTTCCTCTGCCCTCTCTTCTGGTTATAACAAATGGTCTTGCACACTAGCGCCTTCACTTCTCATGGGTTTCATGGGGTTGCCACTTCCCTAGACTTCCCTTCATTTCCAGGCATTTTCCCCTCAGTTTCCATTGAGTTTTCAGGGCTTCTTGGGCATAGTCTTGGTTCACAAACTCAACTTCAGCATGGCCAATAGGTCTTTCTCCAAATCCCGTATACACTTTCACATAAGTCACTCTCCCCACCTCATCTTCAAACAGTCTTCTAACCGTCCACCACTTAGTGGAACGAGGGAGGTTGCTTATGTAGATCTGAGGCCTCTTCCCAGGTCTTTGTCCCATCTCTCACTACTTGTCTTCTGGCAGCAAGAGATATTGTCCTTTCTCATTTGGGGTCCTCATTCTCCACTTCTGGGTTATCTGCTCCTTCTCTGGGGCCTCTCTTCTTGGTTATGCTTTGGCAATGTCACCCCGGGTTGCCTTCAACAGGCTGCCCCTGCCTTTTCTCCCCATGAACACCTCCAACTCTTCACCTTGTTTCTGTAACTCCTGTTGAGGTTGTGTTCTCCTTTCATCTGTGGTGGTGAGTGGCTTTTCCACAGGATTCCTCTTCTGATCTGGTTTAACTTTCTCTGGCATTTCACCTAGAGTCAGTTTCACCATACTTTTCCTTGGCCCTTCACCTTGGGCTTGTTTTCCTCTTGTAGGTTCGGGCCTTGGTCCACTCGATACCGTGTCTGCATTTGGCCTGCCACCCCTCTTTAGTGTCTGGGTGATAGGCATTTCCCCCCGTGGGTAAAGTTTGTTTTAGCCATGTTATTCCTTCTCTGGGTTAACCCTTCTTATTTATCATCTTTCCCAACTTTCCAGCACTGGGTGTGAGCTGTGCCCAGCATCAGTCCCAGGCGGCAGTAGCAGCCTCCTCTTATCTGACAGGCAGATCGAAGGGCCCACCCACACCCTTGGGAGCAGTTTGGCAGAGCCCTGCAGCCCTCCTGGGAGTGCAGGCCCCCAATCTACCTACTAGATCAGAGGAGGCTGCTGCTGCCACCTGGGACCAGGGCTGGGCACAGCCAAAGCCCAGCACCAGGAAGATGTGTGCTGCTGCCCATTCCAGGTGGTAGAACATCCCCCTGTTATCCAGCAGGCAGATTGGGTGCCCCCTTCACACCTTGGAGGAGTCAGCAGAGCCACACAGCCCTCCTGGGGCTTTGGGGGGCCTTCCAATCCTCCTCCCAGATCACAGAAGGCTGCTCTAGCTGCCTGGGTTGGGCAAAGCAAGGTGGGTGCTTAACACTGAAGTACCCCGTACTAGCCCACCACACATAGTGACCGGGTCATTCATAGATGTTAGGGTTGGAAGGGACCTCAATAGATCATCGAGTCCAACCCCCTGCCCTGGGCAGGAAAGAGTGCTGGGGTCACACGACCCAGCTAGATGTTTGCCCATTCTCCTCTTGAAGACCCCCAGGGCAGGGGAAAGCATTGGAAACCCATTCCAGATTCTGGCAAACCTTCCTGTGAAGAAGTTCTTTCTAATGTCCATCCTGAATCTGCTCTCCATTAATGTGTGGCCATTGTTCCAAGTCACTCCAGGGGGTGCCCTAGTAAATACAGCATCTCCTAGTCCCTGCTGCCCTCCCCTGATGAACGTACAGGCAGCCACAAGATCACCTCTCAGCCTCATTTTCAAAGGCTGAAGAGATCCAGGTCCCTCGCTCTCTCCTTGTAGGGCTTTACCTGCAGGCCTCTGACCAGATGAGTGGCCTCCTCTGAAACCTCTCAAGTTTCTCCACATCCCTCTTAAAGTGCGGCACCCAAAACTGGATGCAGTACTCTGCAGTCTGACCAGTGCTGCATAGAGGGAAGCATCACCTCCCTGGGCCTGTTTGTCATGTGTCTGCTAATGCATGATAAAATGTGGTTAGCCTTGTTGATCACTTCCTCACATTGATGACTCATGTTCTTGGAGTCAGCTATGACTCTAAGATCACTTTTAGCTGCTGTGCTGCTGAGAAGATCGTTCCCCAGCCTCTAAGGATGTTGGTGTTTCTTTTTGCTGAGGTCCAGCACTTTCCATTTGTCTTTGCTGAACTGCACCCTATTTTGTTCTGCCCATTTTTCCAACCTGTCCAAATCTGCCTGGATCCGTTCCCTACTCTCTGGTGTGTTAACTTTGCCCCATATAAAAAGAAACAAGGTTAGTCAGGCAGGATATGCCTGCAGTGAATCTCTGCTTGTTGCCCTTCAGCTTTATTTTTCCTGCTGGACTCCCACAAATGGGACCTTTACTATTTTTTCAAAGGTTTTCCCAAGGATAAAGGTGACATTAAATGGTCTGTATTTACCTGGAACTTTCTTCCTCCCCGTCTTGAAAATAGGGACTACATTGGCCCTTTTCCAATCCTCTGGGACCCAACCAGAGCACCATGAGTGCTCAAACAGCCGTGTCAGTGGCTCTGCTATGACACCAGTCAGTTCCTTCAGCACCCTTGGATGAAGTTCATCTGGGCCCGCTGATTTGAACACATCCAGCCCCTCCAAGTGCCCCTTCACTAAGGCTGCTCTAACAGTCGGTGGGCTGGTGTCCCTCCTGAGTGTATCTATGATCCAACTGGTAGATTTGTCTTGGTCTGCATCTAGGAATGCAGATGCAAAGAACTCATTGAAGAGCTTAGCTTTGTCCCCCCTCTCTGTCACCAGTGCCCTGGTTTGTCCTGTAAGGGTCCTTTGCTACCATGTGCCTTCCTTTTGTTCCCTATGTACCTGAAGGACTTTTTGTTGTCCTTAATATTTGTCCCCAGTCTAAGGTCTCGTTCTGCTTTGTCCTTCCTAACTGATTCACTGCAAGTGTGAGCCAGGGAGGTAAATTCCTCCTTGGCAGCTACCCCTTGTTTCCACAGCCTTTATACCTCTCTCTGTGCCCTTAGGCTTTCCTGGATTTCCTTTTTTTCAGCCAAGAGGGTTTCTTGGCCCCTTTGCCCCCTTTTATGTACAACGGGATTGTTTCCTTCTGTGTCTGTAGGATCACTCCCTTGAGGAACGACCACCCTTCCTGGACCCCAGTTCACCAATGCTCTTGACCTTTAATGCCTCACTAACTAATCTCCTGAACACACTGATGTTAGCCTTTCTGAAGTCTAGCACTTCAGCCCTGCTGGTTAGTTTTCCCACCCTTTGCCAAATTGTGAATTCAATCAATCAATGGTCACTGTACCCTAGGCTACCTTGTACCTGTGGATTCCCCACCAGGTCTGCACAATTCCAGGTCTAGCTCATCCTTCTAGTGTGGTGGTCTGTAGTAGACCCCCACTACCATTCCCTTTTGCCCCTGACCCCCTTGTACCCTGACAAACACTACCTCGGTCTGGCTCTGCTTTGATCCCATCTTGATTATAGAGGATGTATAAAGTTGCTTAACATAGAGAGCAACACCCCCTCCCTTTTTCCCCTCTCTCTATCCTGTCTGTACAACCTGTAGCCCTCAATGCCCACTGTCCAATTCTAAGTAGGGTCCCACCAGATTTCTGTTAGTCAAACCAGGTCCAAAATTGTTGCTTGCAAGCAGGAGTACAAGTTCCTCCTGCTTGTTTCCCATGCTCCTAGCATTCGTGTTGAAACATTTAAGCCCCCCAATGGGTGTCTTTTGTACCCCCCTGTCCTGTTGTCTATTGGACCCTGTAACAGGTATCCTCTCTGGGCTGATCTAAACATGGCCTGCACATTTGTTCCTTGGCCAACTGCCCACCTTCTCGCCTGCCATGCCTTGCTGTTAATTGGTTAAATTGATGTTAATTAGCAGGAGGCTGCCCTTTTACTTCCCTGATGCCAGGGGGCGGTATCTGTGGCTCCGTTTCCTCCCAAACACTGCAGCCCACACCTCGCCAATGGAATTGACTCTGTTCAGTCTGGGCCTTGTTATAATCTGGCCCCCTTTTTCCCTCTCTGGGCTCTGCGTGACCCTCTCCTGGGGCTTCTCAACATGCGGCCCCTCTCCTGGGGCTTCCCAATGTGTTGTCCCCTCTCCTGGGGCTTCCCAAAGTGCCACCCCATCTCTTGGGGCTTCTCAAAATGGTGCCCCCATTCCTGGGGCTTCTCAAAATGCTGCCCCCACTAGGACTGGGGTCATTGTACCCCAAATGCTGTGCCCTCACTGGCACTGGGGTCCCCACACAGCTGGGTGCCCCCTATGAGGTCTCCTCCAACCCCTAATAGCCTCGCCCAAACCACCGGTATTTAAAACAGCAACAAAAATGCAAACCCCTGGGCTGTAACATAAATTAAAGCTGCCCGGCGAAAACATCATTCCTCAAAACACCCCATGGATGCTCCATCCTTTACCCGGCTCATGCTGTACCTGTGGTCAGGCCTCTCCTCTCAGCTTTGCTCAGGGAGAGCTCCTTTCTCCCTGGCTGCTGTTAGGGAACTGCCAGCCTGGCCTCAGCCCCTGGGCTTTATATGGGAGCCCGGCCCTGCCCCTTCTGGTCAGCTGACCTCCTCTAGTTGCCCTGGCAACCAGCAGCTGTGCTCATTACTCCCTGCTAGGGCTCTTTCCCTAGCAGTTTTCACCCTTCTTAGGAGCAGGGCACCTGAGTACTCTGCAACAGGCCCCTTAGTGCTTCCTTTAGTGCTTACCTTGGCTGCACTGCTTGTGGCTCGTTGATCCTAGGTTCTCCTTATCCTCTGTTTCCCCATCCCTCAATTAACCTAGTTTAAAGCCCTTTGGAGGAGATCAGCCAAGCTGTAAGAGAACAGAATCTTACCTTTAAAAGAGAGATGAAGACCATCTCATCCCAGGATGCCTCTCATGGAAGTGTGGTTCATGGTTGTAGAAACCGAAACTGGCACGATGGCACCAACTCTGGAGCCAAAGGTTGACTTTCCTGATGCGGATGGTGACTGCTGACAGGAAGGATAGATAAGAAGACTACCTGTGCCCCCAACTTCCTAAGCCTGTCCCCCAGAGCCCTGTAGTCACTCATGATGTGGCCGGAGTACTCCCGGCCACATCATTCATAACCATATGGATGAGGACCATGGGATAGTAATCAGAGGGCTGGATGAGATCGGGAATCCTCACAGTGATGTCCAGTATCCCGGCTCTGGGTGGGCAGCAAACCTCCCGTGCTGTGGGATCTGGTCGATAGATAGGTTCCTCCATGCCTCTCAGGAGGGAGTCGCCCACCACAATGACCAAGTGTCTCTTCCTCCAGCTGCTCGGTTGTCACTGAGCCTGCCTGGTGTTCATGTGAATGTGTCTTCCCATGTGGCTTCCTCTGCTGCATGATCCTCCAGTGCTGCCAGGACCTTGTATCTGTTCCCTGGTTGCATTGGGGAAGTAGTCACAGCCTCATGTTGTCTAGCTCTGGAGGTGACCGTCTTCCTTTCAGCTGTCCTGGGACTCTCCCGTGATGTCTCTGTGCTAGGTGTCTGGTCCTGCAGACAAGGGAAGTATCCATGAATCATCCTCTGCAGCCCTGATCCCCCACAGCCTCACCTCTGCCTGGAGTTCCCTCACCTGCCCCTCCAGGGCCTCAGTCTGGGCACATGTGGGGCAGGCAAGGGACCCCCCACCCCCGCACTACCCCCAGGCCTCAGAGGTCCTGCCAGGCAACCCCGGGAGACAGGGGGGCATGGCACTGCCAACCCAGCCACGGGGCCTCTCTGGGTGGAGGCCCCACAGGAGCTCCGGGTTGGAGGCAGCATCAGGGCAGGGACCTTGGCTGTGCTCAGGGTCACCACCCTATAGTAGTACCCCTCCTTGTTCACTTACCTGAAGTCTCTGTCAGAAGCTCTTGCGCACTCCTACATGGTGTGTACTCCTGCCCACGAACTGGCCTTGGAACCGCTCCCCTGTTGGCAGTCGCTGTTCGGTGGCTCCCTGGTCACAAGCTCCCTGGTCACCTGGGAAGTCTCCTTTTATAGCCTTCTGCACCTGGGCTGACTCAGGCCCAGGCAGCAATCCCACAGCAGTCAACACTCAGCACACACTCAGCGCTCACTCCCAGCTTCTCAGCGCACACCCCACCAAACAAACAGCCAGGCAGCTAAACCAAAGGTACAGGCAGCTGGATCACGTACCTTTCCTGGGCAGGATCTGGTGCCTGGCCTGGCTTCTCTCCTCCTCCTTCCTCCCTCCTCTTGCTCAAGCAATTGCCTGCAAACTGCTCCCCTGTTGGCAGTCCCTGGTCACAGGCTCCCTGGTCACCTGGGGAGTCTCCTTTTATACCCTTCTGCACCTGGGCTGACTCGGGCTCATGCAGCAAGCCCACAGCAGTCAACATTCAGCACTCACTCACCATTCAGAGATGGCACTCTGCCCACCCCTCACTCCTGACCTCCCCCAGCCTTGCCATCACCCCTCACTCCTGACCCACAGCCCCTTTCCCACCCCCCAGCCCTCCTGGTGCTCCTCATTCCTGACCCACAGCTCCCTACTCCCCCCTGGTAACCCTTGATAGAGGGGCATCGGCAGAGGGGCAGGGGGCAGGTGGTGTCTGCAGGGGGGTGGGGGTGGAGGGGTCTGCAAAGGAAGCAGGTGCAATCCTGGGGGAATGAGGGTCTGGTGCAATCTGCTTGAGGGTGCGGGGGAAGGTGCAATCCATGGGGGGATGGTGGGGGGATGGGTAGGCACAATCTGTGGGAGGGTGGAGAGGGTAGGCACAATTCACGAAAGGGATAATGGGTAGGTGGCATCTGCAGGGGGATCCTGGGGTTGGGGAAGGATTGGCAGGATCAGGTTTTCAGCCCCCAGCCTGTGTTTGTCAGTTCCGGTTTTTCTCCAAACATTGAAAAAGCACAGACGTGCATCCAGACAATGTTTGCAGAATGGCTGTACACCCTCCATTGCTGAGATGATCAAATGTATATAATGAAAACATGTATTTATCTATTATTTAAGGCAATCAAATATTTATTAATTAAAAAAAATCCTATTAAAGGTCCTCTTTTCAAACAGTTATGCTCTCAAGAACTAGATGGCCTTTTAAAAGTCAGAATGCTTCTTAACAAGATCTGTTTTCAACCCTATTGCTACTCTTTTTTCCCCAGATCTTTGCTTCAACAGTCTATTAATATTTTACTCAAATTACCATAACATTAAGAATTAGCTGGTGTTTTTTTACGTGGCTGGTGCTGGGATGCTCAGCCAGCTGTCAGGTGTTTAGACATCCCATGGGAAAGTGAAAATAATTGCAATGAAAATAGACAGTTAGCTATTGAATGACTCCCATGTCAGGACTCCAACCTGCTGCTCAGAAAATTGCAGTAGGAAATGAAGAAAATAGAGAATCATTTTTTTATGATTTGTTCCTCATCACATTTTTCGCAGATAACACTTGGTATTTGAGAAACAAGTGCAACTGAAAGCAGGCGCAGAGAACGAGCAGCCCATTTTAGAGTTTCTGGCTTCAATGCCAGATGCTTCAGAGAAATTAATACCCAACAATGTCCAAGTACTTTGAGTTTTCTCCTAAAATCAAGGTTACACATGCGTGCACTTACACACACACACACACACACACACACACACACACACGTACCAGCTCGGCCCCTGGCTCCCCCGTCCAGCGATGTAGCTGGTAGCCATGTAGTGCTGGAGCAAGTCAGGGGCAGGAAGCACGGAAAAGGCCTGGGGTGAGCTGGCTGGGCTGATCAGTCCTGCTGAGGCTCCCTCTGGGTCCTGCTGCCCTCTTCTCCTGTCAGCTTTGACAAGGAGCTTGGAGCTTGTAAATATAGTATCACACCCTGAAGACTCCCTCCGCCTCTGCCTCCACCTCCGCCTCCTTGCCTGAGGAGGCTGGGTCTGCGCAGCCAATTGATGCTGGCCCTCTCAGGCTGCACATACACAGTTGGCCCGGAGCGCTAAGGACAGACAGACACAGACAAGACTTTTATGCTATTAGAATTTGTATACGTGCACCGCTATCTATTCTAATTTTTAATTTATAACTCAGGTAACTGATGGGATAGTACTGAAGCCAAGCAGCAGATGGGAGCAAGTGGCACCTTAGGGCGCTTGTACATGGGACAGGGGTTTAGTCCTTCAGGATTCCTTTCTATGCCCCCTAAGTTGAAATGGTGAATTTTAATTCAAATGGTGGGTTTTATTTTCTGTCACTGTATACAGGCCATTGTCCTGGTGGCCACAGGCACCTGCTGAAGGCAGAAGGGGCAATGGGACAATCTTTTTTTGATTTGGTGAAGCGTGCCTGTCTATCCTGTAACTGGGGGGTGATCTGCCATCAGGCAAAGCAGTCCCTGAGATGTGGGAGGAACCAGTCTTTCCCTCCATGGCCGCAGGACCCCCCAGGGTCACATGGATGGGCTGCTAGTGGGCTGGGGGCTGCCCCGGCTGGGCTTCCATACCCCATACCCCATCCTGACTGCCTTCTCCACCTGTCAGCAGACCCAGTCGCCCTCCTGCTGCCTCCCCTCACTGCCCCAGGGGCAAGCCACTTCCTGGGTGTCCTCAGGTGTCCTGGGGGCTGCAGGTGCCTGCTGAAGGCAGAAGTGGTGAGGGGCCTGATCCTTTTTTAGTGGAGCGTGCCCACCTCTCCTATGGCTGGTGGGGTGAACTGACAAATTAAAGGCTGCAATCTTCTAAGTTGCAACATTGCAAAGTAAACTACATTGGGATGTGGTTTAGTTTGTGATGATACAAAACCATTTAAAAAACCACAGCTGGCAAAGCAAACAAAACTGTGGTTTGCATCTACCAATGTACCTTGAGAAAGTCCCAGGATGGTCTCCTCCTGCTGTACTTGGCCTTGATGAGGCCGCAGCTGGAGTACGGGGTCCAATTCTGGGCTCCACAACTTAAAAAAGGATGTGGAGAAGCTTGAGAGAGTCCAGAAGAGAGCCACACACATGATCAGAAGGCAAGAGAGCAGGCCTTATGAGGAGAGGCTGTGAGCTATGGGACTGTACAACCTGAGGAAGCACAGGCTCAGGGGTGACTTGGTGGCAACCTATATGCGGATAACCTGGAGAGGGTCCAGAGAAGGGCAACTCGTACGGTTAAGGGCCTGCAGACCAAGCCCTACGAGGAGAGACTAGAGAAACTGGATCTTTTCAGCCTCCGCAAGAGAAGGTTGAGAGGCGACCTTGTGGCCGCCTATAAGTTCATCACGGGGGCACAGAAGGGAATTGGTGAGGTTTTATTCACCAAGGCACCCCCAGGGGTTACAAGAAACAATGGCAACAAGCTAGCAGAGAGCAGATTTAGATTGGACATTAGGAAGAACTTCTTCACAGTTCGAGTGGCCAAGGTCTGGAACGGGCTCCCAAGGGAGGTGGTGCTCTCCCCTACCCTGGGGGTCTTCAAGAGGTTAGATGAGTATCTAGCTGGGGTCATCTAGACCCAGCACTCTTTCCTGCTTATGCAGGGGGTCGGACTCGATGATCTATTGAGGTCCCTTCCGACCCTAACATCTATGAATCTATGAATCTATAAGTATATACGAGGTGTACATCAGGATCTGGGAGAACATCTGTTCACCAGAGTGCTTCAGGGGACAACAAAGTCCAGTGGTCACAAACTCCTGCAAGACCATTTTAGGCTCGACATAAGGAAAAACTTCTTTAGTGGCTGAGCCCCCAAGGCCTGGAACAGACTCCCCCCAGAGCGGGGTGCAAGCACCTATTCTTGACACTTTTATGAAACATTTGGATGCTTATCTCACTGGGATCCTTTGACCCTAGCTGGCTTCCTGCCCTTGGGGTGGGAAGCTGGATCCAATGATCTTAGGAGGTCCCTACCAGGCCTAATGTCTATGAAATCTATGAAAAAAAACCCCAAAACTCATAGATGTGTAAAGTATGACTCTATTAAGCCACACAAAGGGACATTTTCATCACATGTACATGGTAACATCATCATGTACAAGCACCCTCAGAGACTGGCTGGGTCTGGGAGGCTCTCACAAGAAACAAGTGACAGGGTTGGGTGCTATGGCGCAAGCACTGATGGCTTCCCAACACACAGACAGCCTCAGGCTCGGACCACCGGCCACCCAAGGCAAAAGCTGCTCTCTCGGCTAGTCCCATTAACACACTGGTGTAGTTTGTGTTCAGTCTAGGTCTGGGAATTTGACCAGTCAAATAGAGTTTAACCAATTGACCGGTCAGATATCAGCCAAAAAGTGTAAAACATTGCCAATAGGTCCACACGATACACAGAAAAGTACCATTTTTCCATTAAGAAATGTTTCAAAAAAAATCATAACATAACATGACATTTCTGTCAAGAAAACAAAAATGTAGATTTTCTGTAAAATTGCTATAATCTTTGATCAGTAAAAAATATGGAGATTGATTTGTCAGTTGTCAATATTTGAACTGTTCATTGACCAGCTGCCTAACCCTAATTTAATCTGCATCTCTCTGCCTCTGAGTTTGAGCTGTTGTATGCACACATGTGTGCGCAGACACCCACACCCACACACACAGACACCCACCCACACACACACAGACACCCTGCCCAAAGACAAGACCCAATAGCATCCTGTTAGGGTGACAATAATTTGGTTTATTAGCGAGCACTGGATTTGCAGCTGAATAAAAGGCATGACCTGTGGCCTAGCAAAGCTGCTGACCACAAGGCAGAATGATTGCTAAACCAGCCATTTGCATATGCTAAGTAACCATTTTAACTATGTCAACCATTTTCTGAGAAAAAAAAAGCTGCAAGAGAATCTGTGTGAGTCTGTGTGCTGTGAACCAGCTACAGTAAGGAATGAGATAAGATACAGGGGCCAAAAGAGGTGGAAGATGGTACAACATGAAACAGAAAAACAGACTGGAATGTGGAAAACAATTGGTAACAGAATCCAAAATGAACATATGCAACAAGGTGAATGGTGATTGGTGAAGAAGCCTCCAGAAGCTTCCAGGTTTTGGTCAAAGTCTGCCTATTGACTGAAGAGCAGGAGACAAGGTCTTAGACATACGCTCATCGTGAGAAGACATGTAAATGAAGAACATGCATAGGCAATTCCATGCTAATGAAGCAAACAGTAAACAGAAGTGGAGCTTGACATGGGAGGAGAAATGGGTGGAGCATAGGAGGGGCGAGGGTACAATAAATGTTAATAAACATGAACCAAAGTGTATAAATGTAGAAAAAACTATTGTTCGTTGCTGCTCCCCATATTCTGTCGGTGTGGGAGCTCGCCCAAAGCTGTCTCTATCCTGAATTAAGCTGTTGTGAGCAATGTGTGCTAGTGTTTGCTCCCTGCTCTGCTCTGGCTAATGAGTCACAGGATCCTTGGGTAATTAGACTGTCGTTTCCCTAATCACACTGCATGGAGTCAGGGTCTAACATCTTGATGTAGTTGGCAGGATTTGACACACATTTGGAGGGGACTGATCATCCCAATCCTACCAGGGTAAGGCCTAGCCGGCATACTGGGTTGTCTTGGGCCTGGGTCGCCTCGCATGTACTAGGTTCTCTTGGGCTGGCTCAGCTATCGTACCCCATCTTTTACCTTTCCCCAGGAACATGGCAGCAGGTTCAGAGGCTTTTCTTCTTTGTGTGTGGGGTCAGGGTGACCTCAGTGGTTTTTTTGTGACTTGGGTGAAACGGAATGGGGGTCCGCTGCAGGGGCCCCAGGACAGTTTGTCTAGCTTGGCTTGTATTGCGGCCTGGGGTTGGGTCAAGGGAACTTTAAGTAAAGCAACTGCCCTTCAGACTTTAGCTTGCAGTGTTCAAAATTTCATCTTCAGGCTGCTAACATCTAGGAGAGAGCGCCTCAGAGTGAAGTGTGCACTCTGGCCATCTGTACCTTAACCCTGATGATAGCCCTGAACTTAGTAGATATAGAATTGTTTAATTGTCTGTAGAGTTGCTGTTTTGTCCTTGCTCTGTATCAATAAATTCACCTATTATTGACTAGCAGGTATTGTGGTCAGTCTGAGGGCTGTGTCCATCCAGAACAAAGGTACAGGTGCTGGGTCCAAATCCAGTCCAACACTTGGCAACTGCACCAAGACAGGAGAGTAGTAATCGAACTAATCAGAGAATGTGTTGATGCAGAGTGATTTGTTTTAGAGGGGTTAGATGAAGCTTGTAGTAAAGTAAAGTTATATAGGAAGTAACTGAAGTTGTCAGTATTGTGCAGGAGGTGTTGTTTGTTACCGTTGGCCAGGAGACTTTGTTTGTCCAGGCCAGGCAGAGTAGTGGCCA
This sequence comes from Alligator mississippiensis, assembly GCF_030867095.1. Lineage (NCBI taxonomy): Eukaryota > Metazoa > Chordata > Crocodylia > Alligatoridae > Alligator > Alligator mississippiensis. The sequence goes on from NC_081824.1 coordinate 480,510,763, forward strand.
TGAGTACGTGCTGTAGTCCGCTTAGACTTAAGTCAGAACCTCCTGTCGTGTTTACAATAGGAAGCTGGAAAGCAAAGAGAGTCATCTCTCTGCTAGAAAGGCTGTGTGAATGAACAGGGTTCCTGAACTCTAAAATGCCTGGGAAAAAATAATTACAGCTTTCTGTGCAGCAAAAAGACAAAAGCGGGTGTGTGTTTGCTGTGGAGTTTATAAAGTGTAAGTTAGTGGTGCAGGTCATAGTAAGAGAAAGTGTTATACATGCAGTATAGCTTCAGAGAAATCAAAAACAGTTGGAGACATGGAAGAGAGAGACTCAAATCTCATGTGTATCACAAAAAGAAGCAAAGTAGCACAGAAAGAAAGAAGGTATGTTACTAGACATCTGTTCACGCAGTAGCAGAGAATTTGTGATTAGAAGTGAGAGGAGAGACTTGGTTCCCACCCCCAACCCGCCATGCCTCTCCAGGAACAGTGAAGAGCCTAGAAGAGGTAAAGACTGTGAACAGCTGTGAAAATAGAGACCAGGGCCCAGAACTAATTTGAGTTACTCTGAGCAGGGAAAAGGAGTAAGCTTATCAAAGGCATGTTTTGTTTTGCTTTTTTCCAGAGGCATAGTTTAAAAGTTTCTTTTTAGGGTAGGAAGAGTTTTCTTGAAGGGATTGTATGTAGTGTGTAATTAGTCACCCATGGTCTTTCGGGGGAACTTTCTTAGTCCTAAAGTAAAGCTTGCTGGGTTGTACAGCTGTAAGAGAGAAACATTTGATGACTAAATTTGTTTGCAAAAAGCAAGGCAAGAAGGGGCCACTGATAAGAATGAATTGTAAAACGGTAGCCCCAAAGAAGTTATGGTTAAGATCTGTTAAGGAAAAAAAAAACCCTAAAAGTCAAGTGAAACCCAGAAAAAAATGTTAGGATTCTAGAAAGTTGGTAGGGAGAGAAAAAGAGAAAAATCTAATAAAAAGTCTGCACAACCCTAAAAGACCAAGTAATCTAGCAGTCCAGAAAAGGGGCACAGAAAAGATCACTGTTACAGCTGCCAGAGCCAAGAGCCTGCAATCTCAACTGACCCGAGGGGGGCCAAAAAGCCCACAAGTCAGAGACTGTGTCCATGAGTAAAGAAAACCCGAGCAGGAGAGTGAAAAGTTTAATCCTAGGCATGACCTGAACCTGCCACCCTCCTAGGTGTAGTCAGGTTAGTAAAGCTACCTGTAGCAAGGTAAGCTCTGCCAAATGCTGCGTAATAACCACCCTAAGCAATAGGCAAAAGCAAATATAAAGTGCCTTAAAACCTTTAGCTCCCACCTCCATGTGAGTTATTCTTCATTAACAAAAAGCTAGGGGAAAAAAAGCGTACTCCAACAGGAAAAAACCCTTGGTGCAAGCCAAGAAAAAGATGTGTGGCATAAAACGCCCGCCACTTTAGGAGAAAACCACAGCTGTAAAAGCAAGTGCACCTGTGCACCCCCTGGATCCCCCCACCATCCCTCTGACACACATGCTGGAAGCAATGGAAGGAGGTGACATCTTCTCCAGCAGCAGCGAACCTCTGGCCTTTGACTCTATACCGCCATTGCCCAGGACAGTGTCCAGGCCAGCACATGTTTGCTGGTGTGTGCTACGGCCGACTTTGCTTCCACATCGAGCAGCTGGAGGCTACAAAGCTCCTTTCTGGGTGAGAGTCACCAACATAACAGCTGCCTCTGGTCTGAAAACATGTCCCCACCCCTAAGAGGGATCAACCCTCCTCTCTCCATTTTGAATGGCTTTGATACTCCAGCACTCAAGCTAGCCTCAGTTCTGCCATGCTGTGTCTGTTTGCTGCTCCTGGCCAGGGGGCTCCTATTTCACAGCCCTGCAGACTGGTTTTCACTCATTCCAATGAAGTCCTGTAGGTTTTTGCTTCAATCATCCAGGCCCAGGCCCCTCGCATATTAGTAACGCTTCTAGTTTCTTTTAAACTTGTGAAAAATAGATGCTGATTTCTATGTGATGGTGCACATGATATGTGGACAAGAAGCTGACCAGGAGCCAGCAGTGTGCCCTCGTTGCCAAGAAGGCTAACGGCATCCTGGGCTGCATTGGGAGGAGCGCTGTCAGCAGATCAAGGGATGTGATTCTTCCCCTCTATTCAGCACGGGGGAGGCCATGTCTGGAGTCCTGTGTTCAGTTTTGCCCCCTGCCCCCATGACAGAAAGGATGTGGACACATTGGAGAGAGTCCAGTGGAGGGCAACAAAAATGGCTTGAGTGTTGGGGGACAGGACTTGTGCGGAGAGGCTGAGGGAAATGGGCTGATTTATCCTGCAGAAGAGAAGACTGAGGGGGGATTTGATAGCAGCCTTCAACTCCCTGCAGGGGGTTGCAAAGAGGATGGAGCTGGACTGTTCTCAGTGGGGGCAGATGACAGGACAAGGAGCAATGGGCTCAAGCTGCAGCAAGGAAAGTTGATGGGGAGGAAGTGGAGGGAAATATAAAAGTCTCATGTCATCACATCTCAAAGCAAACTCCTCTGCCGACAGAGCTCCCTACAGGGTCATTGTGATGGGCACGTGCTCCCCTGCATCCTCTCACATAGCCTGCATGGCACACAGACGCAGCAAAGCCAGGGCTGCAATCTCAGGTGGCATCTTAGAGAGTGATGGGTTCAGGGTGGCACGACCTTTCATAGGCCTGCTCCACACAATGCTGCACGCAGACTGGCAGAGAGCAGGGGGTCTCCATAGAAAGCAATGGCAATACCAAGGGCAGAGGGAGGGGGCACGGTGGGGAGGGGGCTGAACAGGCGGAGCAGCTCCCCAGTGAGACCAGGAGTTGTTAAGGCTCATCCAGGTGACGGGGGAGGAATCCCTCGCCCCTGCTGAAACCGTGCTCACCACAGCTCAGCCTCTGCCTCATTTCTTGCCCTGCAATTTTGTCAGTCAAGTTGTTTTAAGGAAAGTTTTGTGGTTTAGCAACAGCCACTGTGAGCTGGCAGTGGGACGTCCAGGAAGGGCAAAGCGTTCCTCCCTCTGCCCCTCCCGGCCCAGCACCGTCTCAGCAAGGCAGCATCCCAGACACAGTCGAAAGCTGGGTCATTACAGGCGTGCGGTGCTGCACACGCTGAACACCTGGCAGCAGGGAAAGAGCCAGGTCCAGTCCCCAGCCTGACCTGGGAGCAGGACAGACCTGCTGGGCAGATACAGCCGGAGGGGCCAAGCAGAAGCACTGAGTGAGGAGCCGTCCTGCAGGTGCCTCTTGCCCCAGAGATCCTCTGAGCCCCACGAGCGCTGCCAGGGGCATCTCTGCTCCCCGAGGGAAGGGCTGCAGGGAGCTGCAAGGTCAGTGTTGGAGTCCCCACGGCTTTCATATTTCCCTCCACTTCCTCCCCATCAACTTTCCTGCAGGGAGGTGAAGGCTGCAATCAATCCCCTCTCAATCTTCTCTTCTGCAGACTAAAGCATGTCCCCCAGCCCTCAAACCATTTTCCTTGCCCTCCTCTGAACCCTCTCCAATGTATCCACATCCTTTCTGTAGTGGAGGGCCCAAATCTGGACACAGGACTCCAGTTGTGGCTCTGCCCTCCACCGTATCTACTATTCCCCCCATGGTGTCATCATGCTCTTATTGCTCACCTTTCCCGGACGTCCTGACGGTGAAAGTCAGCAGTGAAGATCATTACAAACTTCTGGCTGTTTCCTGTTTTCGGTGTTGTATGCAACCGGCAGCAGCCCTTCCTCCGCTCAGCAGCCCCCAGGGCAACTCAGGCACCAAGAGTCTGGTCCAGCGGCGCTTTGAACTGTTTAGCACGGGCTGTGACATTTCTCTTGCATTTTTTTTCTTGGCAAGGGGTTGAGCAGGAAAGAAATCCTTCCACATCATATCTGTTCAACACCGATGCAACTGGCAGGCAGCAGGGTCCCAAACATGGGCACTGGACTGCAATCAGGTGGATTTTCCAATTTCTAACTTTGCAGCAGACCTGGGATCTTACCCCATTCCTGATTCAGCTTTTTCCCCAGGGAGCCGGCTTGCAAGTAGGGCCCAGCAGCTGCGGGCCCTCCCTGTCTGTTGGTTGCAGTTACAGCCATCCACGGAGGGGAGGGGGGTCAGGGCCCACCACCAAATACCAGACTACAGAGCCTCGCTGGGGACATGGGCCGTCAGCAAAGGGCAAGCAACAGCCACACTGACCACTGTGCTTCCTGTCGCTCACCCACTGCTGCTGACCCTGGTGCTGGAGCTGGGTCCAGACTGGCAGGGGTGATGGTACTTTTAGGAGGATTCACAAGTTCTGGCTTTTTGGCCTGATTTGGACAAGGCTGATTCTGCCTCAGGCAGAGGTTGGACTGGCTGAGCCCTGGAGGTCCCTTCCAGCCCAGCTCTCTATCCATGGGGCAGTTCAGTGTTAAGATTCATGCGTTATAACAGGTGCATGACCAGGGAGGAAGAGACCTGCCAGTGGAGGGGGCAGTGGTGGAAGAAGCAGGGAGTGTTTGGCTGGGAAAGGGCAGACGAGCTGGCATGCACCAGCCACACGCTGGTGTTCTTCAAGTCGTGAGATACAAGTCACGACCCAGACACCAACGAAGCAACGAGACGTTTCTGCAGGGGACATTCTGGTTCCTGGGGCTGACAGAGCCAGTCAAGGGAAGCAACAGCAAGGGGATTTGTGCTTGCTTTGCCCAGGCCCATTATTGCTCCTGCGGGATTTCCCTCCGGCCCCTCATTAGCAGTGCAAATGGCGTGGACTCGAGGGATCCTCTTCTGCCTGAGTTTCTGGACAGCACATGTAGCCAAAAGTCAAGAAGGTAAAGTTGTTCCCTTTAATTCTGTGAAGTACTGTGCTGTTCCCTCACCGACCCCCTGCCCTTGGGCTGCCATCCCACCTGCTGCAGTCTGTGCCTCTTCTAGTCCACTCCCCGGGGTTGCAGCCCAGCCTGGGGTGGTGAGACCGGCTGTCCGCATCTCAGCCTAGGCTCTCCCCTGCGCCTGGGCTGGGTGAGACCAAGGAAGCTACCATGCACCCGATAAAATCCCTCGGCAGACCATGTCTGGAACGTGGGCCATAATTTGCCAATACCTTATGAGCCCCCCGAATGTCGGTCAGGTGCTGAGGTCAGACGGGGTCACGCCAGTAACAAACAATAGTTTCCTTTCCTCTCATTCACCCTTTGCTTGTCCCACATACTTCACCTGCGCTCTCCCTTGAGGGCAGGAGCCACCTTTTCCCACACGTGTGCCCTGGGTGTGCAGCAGTGACCCTGGCGGGGCCCGCTGAGTGCTAGAGAAAAACACTACATCATGAATCTGTCTTGGTTTTATTCCCCCAGTTGCAAACATGACCTTGATGCCTGATGTCTTTGATGACCAGTATATTGGGTGTACTGAGGCAATGGAAGAAGCTGCCCCCAGACTGATGGAAGTTGAGATGAAAGTTCACAAAGCATTGCGTGAGGAGTGGAACAAAGCAAAAGAAAAATGGAATAGCGTGAAGGAATCTGTTGCCAAGGATCTCCCCAAGGTCTTTAAGGAAGAATATGGAAGAGCGATTATAGGCTACTGTAGTGGTTTATTGAATCGAGAACTGAATGATGCAGTACGGCAGTCTGGGAGCTCCCGCGCTACCTACAACAGCAGTTTCCATTTCAAAGCCTTTCATTACTACCTGACAAGAGCTTTACAGCTCCTAAGAAAGAGCTGCAATGTGACGTACAAAACACCAGTGTACAGGGGAATCGAAGAAGTTAGGTATCAGCAAAGCGGATCTGATATCATGAGGTTTGGATATTTTGCCTCTTCATCTTTCAACAAAATTAAAGCTGAAGAATTTGGTGTTGACACCTTCTTCACCATCCACACCTGTTTTGGAGTTGATATTGGGAAATTCTCCTATTTTGAAGAAGAAGAAGTGCTAATCCCTATCCATGAGATATTCCAGGTGTTCCCAGGAGATGTTGGGGACAACAGCTATGTCCTCCGAAGCACCAACCAGACCTGCAGCCAATTTAATTGTGCCTACCTGGGGAGTGAGTACTGGGCTGAACATGGTCAGGTGTTGATGGGGACTATGATATGGGACTTGTCACTAGGATGGGTAAAGACAAGCTGAGACTCCTGCTGCTTGAGGGGGCCCCAAACTAGGGAGCCTGAGGAGCCTTTGGTCCCTGAAGATGCAGTTGGCACTCAGACCCCACCATGAGGTGATGGGAGCAAGACACAAAATCACCCATGGGGCTCTTCTTGGCCTGTTCAGGGCTGTAGTAGATCCAACCCATAATAGAGAGACCAGACTGATGTTGACAGCCCTGGCTGAACCCGCTGCTATTCATTGATATCCTCTGCTTCCTTTTCAGATGAGAAGAAAAAGAGCTGTGAATACAAGGCTGGTAGGAATGGGTTTGTTTTTCTTCATACAAAAATGGCTGTCCCTTTTCCACAAGGCTGAGACCACCCTGACCAGGCAGACCTGCCACGCGCAGCAAAACAAGTGGGGTTCAGTGTCGGTTCTGTGGCGGGATCCAGGGATTCTTGTGCCCCTCATCCCTGTAGCATCTCAATTCCTCCGTGTCTGCAGGACCTCTACTTGCTTCTGGTTTCAGTGAAGAAGTCTGTAAGGGAATTATCCCCCACAAGCACTAAAGACTCAGATGCCCAGTTCTGCCTTGATCTCACCCTAAATGCATGTCCCCATGACCTAGACTAGCTGCCCATCTCCCATCTCCTGTTCCCATGACTAGATTCCCTTCCCTGTCCCTGCCATTCCCCATCTTATCGCACTGAGGTAGGGGTTGTACTTAGAAATGAGAAAGAAACTCCCTTTTGGCAGGTTATTCCAAAATTACTCCCTGGGGAAATTTGAGATTGATGTTAGTCAGGGAAAGGACACAGGGCTAGAGGGAGCTCTACATACATTATTAATGGGTCAGCCTGAGGAAGGACAAACACAGGGACAAGCAGCCTGAGGAAGGACAAACACAGGGACAAGCAGCCTGAGGAAGGACAAATGCAAGTGAAATGTCTGCACAAAGCAGTGAGTGACCCTGATCAAACCCAAGTCCGAGTCTCCTGGATTCTACTTCCCTTTAGGGCACAAACACCTCCCTTGGGATCTGGGAAGGATTTGTGTGCTCAGTATCAGGGACAGTTGTCAGTATGAAATGATTTCCAACCACTACCTGACACACTTCTCTCTGATTCACAGCTTTGGGCCAAGGCATCACCTTCCTCCTCCAGATGAGCCCCGCGCTGTTTGGAGGATCCATTCTCCAGGTCAATGCTGCTGCTCTCAAGCTGTTTGCTACTTTCTAAGTGTTTGCTGCTTCCTAAGTGTTCAGACCCTTCCCTTCCTCCTTAAAGCAAGTTTTGCTGAAAGCATTCACGAGGCACGCACCTCCTCTCCTCTGCTTCCATCTCCGTGCTCCAAGGGGATGTGGGGTCGTGTGACTGATAGCTGCCGCACCAGTGTGATTGCGTGCTGCTCTTAATGACACCACAATGAGAGGCTTGCTCACTTTAGGTGGAACCTGCTCCACAGGGCAAAAGCAAGGCCATAGGGAAGCTGAATAAATCACTTCTTCTAATCTCATGTGTCATTTAATAACTGCATTAAAGGACTGTGAAGCTGTGAAATCCTTCTGATCCTTATCATTCACACTGTGATGTAACTGCCCGTGGTCAAGTGAATCTGTAACCGTGATATTGCACTTACAGTTCTCTCAGTCTGTAACAGGTTGGGGCGCAGGGTTGGCCATGATGGCGCCTGGTGGTTCTGTGGCTGTGCCTTGCTCTGCCCCTAGGGTGCTCCCCCTATCTCGCCTGCCATGCCTTGATAGGTTATAAATGAATATAAAGGGAGGTTGCCCATGGACTGTTGCTTGACTCCAGTTGTACTGGCCCCAGGGCCCTGTCTAGGTCTCTATACTCTATGACCCATCTGGACCTTTGCAATCAACTGTGCCCAGCAGGGCACTCAAAGCCTTATGGGCTAATTGCATAGCTCCGAACTGTCCTTTTACCATACCACATGACTCACGGGTGTTATCGGTATATTGTCCCTCTTTTGGGGTCTCGGGATCCTTGGATTTTGCCCCTTTAATTTAGCTAGGCCTACTAGCCTGGGCACATCGGATAAGACCTGGCTTCGAGGCACTAGCTTCCTTTGTCCCTTTTAGTCACTGAGCTCCTGACTTCTACATGCCAGGCCCCTAGCCACTCTGTGGCTGTGCCCTTGCTGGTGCCAGGCCCCTGGCCCCTCTATGCCTCCCTAAGTGCTCAAGGCAGTCAAGTGCCCCCCTGAACACTAACAAGGTCTCCACCTCCCCTATAGCCTCATCTCCAAATCACCAGTAATCACAACGTAAGTACAAGCCCCTGGGCTATAACATAAATACCAGCATGTAGCAGCCTTCCACCCCTGCGAGAGTATAAACCTTCATTAACCCAGCATCCTGGGCTCCCCTGGGCAGGGTTCTTTCTTTTTTTATTAAGTTTAAAATAAACACAGATCATACATCTGCATAAGCATTAGGAGTACATATTTTTCTTTTGATAACATGCATCAAATTGATATCACCCCCCAGCAATGACATTACTTCTTATTTACCCTTTTCTATATAGGTCATACATATATACACCTTAAATACAGCATTTTGAAACTCTATGTACAACCAAAATATATTACATCTTTCACATTGGATTCCATCTATAATACAATCCAGATTTCCAAATCTTTCACAAAAACCTAACATATTTCATCTGTTCCTTATTTGTCACTCCATACTAGATACTCATCTTTTGCATCAGTACATTTACATTTCCTTTTTATCCTTCGTCCTTCCTCCATTTTTCTACCTTCGTCTCTTTCATCCAAAACCATCAGGTTAAAAAAAACAGATTCCAATGTATTTGTGCTCATATACTCATTGCCTTCCCCGCACCAGTGCCTGTGCTCCCTTCCTTTGTATCGAACCGTAGTTCTGAGCGTGCGAGTTGCAGACAGTCCTCCACAGAAAAACATAACCCCTCCGTAGCAAGTAGACACCACACTTTCCAGATCGCTGTTTTAACACACCCTAACATCACCTTCACTTCCCATTCCCTTTCCCCTTCTTCTACCAACCCATACATTACATCTTCAAAACTGATATCCTGTGCCCATCCCATCACCCTAAGAAAACTGCCCACCCATCCCCATACCTTACGTGTGAACATGCATTCCCATAAAACATGCTACACTATTTTCTCCTGCTGACATCACTCCCTTGGACATTTCACTGATCTAATTAAGACCCATCTACGCTGAGTTTTCCTCACCAGCAATATCGACCCTCCATGATAAATCTTTGGGCTTCCCTTTCCAGTGTTTCCCCACTAACCCCTTCCATCCCCATCTCACCTTTGCTCAAGATAATTCCCCTCTATCCATCTTTTTATCCCTTCCCCTAACAGCCTTGAGCACCTTACTCTCATCTGGTAACCCACCCACCCCTCCCCCTCCCAGTTTGTCAGTCCATAATGCTGCTTTCCATGCCCACAATCCCGTCCACTGATTTCCATATAATCCCAGTTGTTATAAAAATCTCCCTGCCCAGTGTTTACCAACACTTGCTACTTTCCCCACCCCTTCCGTCTCTCACCAGTAATTTCCAAAAATGCACAAAACCAAAAACCTCTATCTCTGGCAATCCCCATCCCCCTAATTGATCCTCTTTATATAACTCCCTCCCTGCCATCCACTCTGTCTTCCCTCCCCACAAAATAAGCAAACTTCCTGTGCCCGCCTCTGCTCCACTAGGCGTTCTCGAGCCGCTTTCACCCGGGCAGTTGACCAGGTTGGCCCCGGTCCTTGAAGAAGACCCCAGAGGATGCCTCGGATGACATTGGAAGACCCCCTAAACTTGTCTGCCATGACTTTGAATGGATCTTCAGTGGTGTTGGTCCCCTTTGAAGCAGCCTTCAGGGTCGTCACACCTTCGGCGGGCACTCACGGGGCTCCGAACTCCCCTACACCCTGGCCAGATGCCACCTTCTGCTGTGGGTCTCCCAGTCTTCTTTCCTATTGGCCCCTCCTCGTCTCTTCCCTTCCCTTGGACTTCCTGTAGACCCAGCTCAACGGGACCTGGCGGCTTAGGCTAGGCTCCGGTATGAGGGTGAAGAGGCCCTTGAAACCTGCTGACCCTATCCTATTTGGACACCCATGGTGCCACCTCGGGTAAAAAATGAAACCCCACCACTGTGCCTGCCAGGGAGGTATAGCCCCTCAGGCAAGAAAGCCTGAGGGAAGTAGCACCCTAGCTCAAGGAGCCCTGAGACTACCCAGTGCCTCAGAGCCCCCCTGAAGTCCTGTAGCCCTGGCTGGCTCCTCCGGCAGCTCCTTTGTCAGTGTTCCCCCACCGGTACCTCTGGCAGCTCCTTTGCCGGCTCTCTCACTGGCTTTCTCCCCGGCTCCTCTGCCGGTTCCTTCACTGACTCTTTCACCAGTTCCTTTGCCAGCTTCCTTACTGGCTTCTCTGTCGGCTTTCTCACCGGCTTCTCTGCTGGCTTCTTTACTGGCTTCGCTGCCAGCTCTCCCGCCGGTTCTGCAGCCAGCTTCCTCACCGGCTTCTCTGCTGGCATGGCTTCTTATGCAGGTTCAGCTGCCAGTTCTTTCACCGGCTTCTCTGCTGGCGTTTTCCCCGGCTTCTCTGTCGGCTCCTCTGTATTTGCGGCTCTCGCCGCTTCTGCAGCAGCAGCAACTCTCATCACTTTGGGCAGACAGGCCCATGGGTGCAGACTCACGACTTCAGGTTTCCCCACAGGCTTCTGGGTCTTCTGCCCCCTGCCTGTGCCCCCGGGGCTGAACTTTATTCCGGCTGGGTGGCGTCTCCCGCTGATGTCACACGGCCGCAGCTGCATATGAGCGCGGCTAAAGAATCGCGAGGGTGGTTTCCCAGTGTGCGCTCCTTTCTTACCTCTGGCTCCTGCAAAGGGTAAGTATGGGATTTCTTCCCCTTTGGTTTTGGCCCAGGCTTTCCCCATAGCCCCGGTGTCCCTGGGACACTTCCCTTTGTATTTTCCTGGCTTGTAGCCAGCACTGTGGGTATACCACACCCATAAATGAAATCATAGGCAACAGAACCTGCTTTACAAGACAAACCTTCCCCCTGAAAGAAAGGCCCCTAGTGCTCCACAACCCCAACACCTGTTTGACCCGTGCCATCAGTTTCTCCCTTGCTATTTCCCCTTTTCCTTTCATGTCCATCACAACCCCCAATACTTTCCAACCATCCTGAATCACCCGTAACCATGTGTCTTCAACTCTCCCCAGTCCCCCACCACCAAAAGCATACGTTTCCCTTTGGTACTCCATGCTCCCGCTGTGTCCCTATATCCTATAATGTTCCTTGTGAAAGAAATCAAACTTCACGTTGTGGTTGTATCAGAACTGGCCGAGCCATCTAGGTTTATTTAAAGCTATACAAGTGATCACAAGGAGGGTTCTCAAAGGAACTCTGACCTCTACAAGTTTACAAGTGCATTTATACTTTAGACAGTGAGAAAAGATGCAGGGTTCAGACAAAGCACCCTTGAAAGAAACAGGAAGAAGTTGATCATTCGTTTGTCACACGTAAGCAGTTTACTTACTCAGAAAAACAAAACAAAACACTGTGTTTTGGGAACAGTTATCAGCTTCTGGTTTGGAGGAAAGGAGGAAGGTAACATCTGCACACAGACAAAACAAGGCATGAAGGTTTCCCTTATCTTAGAACATTTTGAAACACATAACATCAGCATCAGCATCTTTTTCTCTTCTCTTTCTCTCTCTTTGTCCCTCCTCTTAGTCAAGTAAGAGGCCTGGTTAAACTTATTTCCACAACCTCAATACTCACTCAAGTGATCTCTCATTTCTTACTACCACTATGACATCATTCATATACAATAAGCACTTCATGTTCCTTCCCCTCGGTACCATCACCCCTAAAATTGCTTCATTCTTCCAAATGTGCTGTGCCACTGGCCCAATTGCACAGACAAAAAATCCTGGCAACAGTGGGCACCCTTGCCTAACCCCTGCCCAATAAGAAACCCTTCTCTCAAACACCCTATCACATGTACTTTGCTTTCCACCCCATGTATAATGCCTTTATCCATCCTATAAATTTCCCTGGCAAGCTCATCTTCCCTAGCAATGAAAACAAACTGTGCGAAATATTAGCATATGTTTTCTCCATATCACTGCTCTCCACCACCATCGTCCACCTCCTGTCACCTCCACACTTTAGTACATCCCTCAAGACCAGTGGTCTCCAACCTTTTTATGGTGGAGATCACTTTTTGACACCCCAGGATCTATCACTCCGCCCAACCCCTGCCCTGTCCCCGCTGGCCCCACCCTGCGCCTTCCTGACTCCCAGACAAGCCACTGGGGCTCTAAACTCATTCACCCAGACCGGCCCAGGTGTTAGGGGGCGTGGCTCAGTGCAGCCATGTGCATCCTACCACTCCAGATCCTGGCTCCAGGATAGACTAGTCAGTCACGATCAATTGGTATTTGACCACTGCTCAAGACCCGCTGTGTTTCCATGATTCTTCTCTGTGGTACCATACATGTCTGGTCCCCCCACCCCCCACCTGTGACAACACCCCTCCCATCCTGTGCGCTAACACTTTTGCAAATATTTGTAATTAACTTTCAAACAGTGTAATAAGTCTCCAGTTCTTAAGAGCTTCCCTCCCCCATTTCTTATAAATCAGTACCACCCCTCCCGCTGCAAAATCTTCCCTACTAGTCCCGTTTCCATATATACAGTGCTTCCACCAAATCTTTCCCCACCTATGCCCAAAACTTTCCATAAAATTTGACTGGTATCCCATGCAGCCCTGGTGTTTTATTTTTCTTCATTCATTGTAAGGTTTCTTTTATTTCCTGCTCTGTGATATCTCTTTCCAGGGTGGCTCTATCTCCTTCTTCCACCTCCACCTCCAACTTTCCCACAAAACTTTTCATTTCCTTCTTATATGTCTGTTTTGCTTCATATTATACTGTGTAAAACTGTAATTTCCTGTACTACCTTCCCTTGTTCCTCTACCCACACCCCTCCTCTGTCTTCATAGATTTCATAGATTTCATAGACATTAGGGCTGGAACAGACCTCGGAAGATCATGAAGTCCAGCCCCCTGCCCCAGGGCAGGAAGTCAGCTGAGGTAGTAGGATCCCAGCAAGATAAACATCCAAATTTCTCTTGAAGGTGTTCAAAATAGATGCTTGAACCACCTCCAATGGCAGGCTATTCCAGACCTTGGGGCCTCGGACAGTAAAGAAATTCTTCCTTATGTCCAGCCTGAAATGGTCTTGCAGGAGTTTATAACAGTTACACCTTGTCATTCCTTGGGGCGCTCTGGTGAACAAACGTTCCCCAAGATCCAGGTGGACACCCCTGAGAAACTTATCGGTGGCCACCAGATCACCGCTGAGCCTGCACTTTTCCAGGCTAAAGAGCCCCATGGCTCTCAGCCTATCATTGTAAGGTCTGTTTTCCTGACTTCTGAACATGTGCATGGCTCTTTTCTGGACTCTCTCAAGCTTCTCCACATCCTTTTTGAACTGAGGAGCCCAAAACTGGATGCAGTACTCCAGCTGAGCCTCACCGAGGCTGAGTACAGGGGGAGAATGACATCCTGGGATTTGCTTGAGAATCATCTATGGATGCAAAACATCATTTTGCCTGTTGTACTAGCCGCAGCATCACATTGAAGGTTCATGTTCATCTTGTGGTCAATTATAACTCCCAAGTCCCTTTCATGTGAAGTGCATTTCAAAGCAGGTAGATGTGCATTATCACTCTGCACACATCACATACATCCTGGGCCTCCGCCATATATATGTAGCCAATGTTCTATATACATATATAGAACAGCCTATAAGCATGCTGCAAGTTTTTCCTCCCAAGGTGGAGAACCTTGCATTTTTCAGTGTTAAACACCATCAGGTTCTCACCTGCCTGTTTCATGAGCCTGTCAAGGTCAGCCTGGATCTCCCTCCTGTCCTCAGATGTGGATGTTTTACCCCAAAGTTTGGTATCATTGGCGTATTTGGCCAGTCTGCTTCTGATTCCAATGTCCACATCATTAAAGAAAATATTGAACAATATGAATGCCCTTTCTTGAAGATAGGCACCACATTGGCCTTCTTCCAATCTTTGGGCACTTCACCAGAGCACCAGGAGTTCTTGAAGACCCATGCCAGGGGCTGAGCTATAATGCTAGCCAGCTCCTTGAGTACCCTGGGGTGTAGATTGTCAGGGCTGGCTGACTTGAAGGTGTCCAGCCTCTCAAGCTGTTCCTCCATAAGGTCAGCATTGATGGAGGGCAAGGAATCTCCCAGTGGCAGAGCACTGAGGTGCCCTGCTCCTAAAGAGGGGAAAACTGCTAGGGAGGAAGCCCTAGCAGGGAATAAGGAGTCCAGCTGTGGGTTGCCAGGGCAACCAGAGAAGGTCAGCTGACCAGAAGGGGCAGGGCCTGGCTCCCCTATAAACCCTAGGGGCTGGGGCCAGAGGCAGTTCACTGCCAGCAGACAAGGAGGAAGGAGCTCTCTGCCATGAAAGAGAGGAAAAGCCTGAGTGTAGGAGCAGCGCCTGACACTGCTGAGGGATGAGTATTCCCTGGTAGGCTGGACTGTTGTTATGGCCAGGTGGCTTCCATTTATGTTATACCCAAGTGTCTTATGTTTGTGTTGTTGTTTGTAACCGGTGGTTTGGGTGAGGCTATTAGGGGTTGGAGGAGGCCTCATAAGGGACTTACAGTGGTGTGGGGACCCCAGCACCAGTGAGGGCGCAGCGTTCGGGGTGCACAGACCCTAGCCCCAGAGAGGGGCAGTTGAGAGGCCCCAGTGCATGCACAAAGAGCCCCAGAGAGGGGGCAGCATTATCGAGAGCCCCAGTGCGGGTGCGGTGATCCCTGAGAGAGGGCAGCATTATTGAGAAGCCCCATTGCAGGCATGGTGAGCCCCAGAGAGGGGGCAGCATTATTGAGAAGCCCCAGTGTGGGCATTGTGAGCCCAAAGAAAGGGCAGCATTATTGAGAAGGCCCCGGAGAGGGGGCATTACTGAGGAGCCCTAATGAAAGCTTGGTGAGCCTTGAGAGAGGGCATCATTACTGAGAATCCCCAGCGTGGGCGCGGTGAGCCCAGAGAAGGCGCAGCATTACTGAGAAAGCCCTGGAGAGGTGGCAGCATTACTGAGGAGGCCCCAGAGAGGGTAGCATCACTGAGAAGGCCTCGGAGAGGGGGCAGCTCTGTTGGGGTGGCCCCAGGGAAGAGGGCACATAGTGAGATAGGGCCGGGGAGAGCCCTAGCACCGAAGAGGACGCGTATCAAAGAAAGGAAGACCCAGAGAGGACAAGAAAGGGCCAGATCATAATAAGGCTGGGACACAACATTCATTCCATTGGCGTGGTGTGGACTGCAGTGTAAGGGAGGAAATGGAGCTGCAGATAGTGCCCCCTTGGCAGCAGGGCAGTACAAGGGCAGCCTCCTACTAATTAACATCAATTAATCAATTAGCAGCAAGGCGTGGCAGAAGAGAAGGTGGGTGGTTGCCCCAGGAACAGGTGGGCAGGCCACGTTTAGATTGGCCAAGAACGGATACCTGTTACACTCCCTCACTCAGGCCTCCCTGTCCCGTGATGGGCAGAGGTGTCCCATGGGACTGGTGAAAGACTGATGCAAAGTACTCATTTAGTAGGCTGGCTTTTTCCTGGGCATCAGTCATCAGTTGTCCCATCTAGTTTACAGGGGTCCAATGTTGTCCTTGCTTTTCCTCCAGCTCCCCACATATCTAAAAAAAGGACTTTTTCTTATCCTTGATACTAGTAGCCAGTTGAAGACCTAAACTGAGCATGTGCTGTAGACCATGATACGGTGCACTAACAGAATACCAGGAAATGGAAAAGGGTTGGTGTAGCTCCAAAGCATAACCAAATATGAAAACTCTGTGTTAAGTCTATAATTGTGGTTAAGTCCTGCAACTCTGAACTCCTCTGAAGCTCAACCAAAAGGATCAGAGGATCCAAATCAGCAAGCTTCCCCAAGGGAAAAGAGCTACGGGCCCTGTCTACCCTTGAATCCAACGCTACCTAAGTGTTACCTTTATTAACACAAATAAATCTTTGCTGTTGTACATCTCAATAACGTTTGTGAGTGATGACCTGAGTAGTCTCACTGGTCACCAGTCTCACTCTCAGCACCAGTTAAACCTTAGAGCAGCAGCCCTGCACATTCAAATGGGACATCCTGGCCTAGAACACCCCCCACCCCACAATCCTGCTGTGTGCACTGGAGATGCAGGAAGTTTAACTTATAGCGAGTGAGGTGGAGCCACAGAGTCATAGTGGGTCACTGAGAGAGCAGCTGGCCTGGAAGGGATGTCCAGAGGTAAAATCTATTCCAACCCCTTCCTGACGCTGAATCATCCCTATCCAAACCATCCTGTACAATCCATAATCTAACCTCTTAGTCAAACCACACAGTCACCCCTGATGCAACAGGAGATATTGCATTCGAACCTGCCAAGGCAAGACTGGGCAGCCATGACATCCAACGCTCTGTTTCTATAAAAGGTTGGTAAAATATGCTCAAGAGACAACAGGTAGAGGCTGTGTCCCCACTACTGAGAAAAGCACCACCACCACCCAGTCATTGCCCATCTGATCTTGAGGGAAAATCCCTTCCTGACCCAAAATGTGGTGATTGGTCTGACACTGAGTGAAAGGGAATGATCCAGAGGTAGGGACAATCTTGAGGATGTCATGAACCAATGACTGTGTGTGCGCTTCGGCACTGCAGAATTATTTCCCGCCACATGGAGCTTTTTTTGCACGGTGCAATTCTCAGCTGCAGAGAGAAAACCCCGGTGCAAAGAGTTCCCGCCAGGCGTATGCAAATATGTGCCCCCTATTGGCTGTTTCTAAATTATTCCCACGTGGCGGCTAGCGATTGGCTTGCTAGCCGTATAAGAGGCTTGAGCAGTTTCCGCCCAAGCCAGAGATCTCCGAGAGTCTCGGGAGGACCCCGGGACCCCGATTCCGAGAATTCCGGGAGAAATCCGAGAGAATTCTGGAGAGAATTCCATGATTACTTCGTGGACTTCTACATAAATCTCGGACTGACTGGTGGTCTGATCAGCTACCAAGAATCTCTCCCCGTCACCGAACGATCCCGACATATCCCTACCCTGCGTGCTCGTCAAGAGTCATATTTCGGACTCTCATTTCATTATCCAGAGCTCTGCCCGGTTCGTTTTGCGGAGCCTAGCAAACTCTGTGTGTGTGTCTTCGGTGGAGCCTAGCAAACTCCACGTGTGTTTGTCTGTAACTGCAACGCAAGCAAGTCTTTCTGCCTGCACTGCGACCACCTACAGTGTAAGTAAAGTTTTCTTTGTTCAACCGCTATGAGTCCGTGCCTAATTCTAGTCCGTCATGCCGAATTTCCCCGCCCACGTGCCCGGGCTGCTGGCCACAGCCCCTCGGCCCCGACAGAGGATAGCTCTACCAGGCCTTCAGTCAGTGCAGATGTAGTTAGGGATCTTCTGGAAGGGCTAGACATTTTTAAATCTACAAGTCCAGATGCCCTCCACCCAAGGGTGTTGAGGGAGCTGGCAGGGGTCATCGCAGAGCCCTTGGCCCAGCTATATGAGCATTCATGGTCATCTGGCCAGGTGCTGGGGGATGGGAAACTGGCTAATGTGGTCCCAATTATCAAGAAGGGGAGGAAGGAGGACCCAAGGAACTATAGGCCTGTAAGCCTCACCTCGGTGCTCGGGAAGATCTTGGAGAGGATCATTAAGGAGCATATGTGTTGGGGGCTGCAGGGGAGATCATACTCAGGGGCAACCAGCATGGTTTCGGCAAAGGCAGGTCCTGCCTGAACAACCTGATTGCCTTTTATGACCAAGTAACTAAATCCTTGGATGATGGTGTCGCTGTGGATGTAGTCTTTCTAGACTTTAAGTAGACCTTTGACACTGTCTCCCACCCTATCCTCATCAATAAATTAAGTGACTGTGACATTGATGCCTGCACAGTTGGATAGGTAAAAAATTGGCTGATGGGGCGCACCCAGAAAGTAGTGGTGGACGGGTTGTACCCAACCTGGTAAGATGTGAGCAGTGGGGTATGCCAGGGCTCAGTCCTCGGGTCTGCACTGTTTAACATCTTCATCAGAGACTTGGACGAGGGGGTGGAAAGCACCCTGTCCAAGTTTGCTGATGACACTAAGATGTGGGGCGAGGTGGACACACTTGAAGGGAGAGAGGAGCTGCAACTAGATTTAGACAGACTACAGAAGTGGGCAGATGAGAACAGGATGGGGTTCAACGTAGACAAATGTAGGGTGCAGCACCTTGGGAGAAGGCATCCACAGCACACATACAGGCTGGGGAGTTCCCTGCTTGAAAGCACAGATGCAGAACAAGATCTTGGAGTCATTATTGACCACAATGACCACAATGCCAGACTGCAGGCAGCCAGGCAGCCGGGCAAGCCATACCTTGTCATGCATCCAAAGGTGCATCTCAAGCCGGTCCAGAGAGGTGATCCTCCCCCTCTATGTGACTTTGGGCAGGCCGCAGTTGGAGTACTGCGTCCAGTACTGGGCGCCACACTTCAAAAGGGATGTGGCCATCCTGGAGAGGGTTCAGAGGAGGGCCACCTGCTTGGTGAGAGGGCAGCAGGACAGGCCCTACGAGGAGAGACTGAGGGACCTGAACCTGTTCAGCCTCAGCAAGAGGAGGCTGAGGGGGGACCTGGTGGCTGCCTACAAATTCATCAGGAGAGATCAACAGCAAATAGGCAGAGCCCTTTTCTCCCCAGCACCACCTGGGGTGACGAGGAACAATGGTAATAAGCTGATGGAGAATAGGTTTAGGTTAGAGATCAGAAGGCAATATTTTACAGTTAGGGTGGCTAGAATCTGGAACCAACTTCCTAGTGAAGTAGCCTTCGCCCCTACCTTGGGTAAGTTCAAAAAGAGGTTAGATGATCACCTGTCCGGGGTCTTGTGAACCCAGCATTCATTGCTGCCTGTGGCAGGGGGTCAGGCAGGTGATCTGTTCAGGTCCCTCCTGACCCTAGCTACCTACCTACTATAACACCCTGGCAGCAAAGGAAACAAATGGAGCACTAGTTTTGTCTGCAGCAGTTTTCTTTTCCACTGGCTGTTTTGCTGCTTTACCAGACTGCTTGAAAGAGCCCCGCTCCAGGAGCAGCAGACGTCTCGCCTCCCCATCTAGCGGTGGGTCACAGTTACAGCTGTGCTGCTATTTAATGGTATGGGAAATCGATTGTGACCAGGAGGTAATCAATTGGATTATGACGGGGAAACTGTTTTAAAGGGTTATAACAAGGTGTATTCAGGTATTCAAGTTTTTTGGGGTTTTTTTTTCACACAAGAGAGAACACTTAGTTATCCACCTAATCTGTAGTTGCAATTGTATCTAGGTCAATAGTTTTGTTATCAAACTATTGTTATAATCTTTTTTTTTTCTTTTTCATTTTTCTTTTATTTAAATTGGTTGTGTATAATAAAGAGTAGTGTGCTCATAAGGCTCAGAGTGACTTCCTGGGTGGGGAGGGCGAGGGGCACACGTCTCCACCGGGCACCTCAGTTGGTTGTCTTCCTGCAGGGCTCCGGGGCTACTGGCACCCTGAGGACCCAAAATCCGGCACATCACCCAGCCTTAATGCACCGGGCATCTGGTTACATGTATACACACATATATTTATATCTGTAAACATACACCACTGTTTATTCTAAGGTTTAATTTATAAGTCAATTAACTAATGGAGTAGTACTAATGCACATCAACACTTAAAAATATGTAACTTTGTAACAACATATATACATGTATAGGTAGGTGAGCACACCCCCGGTAGAGCAACAGTAGGTCTGTTCCCCATCCCAGAAGGCAATGTTATGTGTATCCAACACTGGAAAGAAACAAAACCGGGCCATCCCCTCTGTGTGTGCAATGATACAGTCCCACTAGGTCTGTCATAGACATCCAGAATAAATGTCTTTCCATTAACTACTGTTGTCTTGAAGTCACCTGAGGTGTGGCAAGCATGATCAGTCAGGGTGGGTGGGATGGGGGCTCCCTCCATGGCCTCGGGACTCTACTCCTGACGACAGCCGGTGCCCTTGCTCGGCCTCCTGTAACACATGCATGACTTCTTCCACATGACACCCCTTTCTGCCCCTCAGACAGGGCTGGTGGGTCTACTTTCCTGGTTGCTCACTCCCAGGGCCCTCTCTGACATGCAGGGTTAGGGCTTCTCTAGCGGGATTCCCCCTCCTGTTGTCCTCAGCTGCATGCTCACTAGCTGAGGCTGCTTTCCCCTCAGGGCCCTGCTTTTATCAGAGCCAGGGATCACCTCTGGGCTCTTCTCACTTCCGTCACCCATGCGACAGGCAAACATATAGAAAAAACACTGACTGGGAAAGGTTGTGATCACAGATGCTAACTTAGCTTTGGAAGCTTTTCTCTTCTTGGTTGGAAAAGAAAGCAACATCACAGCACCTTCAGCAATGCATTGGGACACTGAAGCCGAGAAAGAGAAGCCAATCCACTCCTTAACCCTGAAAAATGTGTGTATTCTCCAAGCAGGTGGTCTTCACTCACAGGCCACACCAAGGGCTTGTGGAAGAAACAGGAAGCATGCTTGAACACCAAAGAGCTGCACCAGAAGCGGGTCACTGAAGCAAGTACGGAAAGAAACAATAGCTTTAGGACCTGCATTGATGAGTGCTGTGTGTTTTACCAAGTGCCCTGGCTTTGTATGTATTAAAGCTACTGGAATACAATACAATGATTTCACAAGCAGAGCTCTGGTCCATTTTGCCAGATCTGCATAGTTTTTCTGCTTAGTATTTGTTAGAGTTGTGTGAGTCTTCAGATCCCGCTGCAGATGCTTCAGCATCCAAAACGCCACTTCTGGATCAAAGCTGGTTCCCAGCAATGGTGTCCGGAGTGGGTCGGGGGCATCCAAAGCACTTTGGATCCACTTTGGGTGCTTTGGATCCACTTCGACCATTTTGAGGCAATTAGAAGAGGGAGGAGGAGTGGGGGAGGGACAGAGAGTGGGCGGCTAGGAGGGAGAGGGAGCGGGGTGAGGGGGAAGACAGATGTCTGTAGGCAGCCAGTGAGAAGGATTTCTCTTTGGCTCCCTATCCAATGGCAGTGTCTGTGGGGTGGGAATAAAAAAAGCATAAAAGCCCATTTCCAGCCCTTCCGTGCCTTTTGCAGCTCATTCCCTGTCAGCGACTGTGAGAGAGAGGAGCACTGCCACTGAGATCTGTCTGCTGCTTTTTCTTGTTATGAAGGAGTGATTAGGATTTAGCTTAGTTTATCTTAGATAGTCTATTTAATTATTAGTAGTATTTCAATTCAATTTATTTCTTTTAATTATTTTTTTGGAAACTTTGCAAAAAGAAAGTTGTGTTTTCCCAGCCAGTGTTATCTGTCACTGTGCAGGGAGGCACGGATTGCTTGCTTACACGCATGCACACATGCACGCACGCATGCACGCACGTACACAGAGACCCAGAATACAGAAAAAAAATCACAGCAGAAGAAGACAGATATTTACAGAAGAAGAAGACACAGATAATATATTGAGACACACAAGGGGACACAGACAATATTCACAACAGAAGACAGACAATATATTAAGACACACGAAGACACACAAATAATGTTATCCAGAGCAGAACAAGACACAGATATTCACAGGAGAACAAGACAGACAATTATACAAAAGGATTCACACACACACAGACCTTTTGCAGCACAGGAAAGATCAATATGAAGCGTGCTGGAAAGGCAGGTGCCAGGTCTTCTGGCAGGGGAGGGAGAGGAGGTCTGGGGAGAGCTAGAGCTGAAGGCCCCACCGTCCCAAACACAGATGTATTCCCTTCCCGAGCAGCCATGACATCGGTGCTGCCAGTGGAAGCGAGGTGTGGGATCAGTGTCTGCACCTGATGTCCCTGCACCTGCACCACCTCCACTCAGTCCAGAAGTGGGCACCAGCAGTGGAATCACTGCCTCTTCCACCCCAATTTCAGCTCTCAGCGTGAGCCTCCCACTGCCAGAGGAGGAGCTGAGGCTGGAACCAGGGATGCTGAGCACGCTGGCTCAGGCAATTCTGGGGACTGAGGGGGAATCAGAGTTTGTGCTCCACACCCCTCAAGTTTCCCCTAGACCCTGGTCTCCTCCAGAAAGCAGCACCTCAGAGGAGGCTGAGGTTGTGGAGGCAAATGGCTCAGCTGACACAGCTCCTCCTGCTGTTCAGCCTCAGCCTGCTGAGAAGGGGGAAGGCAGGATACTCACCCTCAACCCAGAAGCAGGGGAGTAGTGTAGTGTGGGATCATTTTGAGGTGGCAGATGATCCCAGGTTTGCCTTCTGCCAGCACTGCCAAAGACACATGAGCCATGGCAAGGACACAAGATACTTCTCCACCACGGCCATGCTGCTGCATCTGAGGAGGCACTACCCCCTTGCCCTTCTTCCTGCTGCTCAGCCTGGCACCAGTGCGAGTGTGCCGAAAGGGAAGTCCCCCGCTCACTGCAAAGCCCCCTTACTCCCAAACCAGGGGCATTCCACCCTGGACCAGATGGGAAAGGTGGACAGAAAGGGATGCATATTCCCAAGGCAAGCAAGATCACCCAGATCATTGGGGAAATGCTTCCTTTGCACAGCCAGCCCTTCTCCCTAGTTGAGCGGCCAGGGTTCAGGTGGTTCATAGCACTTCTGGCCCCACTTTACAATCACATCTCCTTTAGCAGGCTGGTGGTACCCTCGGTGTATCGGGCATGCAGGGAGTACTTGAAGAAGGAGCTGCACAATGCAGAGCTGCAGGTAGCCTTGCACTTCACCTCCAACATCTGGAGCAGCCGGGGTGGCGATCACACCTACCTCTCCCTCACGGGGCACTGTCAGGCTGTCAGTGGGCTCTACTGCAAGCTGAGGGGCTGCATGAGTCCCACACGGCAAGGGAGACCATGGGGGCCATGATCTGCATGGTGCAGGGGTGACTTGTTGGGCAGGCTGAGCTCACCTGCGGGTTCGTGGTCACTGACAATGGGGCCACTATGATGAAGTCTGTCTGTGATGGCACCTTTGTTGGCATCCACTGTGTGGCACACAGGCTGCATCTAATAGTGAGGGATGCCTTGGAGGGAGAGGGCTGCCAGTGATGGCGCTGCCACAAGTACTGCTACAATCCAGCTGATTTTGAAATGCAGGAAGGTGGAGGGCTACTTCCACTGCAGCATCAAGTGGGGCAAGATGCTGCGGGAGAAACAGGCAGAGCTGAGCGTCCTGTAGCACAGAATCGTGCAGGATGTGGAGACTCGGTGGAACTCCACATACCTGATGCTCGAGAGGCTGGTGGAGCAACAGAAGACCCTCCATGAGATGGCCTTGCTTGGGGAGATTGGGATCAGTGCCCCTTAAACAGAGCTGAGTGGGGTACCATCTCCCAGATCTTGCTGGTCCTCAAGCCTTTCCTCAAGGCCACCAAGACCCTTAGCACTGGCGATGCTGTCCTTAGCCAGGTGATCCCCTTAGTGAGGGAACTGAAGAACCAAATGGAGAAGTTTCAGGGGATCAATGTTCCTGGCTGGGGCAGGCCACTGTCACCAGACGTGTAGGCACTGGTGAGGCGGCTGAAGGAGGGTATCAGGAGACGCCTGTATCTCTTGCCATCCAGTATGGTCCACATGATGGTGGGCATGTGCGATCCAAGGGGGAAGAGGGGGATCCACTTTCCCCTGCCAGCACTCCCAGCACCAGTGCCAGCAGCTGCACCAGCCGTCTCCTCCATGCCAGCCACTGCCAATGTTGGCCATGGGCATGGCTTCAATGCTGGTGTCCAAATGTACCAGACCCTAGCCTCAGGCAGGTAGCACTGAGGCTTCAGTGGCTGTCTGTCTCGCTGAGGATGTGGAGCCACTGGAATGTCACCCCTTGGCCTGCTGGGCAAGCTACAGCCGGATGTGGCAGGATCTGGCCATGGTTGCCTGGCAACACCTGTCCTGTCCACCGACCAGTGTTCCAAGCGAGAGGGTGTTCAGCATTTCTGGGGATGTTGTGACGCCCCACTGCACCTGCTTGGAGTGGTGGAGCAGCTGGTGTTCCTAAAGGTGAACCTCCCACTGCTGGGGTTCCCCAAGCTCCAGCTGCAGATGGACTGAGTGCCACCCTCCTCGCTCCATCAGCAGCGTGCCCGTGTTGCCAAGAAGTTTAATGGTATCCTGGGCTGCACTGGTAGGAGCGTTGACAGCAGATCCAGGGAAGTGATTCATCCCCTCTATTCAGCACTGCTGAGGCCACATCTGGAGTCCTGTGTTCAGTTTTGGGCCCCCCACTATGGAAAGGATGTGGACAAATGGGGGAGAGTCCAGGAGAGGTCAAAATGGTTGGAAGACTGGTGGACATGGCTGGTGAGGAAAGGCTGAAACAGCTAGATTTATTGAGTCTGGAGAAGAGTAGACTGAGCAGGGACTGAATAGCAGCCTTCAGCTCTCTGCAGGGGGGTTGAAAAGAGGATGGAGCTGGACTGTTCTCAGTGGAGGCAGATGACAGGACAAAGAGCAAAGGGCTCAAGTTGCAGCAAGGGAAGTTGAAGTTGGATATAAAGAAAAACTTTCTCATTAGGTAGGTGGTGAAGTATGGGATCAGGCTTCCCAGAGAAGAGGTGGAGTCTCCATCCTTGGAGGTGTTTAGGGCCCAACTAGACAAAGCCCTGGCTGGGATGATGTAGTCGGGGGTGGTCCTGCTTTGAGCATAAGGTTGGATTAAGTGTAACCTTCTGAGGTCCCTGCCAGCCCTCATTTTCTGTGACTCTATGATTCTGTGACATGCGTGTGGTTGTTTATTGTACTCTACAAGATCTTTCATTGTACACGCACCTTCAAGCAATGGGCATTGCAGCAGGTATTGCATAGTCTGGGCTCTGGGCTCTAGTCACAGGTTGTTGAACCAAAGGTATAGCCCCACGACTTCACTGGTGCCTTGGAGTGTCTGAATCCAATACGTAGGCGACAGACACATCAACACCTTTACCAGGGTCCATCAGCCCCTGATGGCAAGGACTCGGCTGCTGGAATGTCCCTTTTTTCACTGCCAGGTATTTTCTTCAGCCTCTCATTCCACATTTGTTCTTGTGTTTCCTTGGGTGTGGTATCGAGAGGCTGGGTGCAGGTGCAGAGTCTCCTGCATGACTTCAGCACAGGGTGTCAAAGGCCTGCAGCAAGGTAGCAGCCCTAGAAGACCTCATGAGGAGGGCAGATTTAAATGAGGTAAGGAGAATAGTCAGGGAGGCACTGAGGTCCCGGAGGGGAGTTGGGAGTCCAGGAAGAGTCATCGTTCCTTAAGTAGATGATCCTCCAAGCCCAAAGAGTGACAATCCCAATGCAGATCAAAGGGGACAAGAATACTCAAAAGCCCCCATGGCTCACCAAAAGCATCCAGGAATGTCTCCAAGCTAAAAAGGAGGTGTGCACCCAATGGAAGGGAGGGGCCATCACCAGGGAGGATTATATCTCCATTGCTCAAGACTGTGTGCATGGGGGTGGGGGGAGGGCTGTCAGGAAGGCTGAGGCGGAGATGGAACTCGGACTAGCGACCCCAATCACAGATAACAAGAAGACCTTTCTGAAATACATAGGGGATAAAAAGAAGGTACTGGGTAATGTAGGGCCTCTGCAGAACAGGCTAGGAAATCTGGTGGTTACATAAGATGACTAAGCTACCCTCTTTAACAATTTATTTGCCCCCATTTTTTTCAGCAGGGACTGGGGCATCCCCTGCACCAGGATCCCCAACAGACCCAGGAGAGGCACAGCCAGGCCCAAGGTCAGTGAGGACCTAGTCAGGGAACTTCTGGTGGGACTGGACATGTTCAAGTCAGCAGGTCCTGACGATCTCCACCCCAGAGTGCTTAGGGAATTGGCAGAGGTCATTGCGGCCCCCTGGCATGGCTTTACAAGCACTCGTGGTGCTCTGGTGAGGTGCCAGAGGACTGGAAAAGGGCCAATGTGGTTCCCATTTTCTAAAAGGGAGGAAGGAGGACCCAGGAAACTACAGGCCCGTTAGTCTTACCTTGATCCTGGGGAAGCTCTTTAAGAAAATTATCCAGGAGCACATCTGCAAGGGACCAGCAGGGGAGATCATGCTTAGGGGCAACCAACACGGGTTCGTTAGAGGCAGGTCCTGTCAGATCAACCTGGTGGCCTTCTACGACCAGGTTACTAAATGCTTGGATGCAGATATCGTGGTGGATATAGTCTTTCTGGACTTTAGGAACGCCTTCGACACTGTCTCTAACCCCATCCTCATTTTAAAAAATTAGGTGACTGGTGTTGATGACTACACAGTCAGATGGGTCACAAATTGGCTGGAGGACCTCACCCAGAGAGTGGTGGTGGACAGACGAATTTTGACCTGGAGAGTCACGGGCAGAGGCGTCCCCCAGGGAGCAGTTCTCGGGCCTGCACTGTTCAACTTCTTCATCAGTGACTTGGACGAGGGGGTGAAAGCACCTTGGTTCAAGTTCCCAGATGACACCAAGATGTGGGGAGAAATGAGCACGCTAGAAGAGAGAGACAGCCTACAACTAGATCTGGACAGGTTACAGGGGGATGAGAATAGGATGGGCTTCAATACTGACAAGTGCAAGGTGCTGCACCTGGGGTAGAAGAACCAGCAGCATACCTACAGGCTGGGAAGCTTCCTTCTCATCAGCACAGAGGCAGAAGAGGATCTTGGAGTCATTATTGATTCCAAAATGAACATGGGCCGCCAATGTGGAGATGTGGTCAGGAAAGCTAATCACACCTTGTCGTGCATCCACAAATGCATCACAAGCAGGTCCAAGGAGGTGATCCTCCCCCTCTATGCAACACTGGTCAGGCAGCAGTTGGAGTACTGTGTCCAGTTCTGGGTGCCGTGCTTCAGGAGGGACATGGCCAGCATGGAGAGGGTCCAGAGGAGGGTCACTTGCATGGTCAGGGGGCAGCAGGGCAGGCCCTATGAGGAGAGGCTACGGGAACCTGTCTCTCAGCTGTGAATCAAAGAGAAGTGTGTCAGGTTGTGGTTGGACAGTGACAGGGAAGGGAGTCTAGTCATGGGAACAGGAGATGGGAGATAGGCAGCTGGTCTAGGGCATGGGGACATGCATTTACGGTGACATCAAGGCAGAACTGGGCATCTGAGTCTTTAGTGCTTGTGGGGATAATTCCCCTCCAGACTTCTTCACTGAAACCAATTGCAAGTAGAGGTCCGGCAGACACGGAGGCATTCAGGTGCTACAGGGATGAGGGACACAAGAATCCCTGGATCCTGCCACAGGACTGCACTGAACCCCACTTGTTTTGCTGCGCGTGGCAGGTCTGCCTGGTCAGGGTGGTCTCAGCCTTGAGGAAAAGGGACAGCCATTTTTGTATCAAGGAAAACAAACCCATTCCTACCGGCGTTGTATTCACAGCTCTTTCTCTTCTCATCTGAAAAGGAAGCAGAGGGTAGCAGTTGGTTCAGCCAGGGTTGGCAACATCAGTCTGGTGGCTCATCCAGTACTGCGTCCAGCTCTGGGTGCCGCACTTCAGGAGGGATGTGGACAGCATGGAGAGGGTCCAGAGGAGGGTCACTCACATGATGGGGGGCAGCAGGGCAGGCCCTATGAGGAGAGGCTAAGGGACCTGAACCTGTTCAGCCTCCACAAGAGCAGGCTGAGGGGAATCTAGTGGCCATTTACAAACGAGTCAGGGGGGACCAGCAGGTTTTGGGGGAGTCCCTGTTCCCCCGAGCACTACCGGGAGTGACTAGTAATACCGGTGACAAGCTGGCAGAGGGTAAATTCAGACTAGACATCAGGAGACACTACTTCACAGTCGGGGGGGCTAGGATCTGGAACCAACTTCCAAGAGAAGTGGTGCTGGCTCCTACCCTGGGGGTCTTTAAAAGGAGGCTAGATGAACACCTCGCTGGGGTCATTTGACCCCAGTAATTTTTCCTGCAATGGCAGGGGGTTGGACTTGATGATCTGCTCAGGTCCCTTCCCACCCTACAACTATGAAACTATGACTCCAATGAGGGTTGAATGTAGTACAGCCCTTAACAGGCCAAGGAGATTCCCACTGGTGATGTTGTGTCTTGCACCCATCACTTCATGCTGGGGGAGAGTGCCTCTTCCTCTCTGAGTCTTTATGGACCAAAGGCTCTGCACGCTCCCTCGTCTGAGACCCCCTCCAGCAGCAAGAGTGTCATTATGTCTCTACCCATCCTAGTGACAGGCCCCATATCATAGTCACCTTCAACACCCACACACACAGTACTCACTTCCCAGATAGCCTCAGTTAAAATGGCTGCAGGCCTGGTTGGTGCTTTGGAGGACAAAGCTATTGCCCTTAGCATTTTCTGGAGCCATTTATGGACCATCCCCACTACAATATCACTCTTGCACACCCATCATTAGTCAAGGCTCACTGCTGAGGTACCTCCTTCAGTAGCACACAGTATGGACAGGCTTGGTGATAACCCTGGACACAGCTAGCCATGAAACCAATTGTCACTGCCTTGTCACTAGGTCTTGGTTGAGCATCAGAGGGTCCTTCTGCCAGGGTGATAGCTCATGTCAGGAAGGGCACCCAGCTGTAAAAATATCTACTACTGCTGCACAAAAGTATCTTGGATCCTGTGAATAAATTAAAGCTAGAACTTTCCTCATGACAAGGCAGAACTGTGAAAAATTGGCAATGGGTAACACAAAGCGGACAGTTGTGAGTAAAGAAAGGAAGAGGTCTAGGTTATGGCCAATTCAGAAATGTGATGGCGCATACAGAGAATAAGCATACGATCATGAACCAGCTGCCCAGACTCATGAATCTGGTGTTAAAATCATGCTATTTTCAAAGATGACTTATCTGCCTTGTGATGGTGAGACTCTGGGGAGAAAACAGTTGCCTGTTAGTGCCCAGGGCACAAATAGGCATGGGCACACATGACCATTAGACCTGAAATGCATGAATTCAAACATGGCCTGTGCTAATGGCTGCTCTGAACCCACTGTCCCCTTCTGAATGCTGGGCTGGCGAGATGCCGTCCATCACTTCGGTTCCCTCTGCAGTTAGTGGGCTGCCTGCTTGTGAATGCAGGCTGACTTTTTCCTTTACCTCGAGTGTTTCTGGGTACCCCCAAAATAAATCCATTTTACAACGATAGATTTCTTTGTGTGAGAAGCTTGCTGAAAGTAATCTTATTCATCCTTGTGCTTGGTTTGCCTGTTTTCCCCCCGCACAGTTTGATCTTGCAGGAAAGTTGTGTAGAGACATCGGTGATGAGTGTGATCTGCCAGAATATTGCAGCGGCGCGTCACAT
Source organism: Alligator mississippiensis (assembly GCF_030867095.1). Lineage (NCBI taxonomy): Eukaryota > Metazoa > Chordata > Crocodylia > Alligatoridae > Alligator > Alligator mississippiensis. The sequence continues at coordinate 480,540,148 of NC_081824.1, forward strand.
CACTGCCCAGAGGACGTGTTTAGACAAGACGGAAGTGCGTGTGGGAAAAGTGACATCTGCTTCCAAGGGAAATGCAATAACCATGACAGACAGTGCAAAGCTATATTTGGCGAAGGCAAGATATCTTAATCTTTTCCTTCAACCTCACTTTTATTCACAATTCATATGCGTCCTTGTGTGGAATTAGTAACCTCCCTGCCGGCCAGTGTAAGAGTGACAGTTAGTGTCTTGTCCCTTCTTCTGCTCCTCCTTCTCCAATAAGAAATAATCCACTTTTTCCACAGAGATTCAAGACAGGCAGCCAAGCTACGAAGTATTTAAATGACAGCAGGTCCTCATTCTCTCTTAGTCACAACTGGATAAAAAGGGTTGCTTTCCTTCCAGTAGCTGCAGTTCACGTGAATCCCATTGCCAGGGTGCATGGCGCTCATGCATGAGCCCACTCCTGCTGGAAGCCAGGTCCAGAAATAATGGGCAGAAGCTTTCTAGTTTCCAGTCAAAGTATATTCCTGGTTCATTGATACCTGTGTGCTCTTCTGCCAACATCATATTTTGGCTTAAAAACCTCTGATTCCTTGCTTTTTATCCCCCTCTATCTTTGTAGCATAAGCCAATGTGTTTTCCCGTTAAGACAGTTCCAGACAAACCTGTCACGCAGGTGATGTACGGGGCGGTTATCTTCCACCTTGCAGTGAACTCTCTGCTCCGTCTTGACCTGTACAGGTGCCCACCGCGCTCCAGAGAGTTGCTTCAGAGAAGTGAATCTGCGAGGTGACCGGTGCGGTTACTGTGGTTGGGATGGACTGGCGTACAAGAAATGTGCTGAAAAGTAGGTGGGACAGCTGTTATGAAAGTATCTGAGAGTGCAGCCCCGGTCATGACTGAGACCCCGTCATTTTGGGGGTTCTAGTGGCATAAAAATAGGAATCTCATCCATCACCTCTGAATGCCTTGCAATCTCTCTCTCAAGAAACCTCATTCTGGAAAAAAAGCTGGCGTGCTCCTTGAGCAGCTCTCTCCCTGCACGTCCAGACTTGTGGGTGCAGTTCACGTCCTGGGCCTTTGACTGAAGACTTTTGCCATAGCAGCACCTAGAGCCGAGAGAGCGCGCCCCAGCTCTGCCTTCCCTCCTGGTCTGTCTTCTTCAGCCGTCCCTTGCAGTGGATGATGATTGTCTTCCGTGATCAAGCTGTATTCATGGGAGATGCTGTGGGCTTGGCAGGCTTATTAAAGTGGTAACCTGTTCCTGCCTTGTCACAGCACCGTCAAAAGATACAGGTGGTTTTTCAGGAGGAAAAGCATTGTCATGTGGTATCCTCACCACATCCTGGCAGTGCTGCTGCTGCTCGGTCCATGACTGCTCGTTCCTCAGAGTTACCCCTGCTTATTCCTCAGCGAACCTCCCTGGAGCTCAGTCCATTATCTGCCCCCTGGGGCCATGCTGGGCAGCAGCACAGCTCTGTGCCCTACTCCCAAGGAGTACAGTGCTTTTGACTGAGACCCCCTCTTCACTGGATCTCCAGTTGTACCCAACTGTGTTACAAGGATGGACACGCGACCTTTCATCCCATTGATGCAGGACCACAAGCGGAGGGGAGGCCAGGTTGCGCTGTACGAGTACTGCTATGGCAAAAAAAAGAAAATCCCTGGTGCCAAGCGCAGGGTGTGAGATGCACCCGTCAGTCAGCAATGTGAATGTAGGCAATACATCTTGAAGAGCTCCAGTTCCTAGTAATAAATTCCCTGTTCCCACAAGAATAGTTTGATCTCCCCAGGTTCGATACAGGATGACCATGAACAGAAGGAGTGAAAACTAATGCAAGAATGACCATTTGCTTGCTGTGCCTTACCAGTATCATGTCGGTTTACAGAGACGGGGAATAGAATTGGCAATAGCAGAGCAGGTGTCTTGTGCTGAGTCCAAATTCAGGATTCTTGCACACTTGTTTTCTCCACAGCCTTGAGCATTGTGCAGTCCCCCCTGCCCCCATCCTGCAGCCAAGTCTCTACAGAACTGCAGCAATATTGAACAATTTTGGTAAAAAAACCTGCCCATAACGCTCCATGATAGAAAGATAAGAAGCTTCACACTGGGCTGCTAAAGGGTTAGCAAGGCACACAGAAAACGGGCCTGGGAGAGGAGTTGTGGGAGTGACTTGGCAGCTGTTCATGATAGGATATACTATAGATCCCACACAGCTCTTCAGATGCTCTGTGAACTTTTTCTTTCAGGGATATTTTGTGAGGAAGAGTGCAGTGTGTTAATGTTAAAAGCATACCAGTAAAGGCAGATGAGGAGACTACAGTCCAGACTCCCATTAATAATACCATTTGTTGGGGTATAGACTTTCATGTCGGGCCAGATGTTCCTGATGTGGGATCGGTGAAAGACGGCACCTTGTGTGATAAAGACCAGGTAGTATCATACAACACCGATAGATACCTGGACAGCATGAAAATGAGATTCAGTCAAGAAGGCATGGAACTGGTGTTTCCAAGTCTAACTTGCCCCATCTCTGTTACATGATACACTCCCCAAAACAGCCTGCTCTGACCCATGTATGTAGGAAGAACCCCAAAAGCAGGCCCTCTTACCCCTTCTCCAGGACCGACTGCAGCTGGCAAGAGATGCCACGCTTCTTCTGTAGAGCGAGAGGAGATGGCATGAGGATGGGTCCTCTCCTCCTGAAACTGCTACCCTGCCTACATCAAAGTTCATTCCTGGGTATGGGACACTATGAATGACATGGCGCCGCGCATTGTTCTTCCAAGGACATGAAATAAGGCAAATCCCATCCCCACAAAGGTACCGCGGCAAAAGCTCTACCATGCTGATACATGCAGTGGTAGGATCCTTAGACAAGTGCGTGGGGCTGGAACGCAGATGTGCACCAGGAAATAGCAGTGCACTTCCAGGCACTTTTTCCCCTTACAGGAAGCAAGTGTGCTGGGCAGGATGTATTGTGATTGCAACTGCCCAGTCCCAGGGAGATGGAGACAATTAGGGTTGTTAATCTTTATGCTCCCCAGAGGATGTGCTCCTGTTTTATGGTTCTTGTCACTTAATTGGGGAACGGTTTCAAAGAGTGCAATCCCCAATTCTGTTGCCTTTATTCTGGGAAGATTTAAAAAAAAATAGTGATTCTTACATCATATTCTGAAAATGCTTAGTTTTGGAGGCTTTTGAGCTTTTGAGCTCAGTCAAATACTTCATTTCCGTAGCTTCCCAGCTGCCAATGCCTGACGGCTCTGCTTCTGTCCGCTGCAGCAAGAGGTTTCCAGCAGGGACTCTGTGTACCTTTTTCCTTGAAAACAGGATGTTTTCAGACAAGCTTAGATACATTTTCTGTTCATCACTACCCATTGCTCCCCAACACACAGTGGTATTCCCAAATGTCTCTGTCTACTCTGGAGTCAGAATACAGGCTTCATTCCTGTCTTCTTATCTAATATACACCTCTGTATTTTTCTAGATGTGTATAAACAGAACCTGTGTCAGCACAAATATTCTGGAGTATTACTGCCGTGATGAGAAATGCAACGGCCAAGGGGTAAGTAGCAAAGATCCCGTGAATGCTAGAGTACATTCAGTTCAATTTTGGATTAAATGCAAAGGTGACGTTCCAACTTGCAGGTGCTCATTTATTTAGCAGTATCTAGGTTATTTGGGACTGAAAAGTTTCTCTTTAACAGTTGTCATTCAAGTGATTGTCCACAGATTTCACTCTTGGTGCTTGGATTTTTTTTAAATAACATTATTCAGTGTGGCCAGGCCTTCTCAGAAGGAAAACGAGGGCAACAAAAATGGTCTGGGGACTGTGGGACAGGACTGGTGAAGAGAGACTGAGGGAACTGGGTTTATGTAGTCTAGAGAAATGAAGACTTGGGGTGGGGGTGGGGTGTTAAATCAGAGCCTTCAGCTCCCTGCAGGGGATTGCAAAGAGGATGGGGCTGGACTGTCCTCAGTGGGGGCAGATGACCGAACAAGGAGCAATGGGCTCCAGTTGCAGCAAGGGAAGTTGAGGTTGGATATGAGGAAGAATTGTCTCTCTAGGAGGGCAGTAAAACACTGGAACAAGTTGCCCAGACAGGTGGGAACATCTCTATCCTTGGAGGTTTTGAAGACCCAGGTGGACAAAGCTCCGGCTGAGATGATGCAGTTGTGGCTGGTCCTGCTTGGAGCAGGGGTTGGACTAGATGTGACTCCTGAGGCCCCGTCCAACCCCCATTTCTATGATTCTATGTTTCTAATGGGCCTAATATGCAGGCAGCCATAATTTGTGCTTAATTCTTTCTTCCTGCCTGGGACTAAAAGATAGCAACGTGGAGTGTGTGTCTCTTGCTTTTTTCTGTGTCCTTTTTGACTTTTCCACAACTACATCCCTCTTGAAGTGAAAATACGCTTTACTGTATGACTGATGCGAGGGCATTGCCTCTTGGTTTGGTCTCTGATGAGGGTGACCACCTTTTCAAAAGGGGGAGGCGGGACACACGCCTGCCCTTTCCCTCCCCCATTCCCACTGCTGCCGCTGCCATGGCCGGCTGAGAGCCCAGTGCAGCTTGGGGCTCTCTGCCCTGCTGCCCTTCCCTTGGGATCCCCCTCACCAGCCGTGCACCCCCTGCCTTCCCCGTGGCAACAGGGGGCACAACTCCAAGCTGCTGCACCCCTGATGCTACCAGGTGGGCAAGGGGTGCCTCGCTATGGCAGCGTAGCCAGTGTGGGGCCCTCAGGAGCAGGGTGGGGAACCCCAAGCCCACAGTGGGCAGCCCATACGCACCCCTGCCCCATGCAGAAATCTGGAAGAGGACATGCCCCTCCCATGCCCCTCCCTGCCTCTCCTTTCCCACCCCCGTGAACAGGGGAGAGGAGGGAAAGTAGAATGAAGAGTATGGACCTGTGGCTCCATCCTGCTCCCTTCTCTGGACCCGTGCACTGCCTGTCTGGGCAGCACCCCCAGCCCCTGCTCCACTCCCTCACCTTGAGGGGATTCAATCTGCCCCCACTCCCACTTTCCCCCTCCCCACAATAGACTTACCTGCCGGGAGCTGCTCTCCATGCTTCTCAACTGTATTTCCTGGCCAAAGGCATGTATGTGGGCGTGCATGTGCACGTAGGACCCCCTGAGCCCCTCTCCCGGCAGCCCCTTGCATGCTTGAATGCTGCCAGCCTGCAAGGGGAAACCCACTGTTTCCCGATCCCAGCAGGCACTGCAAACCAAGGAGAAACACTGCCCCAGAATCCTGCAGCCTGAGACAAGGACTTGAGGTTCGCACAGTGGGACCGTCCTGCCTTAGGGACGGGTGGTCTCCCAACCTCTGGCACTTCGTGCCATTTTTGAAAAAGGATAATGAATGTCAGTCTACAAGCTAAGTGGGTCTCACGCTGCGTTGAAACTATATGACTGGTGGGGAAAAACAATCAAGAAATATGATTTTGTTGAAATTGAAAAAAAAATTCCTAACTGTGGCAATTTTGATATAGTTTTTTTAGAAGGAAAGAATTGAGACTAAAACAACTCAAAACAAAATCTGGTAAATTCCTGCAACCGTTTCATTGGGGTCAGATGAAACATTTGTCCCAGATTTGTGCAAAAGACTAAAATACCATTGTTTCATAGATGTTTGAATTGAAACAGAATCATTTGGTGGTTTTTCTTTGTTTGTCAAACTGAAACCTCAGTCATGTAGTCCTAACATTGAGGTTTAACTCCCCTTTTCGCATGCAATGTCTGGTTTGGTACCGGTGTGTGTTTGCTGGGGCCCGGGGAGGCAGAATGAAACCTTTTGTGTGCTGAAAAAAGGTGTCATTCTGCCATGCTGGGCCCCAGCAAACACACAGGTACCAATCTGTACTTGCCACCTTCTCCCTTCTGGTGGTAAAGTAAAACATTGAAATCATAGGGCACCATGGCCTAAATCCAGCTCACCTTTACATGGGGTGCTAGTGCTTCCATGACTAATTGTAGCCACATAGATCTTGTTTGGGGCCCCTTCTGCAGATTTCAGATCATGTTCTTCTGCGAAGGAATATCATTTCCTGTGATCCTTGAAGTGGCATTGGCAGAGACACCACAACTATTTGCTGATGATGAGAGAGGACAAGGGCCCTCCTGTCTCTGATCCCAGGATAGGACAGTTAATTGATCAGCCATGACCTTCCTGTGATAAAAACCATGGTGGGTGTTGTTCCATTTTCTGTTCATATCCGTGTCTTTGATTATGGTTTTGCTCAGTATCTAAAAGCCCTGCATAGTGTTACAAACAAACCAAAAGAGTGGGGTCATGACAGCAGTCCTCATGTACCTGCAGGGTTGCTATAAAGAAGAGGGAAAGCACCTTGTCTCTCTCGCTGCAGAGAGCGGGGTGCGCACAGGTGGGTTTAGATGGGCTGCCAGGAAAATGTCTTCAGTGTTGGAGCAGCGAGGCAGTGGGATAGATGCCTAGGGACGCTGTGAACTCGCCATCGTGGATGGTGTTCAAGAGGAGGTCGGACACGCATTGGTCAGAGATGATGTAGGAGGAGCTGTGCCTATGCTGTGCTGTGGGCATTTCCCCTGTTTCTGGGCTTTGCTGCTTGTCACATATGGCCAGGAAGGAATCATTTCCCCTCCTGTTCTTACATGGGGTGGGGTTATTTTGCCTTCCTCAGGCTTTGGCCGTTGGGTGTAGCCATGCTGGGGATCTTGACTTGGTTGTGCGAGTGCTTCTGCTGAGACTAAAACCTAAAGGGTCCTCACTAGAGGGTCTTGCCTCTCCGCTCAGGGTCAAACCGATCACCACATTTGAGGTCGGGAAGGAGTTTTACCCCAAGGTCAGATTGGTATTGGTGTGGGGGAGGGTGGGGTGGAGGGACACTGATTGCTGTTGCCCCACTGCTTTACCTGGGGCAGGTTAGACTGTGCAACAGGGTTGATTGTACTGGCAATGCGTAGGGGGTGCACAGGGGTGCACGTGCACCCCCTGAGAGCGCTGGTGCAGCCCCTGACAGGCTGTGCTTCCCACTTACACACCGCTCGGTGGAGATAAGCAGGAGCGGTTGGCGAGATCTGCCATAGGGGAGACTCCCCCAGTTGCTGACTGGTCGCTGGGGGGCACATGCCCATGGTTGCACCAGTCGCCCATGGTTGATTGTGTATTTTTAGTAAGAGGTTAGACAAGCATTTGTATGGGACGGTTTGGATAGGAAAGATCCTGCTTCTGGAAAGGGGCTACACTAGGTAGCCTCTGGAAGTCCCTTCCAGCCCTACTTTTCTGCGATTTTAATATTAATCTCAGTCAGCCAGGGTAGTTTTCCATGACACTAGAGTTAATGAAACACAGGTCTTCAATTTTTGTAACAGAGGTAAGAGAGAAAGAAGAAAACTGCTCTGATGAGATATTCAGCTTTTGGGTTCTCACTTCATGCTTTTCCCCCTGGGTCTTTACATGATTTCAGTTCCAGGTTTAGAGGCTGTGGTAGTGATGCCTTGACATCTTATCATTCAGACTCTCCAATTCCAACTGAGATGAGTACTCCTAAATCAAAACTAGTGCGTTAACTTTCTAGCCCAGAGATGCAGAGGCTGTTATCATTATTCTGCCCTGTTACGTAGAGGGATTTAGAGGGACCAAATTAGCAGGCCAGTTTGCTCCCCCACTGCGCTTTAAGGGATACCAAGCGTGCAGGCCAAAGAGGAGGCACTCATCACACACCAAAATAGAAGAAGAATTAGATTATTTGTTTCCTGCAGTTTACGCACTTGCTGTATTTCAGATTTGCAACAGCAACGGAAACTGCCACTGCGACTTTGGATGGGCCCCCCCATACTGTACAGAGAAAGGGTCTGGAGGAAAGCTTGACAGTGGACCTCCTTCATCTACCTCTGTTAGTAAGTGCTGTGACAACCTTACCACTCTGCATATTGCCCTGCCTTTTTTGGTTGATGTGTCTCTTGGGTTTGTCCCTTGGTTCAAATAAGCTTGTGTACCTGGTCATTTATTTGCTGAGAGTCTTTTCTGCCTAATCTGCCTTCCTTTTTTAATCCTTCAAGAGATTTATGTAATGCATGATCCTGGATGAGGGTATGTTTATGGGACATACCCAGATTATGGAATATATTAGACCTCCAATTTTCTTACATTTAGTAGCCAAAAATGAAGCACACAGACTGCACAAGCCCTAGTGCTGCTGAGTGCTCTTCGACCGCTTCTCACTCTAGATATAAAGTGGATTTCAACCTGTTTTCCTTTGTGGACCCCAAAAAGTTTCCAGCGGAGGTGTGTGGATCCCTTTGACTTGTAAGTGTGGGCATTCACATACTTTTGATTGATCAGAGTCATCTCTTGCAGACCCCTAGACATAGTCTGCAGACCCCCAGAGGTCCACCGACCGCAGGTTGCAAACCACTGCTCTCGATCTCTGACTCCAGTGACTTCTGCAGCAGAGTTTCCATCCTAGAAAGGGACACAGCACACATGGACGCAGCCTTTTATAACAGCTCTCCTCTCCTCTGAGAAATGTAATGTCATCCAGCACCTCAATTAAGACAAATACCACATTCATTGCTTCTGTTTGACTCATTGATTTCCAAACATTTTGGCCCTGCTCTGTAGATATTATTTTCATTTATAGCAGGGCCTCGCTACCTTTGCAGACAATTTGCCAGTTAGCAAATATTCCCGCCAGTGGCTCTGCAATGACGTCGGCCAGTGCCTTCAGCACCCTCGGATGGAGCTCATCCGGGCCTGCCGACTTAAAGGCATCCAGTTCTTCCAAGTGACTCTGCACCACCTCAGGATCTACGCATGGCAGTCTGGTGCCTTGCTGCTGCCTCTCCACAACCCCAGTGAGAGACTTGTCGTGCCCCTCGCTTAGGGACACTGAGGCAAAGAACTCGTTGAGGAGTTCAGCCTTGTCCCCCCTGTCCATCACCAATTGTTTCTGCCCATTGAGTAGGGGTCCTATTCCTCCCTGGGCCTTCCTTTTACTCCCTATATATCTACAAAACAATTTCTTGTTGTCCTTTACTTGGGATGCCATCCTCAGCTCCATGGCAGCTTTGGCCCGTCTAACTGCCTCCATACAAGTGCGAGCAGAGGAGGTATACTCCTCTTTGGAGATCTCTCCCTGTTTCCACTTTTTATGTGCTCCCCTTTGGCCCGGAGGCTGCCCTGGATTTCTCTGGTCAGCCAGGGAAGCCTCCTGTCCCCTTTCCCTTTTTTTCTTCGCATCAGGATCGTCTCCCTTTGTGCCCGAAGGATCATTTCCTTAAGGCACAGCCACCCTTCTTGGGCTCCCATCCCTTCAAAACTCCTACTCTGCAGTGCGTCCTTGACTAGTCGCCTGAGTTCATTGAAATCAGCTTTCCTAAAGTCTAGCACTTTCACCCTACTAGTTACAGGCACAACCATTTTGGCCCTGCTCCGTAGATACTATTTTCATTTATAGCAGTGCCTGGCTACCTTTGCAGACAATTTGCCAGTTAGCTCCAGGAAAGCCTTCCTGGCCCTTAGCTCAGAGGTGCAAGCAATAGCCAAAACACCTCTGCTTTAGATGTGGCAGTGCTGCCTCACAAGCCGTGGGCATGGCACGGTCACGAAACATTGCTCCTGGCTCCAGGGGTCCTGATTCCTGAGGGATGTGATTAGCACTGAGGAGAGCCGTCCTTTCAAGAGAGCAGAGCTCTTTAATTGCACAAGAGATTTTGCGCTATATACCTGGAAGCAGTTGAATGCATCCTTCCTTTGTTCGGTGTCTGCACACCTGCTCCTCAGTGAAAGCATAGGCACTGGGTCTTTTCCAGTGAGAGAGACCTGCACCGATTCTCTACTCCTACTCTATTTATTGGCCGTCCGCAAATCTAATACGAAACCTGGCACCTGATGTACAGAGAAAACCAGTTACAAGTTTTTGTACTGTTAGTTAACTGGTGGGAGAGGGAAGGGGAGAAGGAGAGCCGGAGAGAGAGAGCACGTGCACAGGCATGCAGTCCTAAAAGTACCTGGGTCAAATCACACTAAAACATGTGTTACAGTTGTACCAGGAACGGCTGAATGTAAAGAAAGCATAACCTCATGTCTCTTTGTCTTCCCAAGCACCCTCCAATACCCTTTAAATAGGGATAATCGTAGGAAGCGTGATTCTCCTGCTGCTTATCACCATTGCAGTGTGTAGTATTGCCTGTCCTTTCGAAGGGAAGTCAAATCTGTTAATATCTAAACCTGATTCCTTATCCCAATTCCCCATGGCATACGTTGGGTGGGACGATAAAAGAGGGCGCTGTGTTGTCACCATCCGTTGCCTCCACCGTTGTGCTGGGTCTAACCTGAAGGTCGGACTCAGCTGCAGAAGGGCAGGTGGGCAGGGCACGGCTGGGTGAGTAAGTGAGGTTACTGCCTCCTACTGTGACTCTGCTTCCTGCCAGGTGAAGCAGGGCTTCAGCCGCAGGGCTTGCAGGATCTGGATGGCTCCCCGGTGGGGGCAGCCCTGCTTCTCTCCCCATGAAAGGAAACCGTGCCTTTCCCTGTCCTGAGGAGGCAAGGGCCCAGATGCCAATTGAAGAGAATTAGGGTCTAGAGCCATAGTCGCTCATTGGCCATCAGGAAGAGGGCATCCATGACATGCTCTTGAATGAGATCAAAGAGGACCTTTGTCATGCCAGATCACGGGGGCACTGCCTAGGACTTGGATAGGTAAGTAAAACTTGGGGTCATGCTGGGTCAGGAAGCCAGGGGGTCAGTCCAGGAGCGAGGTCCAGGGTTGAGCTGAGTCAAGAACCAGGAGATCAGACTAAGGCAAAGCTAAGGAGCGAGCTAGAGGGAGCATCCAAGCAGTCTTGGGTAGGTTGCCCTGTTGCCCAGACACTTTCTTGTTCTGTGTCAGGGGTTTATTCGAGGGAAGGGGATGGGCAGCTGACCCCAGTTACCGCTCTGGTAGCAGGGAGGGGACAGAGGGCTTGGCCCTGCCAGAGACTTCAGGATGGCTTTGACCAGCCTGAGCGGGTAGTGAGAGGGCGGCAGGTCAAGATGCACAGCCGTGGTCTTAGGCCAAGGCCCTCGGTTTGAAGTTGCAGCCTGACAGCCTCGTCCACGATGAAAGTGTCAGAGCACCTGCGGGAAAGCGAGCGGGAGAGCCATCATGTCGTGCTGTGTGCGGAGCAGCAGCAGCTTCCCCTGCCCTGTGCCTGGCGGTCTCTTCCCCAGCGCTGTCTCTGCTCTGCCTTGGCTGCTGTGTGCATTCGCAGAGGCCTGCCGTGCACCCGCATGCTGCTTTTACTTTCCATCCCTGGCAGGATGGAGCAGCGTGTCCGGTGCTGGGGTCTGTGCAGTCCCCCTGTTTGCCGTGTGCTATGCGGAGAGGGCTGAGGTCTCCCCGCATGGGGAGGGTCCTTGAACGACCTGCTGGGCAATGCTGCAAGTGAGTTATTAGCGGGGATCCAGATTTCCTTTCATTTAAAAGAACTCCCCAAATCCACATTTGAATTGGGGCTTGTTAAATCAGAGAAAACCAGGATCCCTGGTTCTTAGTTATAGTATCAAATGAAAGGCAGTAGTGTAGCTGGGGCGGGGGTGCAGAGGGAATAAGCCCCAGGGCTCAAGGCGAGGTAGCTAGGGGCTCTTAACACTCTTACCTGCCTGCCTGCTATCGGGCGCTGAATTAAGGTACACCTGTGTACAGCTATCAGTGAGCCTGCGTGGAGCTCTGGTGTTGCAGCTGGATTACTTCCCAGCACCTCGCAGACTCTTCCAGCAGTACAGGGGGAGAAGCAAACAGGGCACGTTTGATCTTCAATATAGGGCCATGAACTGTGGGGCCTTCATGGCTTTCACATCCTGCCATTTGACAATCCAGATACACAGAAGTGTTTTATTAAGCATGACCTCAGGACAGATAGTCACGATGCCCTGTTAAACGGTTTGTTCAGGAAATGCAGCATTCAAAATGCATGGGGACTAAACATTTTTTACTTTTCATCACAGGTCTGGTCAGAAATCACGGACAAGCAAGAAAAAACCTGATTCTTCTGCTAGTGTAGGCAAGGTAAGCGTCTGTTTTCCAGGCTACTTCCCTCCATTACTCCTAATTAAGAGCGGAGCACGGGTGACTATTCTCACCTGGGAGATTAAACTTTACTTGCTTTTTTTCACTTTTTCAATTTCAAAAAGTTGAGCTCTAAAGACAATCCAGAAAGTAGAGTTTCCTCAATAAAAGAAAATGCTGACCACTTCTTTCTGAGCCATTCTTGTTGCTCTCAATATTTTTAGAGGGGGTGAAATTAGACAGGGGAGAAATACTTCAGGAGGTTTGAATGTGTTTGGCATACCAGTGAAAAGCAGTTTTGATGTGGGTGAAATGACAGTCCGTTCAGTAGACTAACTCTGAATCCATACTGATTGAACTGAGGCCATGATTGGACCCCTTTGTCTAAAAATGCTACATGCGGTAATACACTCTAAAAAACCAAAGACAAGGTTAGAACCAGTTCTGACCAGAAAAAGAAATGGTTAATTTTTAGTAGTATGTCAAGAGGAAAAGGAAGATCAAAGAAACTATCAGACCTTTATAGATTGCAGAAGGCAATCTAGTTATAAATGAAGCAGAGAAAGCCGAAGTATTCAGTGCCTTTCTTCCGGTAGTCTTCCCAAGTCAAGGCAGCCTGCCGGGTGATGAGCACAGCTGGAAGCAAAGAGAGAGGAGACAAAAGGCCTAGAACATGGATGCTCAGCCCCTGCCCCCTGGGTCAGATCTGCCCTGCAGCAGTGTCATCCAGCCCACAATATTCCCCCCGGGTCAGGAAATGTGGAGGTGGGGGAGCGGTGCCAATTTTGGAGTTTTGGAGCCGGGCTTGCAGGGAAACAGAAACTAAGAAGGGGGGGCGGGGGAAGAGGAGGGGAAGGGCTGCTCTCATATTGACATCTGGAGCTGGGCGGTGTCTACGATCTGTCCCTGAGGTCCCTTCCAGTCCCAGTGCTCTGGGGGAGGGACGGCAGCCTGCTGTCCTCCTGTGCACAGATCCAGGGGCCCACACCCGGCCCAAGGAGTCTGGCATGGCCCCGCTGCCCTCCCGTGGGGTGTGGGCCTCCGGATCTGCATGCGGGATGGCAGCAGGCTGCCGGCGCCAGCAAGTGATACCAGTTTTTCCTTGAAGCGTTTGAGGGGCTGTTTCACAGAACCCCTGCACCTATCTCCTTGAAACCTGTCTGGGTTCATGCCCTCAGAAGGGGATACCATCTCTGCAAGTTTCTTCAAAATCAGGCCAGAAATGACAACGTTATAGGTATTTTAGTAATTTCCCATTATAGCCTAAGGCCGAATCACCGAAACAGTGTCGAAACTCCCGAACAGATTCGGCTGAATCAAAACAGAACAGTAATCCAAAACACCCACACGAATCACTGTCCCTCCAAAATGGCTGAATCCGAAACTGAATCGAGACAGCCGCTTCGCACAGCCCTAGTGAGGACCTGAGTATCAGGGAGCTCAACTGCTGAGCCTGGTCCCCGTTTCAGTGGTGGCCTGAGGGTTGTTGGAGCCCTGGGCAAGAGTCATTTGGGGCGATTAGAAGCTTATTATTGATGACCTATCAGCAAGTTGGACATTTTCAATTTCAATTTCATGTTGCCCTATCATGAAACTGCAATGAAAGTATCTTAATACAACACTGACAATACAGATAGTCAGGGTAACTCATTTTTATTGGAACCGGAGTGGAGAATATTGCATAATACATTTAAGTAATACAACACTCTGAACACAAGTGTTAACAAACGCATTTTATTGAGTGACATATTATACATACAGAATGGCAGATTTTCGCACCAAATTAAATTTAGAGTCAGTGGTCAATCCATTGCTCCGACACCTATTTTGATAATCAGTATTCATAAGTTGAAGAAAGAACAATGTTTTTAATAAGTTACAGAAAGAAAGAGTTTTTTTACCACTGAGCTACATTCTAGGTTTGTTTTAGGTTCAAAATTTTGGGGACCCCGAAAGTGTGGGACCCCGGGTGGCCGCCCGGTTTACCTCCCCTAAGGCCACTACTGCTCATCCTGCTCCCCGTGGGTCACATGCAGAGATACTTTTGCTGGAGCCGGGCAGAAGCGTAAGCAGTAGAAACTGCTGTTACCGCGTTTCTTGTCTATAATGCACCTGTAGCCTGTTCTAGCAGTTCCAGCGACGGACAAGTGCCATTTTGTCATGGAAAATGAAATAGGCTGCTGCTCTCCAGATGAATGCTAGGGAGGTGCCCAAGTCTCCAGTCCTTTAACCATACTCCAACTCACACCAGCTGCAGTGAGTCCTGTTCCAAACCGTGGCTGGAGGAGGGGGCGGCCACCTTTTGAACAGCTTTGTAGTGGTCGGAGCACGCTCTTGGGAAGGGGAGGCCTCGGTTCTGGGCCCTCGTCTCCTGGAAGACCATTCAAAGCATCCAAAAGGGTACGAGCCACGGGAACTGATCTTATTCTGCTATCTTTTTAGGGCAGTCGAAAGTAATCAGGAGCAATTACGTCTTTGTGCACCAAACAGGGATCCTTGAAAAAGGTCAGACCAGCATTTTGCCAACTGCTGAGGTAGCGTTTCATAAGTTCCAGCTCCGTGGGATTCATCAAAAGCCTTCTTATATCCTCAACCCTATCAGCGTCTGTCTATTTTTGTTCACCAGTTAAAATCTTGTTTTTGCTTAAATAAATGTGTTTTCTCCTTGTTTCTGTGTTTCTTTTTGTATTCCCCAAAGTACCTCTTCAGCACCTTCCATAAAGCAAATTTTAAATAATCTATATCTACTGAAAACTTCAAGAGAAAGTTAGGGACATGGACTGTAAGTTCCACATTTTGAATGACTTGGGATGAGTGTGAGGGTCTCGGATCCTAAATTTGTGTGTAAAAACCACTTCTCTGGGAAGCCTGTTGTAGTGCTTCACCCCCTTCCTAGTGACAAAGTTTTTCCTCATATCTAACCTCAACTTCCCTTGCTGCAGCTTGAGCCCATTGCTCCTTGTCCTGAGAACAGCCCAGCTCCATCCTCTTTGCACCCCCTGCAGGGAGTCAAAGGCTGCTATTCAATCCTCCCCGCACAGTTTTCTCTTCTCCAGACTCAATTAGCCCAGTGCCCTCAGCCTCTGCTCACAAGCCAGGTGCCCCGGCCCCCAACCATCTTTGTTGCCCTCGGCTGGACTCTTCTTGCCCTTCCTTCCCTAGAGCTGCAAATTCTCACTGGCATTTGTAGGCTTGGATTCAAGTTATATTTCGACCAGTTTTACTTAACTATTGATTTTCTTCTGCAGCTTCAGTATATCAGACGCAGCTGATACGAGAGCTCCTTTTTGGGAGGAAAATGTGTTGCGTACACTGGAGCAGATGGTAACAGTTGTGGCTATAGTAGGTTAGTTTGTACTAGGGATCTCGGCTGGTAATACTAGAGGTGCACCAACATATCGGTTGCGTGTCGGATCAGCACTGATAAAAGGAAAATTAACGCTATTAGCTCTTGGCTTGTTCTGCCCGGTGTAGCCTATAATTTTCATCGCTAAACATATATGCCTTCTAGCCGTGCCCCGAGACACCACGTCTATGTGCTCCCAGCCACTGCGCCCATCCCCAGGAGAGGCATGGAGGCAGCAAGTAAAAAATTTCCCTGCGCTGAAAAATGGTGGCGTCAGTGCTTGAACTCAAGTTCATTCAACAACCTTTATGTCAAGTGCCCCCACTAAGATTATTGAGAACCAGGACACTGATCGCCTGGACAAACCACCCTCAGCTGTATCCTGCTCCCTGCACTGGTCCTGGGTCCCATTCACCACCCTGGCTGGGCAGAGACCCCAGCTCCTGCCCCTGCTCCTGCCCCACTCCCTCCCTGACTGTGGGGGCCTCAGTCTGCCCCCACCCCCCCATGCCTCTTCTCTCCCCCATGCCCCTTCCCCTCCACAGGCTTACCTGCAGGGAGCTGCTCCCCACGCTGCCCACCTGTGCTCCTGTAAATCGGTTATCGAATCGATATCAGCCGATATGGCTGGTTAATAGTGGGCTATGTGTATCGAACAAGAAGATCTTCATCGGTGCGCCCCTCGCTAACACTGATCCCGTGGTGGCAATGTTAGGAACCTCCGCCTTGAAAACGTCCTTATTGGGATCTGATGAATGGAGTGAATTTAAACCTGCTCTACGTGCAGCTGTAGAGATGGGTCATATTGACTTCTTGTAAGAGTGAATGTAGGACGTGGTTGATTAAAATATTCTTGACTACAGTTAAATATGTCTTAATGCTTTAGGAGGCAGATGCATGACGAATAGGTCCAAAGAGGTGATACTTCCCCTCTATCGGGCGCTGTTCAGACCGCAGTTGGAGTACTGCGTGCAATTCTGGGCGCCGCAATTCAAGAGGGATGTGGATAACCTGGAGAGGGTCCAGAGAAGGGCCACTCGTATGGTTAAGGGCTTGCAGGCCAAGCCCTACGAGAAGAGACTAGAAAACCTGGAACTTTTCAGCCTCCGCAGGAGAAGTTTGAGAGGCGACCTTGTGGCTGCCTATAAGTTCATCACGGGGGCACAGAAGGGAATTGGTGAGGTTTTATTCACCAAGGCACCCCCGGGGGTTACAAGAAATAATGGCCACAAGGTAGTAGAGAGCAGATTTAGACTGGACATTAGGAAGAACTTCTTCACAGTTCGAGTGGCCAAGGTCTGGAACGGGCTCCCAAGGGAGGTGGTGCTCTCCCCTACCCTGGGGGTCTTCAAGAGGAGGATGGATGTGCATCTAGCTGGGGTCATCTAGACCCAGCACTCTTTCCTGCCTATGCAGGGGGTTGGACTCGATGATCTTTTGAGGTCCCTTCCGACCCGAACACCTATGAATCTATGAATAGTTTACTGTTTTCTGCCCCACTCGGAGGCTTGGGGGGCATGTCTTTACCCTGTGATCTGTTTTCTGGACTGCTGTAAAGGCCCAGAGAAAGACACACCTGAGCATAATATAGCAGATCCCCTCGGCTCCAAGCCTTTATAACAACAGGCAGTAGGCGCGTGTCCCTTGGACTAGGTCTCTTGTTAGCAGGAGGTTCCTGTGCAAGGACCGAGTGGATCTCCGGCTGGTTGGAAACGTTTACCCAAGCAGCAGGTTTTGGTGGCGATGGTAGATGGAGGACTGCCCACCTCTGCAGCTAGTCTGGCATGACAGACTAGTCCAGGCCAAACACTTCACGTCTGCCTGTTGAAAGGCAGAAAGTAGCCCGTGCAGGTGGAGGGGTGCCTTCAGTGCCGGAGCCTGGGCCCCAAGTAAGACACGTCTTACCAGTGTCACATATCACTCACACCCAGGAGTTTCAGCCACACGCCACCCTCCTCTCTTCCTGCGTCTCCAGCCCTGGCAGATGTGCAGTTGAAGGCACGAGGGGGTCGGACACATGATCCCCACCACTGCGCTTCCTGGCAGGACGTGTGATCCTGGGACTGAACAGCAGACCCCGCCATACTATACTGCCAGCGCGAGGGGAGCCCACGCTCGATCTGATCCCAGGCTCCTCCTGCTCCGGCCAGCAGCAAGCTCCCAGGACGGGGAGCCTCAGCAGCCGACGGGGCTCCCAGCTGCCGGGCACAGCGGGGCCCTTGACTCCAGCGGGCCCGGCACGGGGAGCAGCAGTCAGCTGATCGGGCTCTCTAACAGCTGCTGCTGGATTTGAGCAGGGCTCAGGATCCCTGCAGAGGCAGAGCGGGCAAGTTTGCAGAAAGTTGTTGCTTGCAAGAGCACACGCGTGTTTGTGCTCAGGTCCTGAGGCAGGAGCGGGCAGGGAGCTCTGGCCCGGGGACTCAGCCAGGCTCCGAGAAGGAAGGCGCTAGGACCATGGCACGCGGGGAGGATCCACCCTGCATCCTGCCTGTGAGATCCCACCGACGTGGAGCAGAGGAGAGCTGCTCTTGCCCAGGAGGCACTGGCAGAGAGCAGGTCTTTGTGCAGCAGCACCAGCCATGGCTCCTGTGTTGGCAGTGTGACGGAGAGCGGATGTCTTGTTCCCCCGCGTGCTCCTGCTGAACGTCACTGCAGTGCAAGGTTGACGCTGGGGAGTTGTACTGAGGGTGCCTGTGATTCAACTGAGACGGCGTGTTTCAGTGCATTGATACCTGCCTTCGGCAATTCGATTACAGATATCCTGGTCTGCTTTACCCTCATTCAGATGTTGACTGTTTTCATAGATTTTCACAGATTTCATAGACATTAGGGCTGGAAGGGACTCAGAAGATCATCGAGTCCAGTCCCATGCCCCAGGACAGGAAGTCAGCTGGGGTCATAGGATCCCAGCAAGATAAGCATCCAAATTGCTCTTGAAGACGTTCAAAGTAGGTGCATGAACCACCTCCGGTTTTGTAAATAATAAACTGTAAGTAGTTGGACTGCCTGGATCCAGTCTGTGGGGAAACCCCCAGAAGGCACCCCACGGAGAGGTGGCCCCAGCCCTAGGGCCGGGAGGCTGACCGAGGCTATTTGACACTGCAGGACCCTGAATCCGGATGTGGCTGTGGGTAGCACCGCACCTACAGTTACATTGCAAATAAAATAAGCTATAATCCAGTCCAGTATTTCTAGCCATAATAGTGGTTTTCTCACCAACACGGGCAAGGAAGTGGTTCTGATCTTTGCAGCCTCCCTCCCACCAGGTGTGGATCCGTCCCTGCGGGTGGTCAGCTGGGCACAGGTTAGCATGGGGCGGTGTGGGGTTTCCCTTCTCAGATGAGCGCGCCTTGCTGGCAGCTGCATCCTTCTCTTATACTCATTCCTCAACGCATAGTTTTCTTGAAGGGCTGAAGATAACGGTGCAGACAAGGCTGAGAGTGGAGGTCATTGTCCCTTGGTTGTGTTGTGAATGTTAGCCTTTTGGATCCATCTCTGGCTGTTGTGGGTGAACCCGACACGCACAAAAACCCTCCATCACTTCGGAGGTTTCTCATCTGCTGAACTATGGCATGACATGATTGCTTGAGCCAACACCCTAAACTGGAGGTATACGACTTGATTTAATCGCAGAAGGACTTGATTACTTGAGATGAGCACCTTATCGCCTGCACTGTAAGGCACTGGGTAGGTTGCTGTGATAACTGGGCAGAACCCAGGTATTGTCCAGCTGGCACAGACATCTCGACTGGGGAGTGATCCAATAACACAGGAGAGGCAATCGCTTTGAAAAGGGAACTTATTCTGATCAGTTTAGAGTAGTTGGGCATTGGGTGTACTGGATACCAAAGCCAGAGAGGAAATTAGCTCCATTGTTTTGTTTCAGGTGCCCCAGTCATGCGTTCACGTTGTTGTGCAAATGGGCACTGATATTATAATTTAATTGTGTGAATTTTCCACGTAGGCCCCGACAAGCTCCGTGTCCAGCAGGGAGGAGGGCATGAGTCCGCAGCGCTGAGGTCCCCGGGCTTCACTCTTCCTTTGCTAGAACGCACTTGTCACACAAGCGATGCCACGTGCTCGTGCCCCATGGCATAGCAGTGTCACAACAATGCATGTATATCAGATGTGGGGAGTTGACCCAGCCCAGTGCGGCAGGGCAGGATGTGGTGCTGACCCAGCTCGGATGGGTGGGGGAGGGCAATTAATCCCATCTGGCCCAGGCCAGTCCATTGCAGACACACTGCTGGGGATGCCAGAGTGGGCAGACTGGTGGGATCTCCATTGGGCCTGGCTGAGGTCCCCGGCAGGCAGGCAGGCAGGGCAGGCTCAGTTGAGTGGACGTGATGGGCCCATGGCGGTGGGGGGCGGCATCTGGCTGCTGCTGCTCCATGTTGCCAGTAGTGGGGCAGAGGAAAACTGGGGCTGTGGCTGCCCCAGTCCCGCTGTGTGCCCAGGGCTGGTGGGACTGGCTGCATGTGCCACGGCTCGGACTGCCCCCGTCCGCGGGCTGGAAGAATCGTGCTGTGGGCCAGATCCAGGCCAGAGGCTGCGTTTTGCCCAGCTGTGAAAGCACAGGGAAGAGCAAGGGAGAGGGAAGTGCAAGGACACAGCAGAGCCAAGCCACGCCGGGACTGGCAAAAGAGCTGGCGGTGCAAGAAGCACAAGCCGGAGCTTCTGCCAAGACTCAGGCCAGGATTGCTAGATTCAGAGTCCACAGTGCTGGGCATGTCACCACGCTCCCTGCATCGGGGGCTCCCCCAGCCTCTGTGCAGGACCTTGCCAGCCAGACGCCACCTGCCCAGGGCAGCCTGGCCCCAAGATCCCCTGAGTGTCTGTGGGGAAGAGCTCCCGAGGCTGGCGGGGCAGTCTGACTCCCATCCACTGCTCCAGCGGGACAAGGCTTCAGGAAGAGGTCCTCTGGCCATCCACCGATGGGGAGGAAAGGGGCAAGCGAGGAGCTGCTTCCCCTCCCCTCGAGCGGGGGGCTGGAGCAGCAGCAGCCGTCTCCACAAGCCCCGGCTTTCCTTGGTGGTTCAGGGAGGAGCAAACCTGTGTTTCAAGCACTTGTCCTGGGTCTGGTCCCTGCCCCATGCTGGTCCTCTCCCTCTGCCTGGTCTCTGGTGCCATTGCTTCCCTTCCCTAGCCACGAAGGTCATGAATGCCCAGGAAAGCACCCGGGAAGAATGAGATCTACAAGCCGGCGCCCAGAACGAGTGAGGAGCCCTCCAAGGATTTGCAGACTGCTCTCATAGTCTCTAGCTCCCACAGCCTCTCTTCCGAGGACTTGCTCTCCAAGGCCTTCCCTCCCCACCTCTGGCCCGTCTCGAACTCCCCCGTGTCTGTTTAAAACACGGAGCCCAGACTGCTCCCAGGAGTCCAGACCAGGCCAAGCTGGGGCTGAGCAGCGGTGCAGGATCTCCTCCGGCACGGCGGCCCTCTTGCTTGAGTTGAGGGATCCAACACTTGTCTTGTTCCCTTTGCTCCCCTGTCCCACACCGAAGACCCCTCGTCCCTGTAGTGATCTACCAAGACAGCCCATCGTTTCCCCTCGTGCAGGCACACCACCCACTCGACCACTTCATACCTGTGTGCTCCATTGCTTTTCTGCGAGTGAAGCCCCTTGCCGACCCGCTTTTCTATTGCTCTAGCGCAGCGGTGGGGGACGTCCGGCCCACGGGCATGGTCCGGTCAGCCGGGGACTCCCTTTCAAAGCCCCCGTGCCTGCACGGCTCGTGCCGCTCTCCAAGGAGACCCCGCCTCAGCCACGCCGCCAGCACGCGGCAGAGCAGCGCAGGGGCTGCTCCAGAGGTGCTGGGCACGGGGGACGGGCGGCTTGCTCCGGAGCCAGCGCAGAGCCATGGTCTGTAGCCTGCACGCTCCGGGCAGGGCACGCGATTAGTTGTGAGCTCAGCAACAACACTCTGCTCACTCCGGTGTTGAACTAGCAGTCATTTATTATGCCCAGTCCTGGTGCGTGAGAGGAACCAAATGCCCACCAGCTCCTCGTGGCAGCGAAAATGGAGTCACCAGTGCCGCAAAACTGCCACAAGCCACTGAGCCCTGCAATGCTGACCACGGGGGCCTTGGCCTGGAAGGGGCAGTGCAAGCAAACACAATAAGACACAACAGCACGCACGCAGGGGATCGTGGCTCTGCCCCGGCTCCAGCAGGCTGTCCCTGCTAGGGATGCTGCCCCCACACCCTGCCACCCAAGCACCCCTGTCCCCGGGGCACTGAGCCGTCATGTACGTGCACGGGGTCCGGGTCCGCCTGTGCAGTCCAACTGCACGTGTGGCCCTAGATGTGGTGTGGGGCCCTGCACTCGCGCACCAGAAAGCTTGAGCACCGCTGGGCTCACGGACTCGGAGATGCATCAGCTTTCACGAGCACGCGCTCACCTCCTCACACGCTATGGCAGGAGGCGCAGAGAGCAAAGGACAGGGTGTGGAGGGAGGGGAGGAGAGGAGAGGCGGGAGGACACTGCTGAGAGAGGAAAGCAAAGTCCCAAGTGACAAACCACGGGGACGGCAGGGATCTGTACATGAAGGACGAGAGCTTGGAGCCGGTCCCTCCCAGGCTGTGCACGTGGGGATTGGGACATGAAGCAAGTGCTGTGATGGAGACCCCAGCCCTGTCCCCACCCCGGGGGCACCGAGGGGTGGCAGTCGGGGCGCGGGGAGGGGACAGTCTGTGCCCCCCGCGGGTCATGGCAGGGACAGGGATTCCCTCAGGGCTGGGCTGGGACCGGGCACAGGGTCAGGGGAGCCGCGTTGGTGCCCCCAGCATTGAGACTAGGATTGAAGAAAGGGCGCAGGGTCCCGGAGAAGGTGTCAGTGAAAGTGAAGAGATGGGACCTGTCGGTCACGTTGTAAAATGAGACTTCGCCCCGCTCGTAGTCCAGGAAAACCCCCACCCACCTGGGCCGCACGTGCACGGGGAGGGGGGTCATGGGGGAGGTGCAGGCCTTGTATCCCCCGTCCTGCAGCCACGCAACCCAGTATCCATCGCCAGGTGTCAGTCTGACCCCCCCCTTCCTGCGCACAGACTCCCTGCACACACCCAGGGTCCAGCCCGTCTTGTCTCCCACCTCCACCTCCCAGTAGCGCCTCCCGCCCGTGATCCCCTCCGAGCCCAGGACACAGGGACAAGTGTCAAATCTCTCGGGGGTGTCGGGCAGATCCTGTCGGGTGTCTCCGTGTCTCACACATTTCCGATCCTCAGACAGGACGAGGTTGGGATGAGCCGTCCCTGGGTCCAGAGTCACGTCCACTGGGGAGAGAGTCACGGGTCAGGGCCGGGGCAGGCGGTCCCCGCGATCACGGGGAATTCGCTGCGTCCCAGCACTCGCGGGTCGGTCCCTGCTGGGAAACCACCGTCGCCCCGCGGGGAAATGGGGGAACAGGAAATGGGGGGACAGGAAATGGGGGAACAGAAAGGCGGGACGTCCCCACTGACCCCTTCTTCCCCGGGGCATTCCCGGCCTGGGCACCGGAGCCACGAGCCGGGAGGGACATGGGGTGGGGGCGGGGCAGGCCTCGGAAGGGGGAGGGGCATGCGATGATGTCATCCCAGCAGGTCCCTGCCCAGCCCCTCCCCCACACCCAGCGGGGCTGCTCTGCCTCGGGGGGCAAGAGGAGTGGGCTCCAAACCCCTGCGCTGGTGTCGCGGGCGCTGCTGGGAAGGGGGCGAGGGGGGTGGCAGGGAGGCTGCAGGGAGGGGGCCGGGCTGGGAGACAGCAGGGAGCAGAGGGGCCCAGCAGAGCAGCCTGCCCGGGGGAAGGGGTGGCAGGGGGGCAGGGGGCAGGGCCCGGGGGTCTCTGTGCTCTGGGCCGGGGTCACTGGGTGTGCTGCCGACAGCAGGTGGGCGCTGCCCCTGCCACCCCAGGCTGGGCTGCTCTGCCCCAGCGGGGACCCCCATGCCCCAGCCCTGTGGGCACAGGACTGCAGCCAGGGCACCCCACAGCCAGCGCCTCCCCAGAGCCCAGCCCAGGGCAGGGCCGTGCATGGGGCTGGGCGCACGGGGTGGGGAGGGGAGGGAAGGGCAGGGGGAGCACTGACAGGGGCACTAAGCACTGCAGAACAGGGCCCATTGCTGGCGAGTCTGGGGCAGTTGAGCGAGGAGGGGGCATTTCCCTACTGACTGCCCCAAACTTCTGGGCTCAGCTGCACAAGAGACATGTCCCAGCACCCCCGCCGTGTGTCTGCTCTGGGGGTCTCCACCGGAGGAACTGCACTGGGACAAGGACACCCCGTGTACACAGGACCTGGGACACTGCTGGGACCGGGGCCGTCTGCCCCCACAGCACTGCACAATCCCAGTCCCGTGGGCCCAGTTGCCGCACTGGCCAGCCTCCATTGTGCCAGAAGCTGCACATCCCGATGCAGTTTCCAAACACATCGCAGTGACCCAGGAGCAGAAATCCCAATGGCTCCCAACAGGACCTGGGCTCCGGGGCCACTTGGGGCCTGTGGAAATGCAGTCCTTGGAAACCACAGGAGACTCGTGCATTACTTGTGCAAGGGCAGGCTGGGGAGGATGACCAGTCTGGGATGGGTCTGTTCAGAGCACCAGTGTGAATGCACCTTCCCTCTGCTCTGTCCCCAGACCTGCTGTGACATTTGCCCACTTGAGGACATCGGCCCTGCTCCCACCCAACACCCAGGCTGAAAACAGAGACGGGTCCAGTCCAACTTCTCCTCCCAGAGGGATTTGTCCCCTGTTGTGAGCTGCACAACTCCCCTACAGCCATGCCCAGGCCCCCCAGCATATACAGTGCTGGCAGGGACTGGCTCACATCCCCAGGGAGCGTGTGTGCTCTCCACCCCCTGCACCCTGGCCCATGACAGGGGACCGGACTCCATGATCTCACAGGTTCCTCCTGGTCCTTCTTTCTGTGACTCTGTGATCGTGTGCGTGTAAGGCGTGGGACTTGCTGGGTTTCATTGCAGAGCTTCTTCCATTCATGAGGACCTCAGGGCTCATCCACCCAACAGAGCTGGCCTGGGTCATCAAAGCCCCTATAAGGTCTCTTGGACTGACCCTCCCAGACCCAGGCACATATGTACCAGGCCCAAGTGAAAGCAGCTTTTTGGCTTCAGCTTTGTGTGGGCCAGGCCTGCACTGACTGCTGGTTTGCACCATCCTGGGCAGAGAACCGCTGCAGGGACCCAGTCATCTTATTCAGCATCTCTTGCTGCCTGGAGGGGCTGGTGCTTGCACTGGTGTGTCTGAGCTCTCTGGGCAACCCCAGGCCTGGCTGAAGGCTGCTTTCTGCCCTTCCTGCGGCCTCAGGGAAAGAGCCGTGAAGACCCTTCCTGGAGGGAGGGACCTGGAGTGACAGAAGCCACTGTCCAAAGCCCAGGCAACACACACGGCCTGAGCAAGAGCTCAGGGAGAAGGAGAAGGGTTTCCCTGGTCACTAAAGGCAAAAGGAGCAGCTGGGCACAGACTGGGCTCTAGCTGGGAGAGGACATGGGTGTCAGGGAAAGAGCGCAGGGACACCGGGAGGAAGCAGCAGGATGTGTGCTGGGAGCCAAGGTTGGGCATCAGCATTTTGCAGCCTGGAGCCGCCTGAGGCCAGTCCACTGAGCAGCCTGCAGAGCAGGGCCAGGGGCAGCGGTGACACGTAGGGGGTGCATGGGGGCAAACATATACCCCCGAGAGCATTGGTGCACCCCTCTGACCGGCCGCGCTCACCACCTAGGTGATGGGCAGGCGAGGCAGGCGGGAGCACCGGTGCCCCCTGGAAGCACAGGCTGATCGCTGCCACTGCCGCCAGACGCGCCGGCAGCCGCTCCCAAAGCAGCAGCAGCTGCTCCCAGAAATGGCTGCAGTGATCAGCCCCAGCAAGCGGCCGCAGGGGCTGCCCAGGCAGCAAAACTGGTCGTGGGAGGATGCCCTCCGGCAGCAACCCTCCCACTGGGATCCTCTCTCCCACCCCCAGCACCACGGATCAGTCATGTTGTGGTTCCACATCTAGGCCACTTTTCCTGCCCCCACCCTCTATCCTCTGCCTGTGCCCACCTGCCCCTTCATGCCCTGTCCCCTTACTCATCCCACTGCCCCGGCATGCTCCCTTTGTGTCCATCTCCCAGGCTGTCTCCTCGGCCTGGAGCAAACCCCCTTATCCTGGCCACAAGCAACCTAAACCTCCTTCTCTCAGCCCAGCCCCAAACCACAGCCCCTCAGCAGCTTCCCTGGCACCAACTCTCTATCCCCGACCCCTGGGCCAGTTAACTCCCCCTCACAGGGGCAGTGCCTGTGCAGAGGATGTGGACAAGGCCCCCTGGGCTGGAGGAGACCCGAGACCCAGAGGATGTGACAAGAACACGAGATGTGGGCTCTGCTACCCGACTTTCTCTCTGAGATTGACACTCCCACCCGGCCTGCTCACCCCTGCCCTGGTGGAGGGTTTCTTGTGCTCTGCACGCAGGGATGGAGGTGCTTGGGCTGCAGGTGCTGGGCCACCACCCAGGAGATGGGGAGTATCTTCCCTGCTCTGCCACTGACTCTCTGTGTGACCCTGGGCAAGTCCCTGGAGTCCCCTGGGCCTCTGGCTACAGAAAGAGGATCATGGGCTGTCCTTGTCTGTCCTGTCCCTTTAGATGAGAAGCCACCAGGCAGGGCAGGGCTGTCTCCTACTCCTTGTCCCGGCAGCTCCAAGCATGCAGGGCCTGGTCTCAGCTGGGATCTCCTGGCACTGCTGGGATAAACAGCTGCACACTGATCCTGCCACATGCACTGATGCTGAGCAGCACTTTGCTTCTCACATCACATGGAGTCACGATGCCAGCACCTGGCAGGGATCCGACATGGACACGCATGGATGTTGTGCTGCCCCAGTGCCCCATACACTGCTGCCTGCCCCTGCACACACGGGCCTGCCCCTGCACCCCTGCCTTCTCCAGGGTGCAGCCAGAGCCCTGGGAGCTGAGCAGGGGGAGGCACGGCTTTGGGTCCTGGTGGGGGGGACACAGCTCCTCTCTCCCTTGGAGGGGACCTCACAGCTCTGGTGGGTGAGGTTTGGACACCCTGTTCCTCACCCCACCACCCCCTGAGGGTATCCAGCCGTGCCCTGTCCTCCATGCTGTACCTGCCACTGCATCACCCACAGAGGGAGGAGCGTTTCCAGGGCCGGGGTCAGCAGGGAGCAGCTCAGCACCTCACTAGCAGGAGGCAGCAGAGCCGCCAGGGAGGGCAGCTGCACCGGGGTCTGAGGCCCAGCATTTCCCCAAAGCCCAGCCCTGGGGGCTCGGGGCAACTTTCTGTCTCCTTGCACCTGTGACCCTGCCAGGCAGCACCCCGAGAGTCAGGGGCAGAGCGCGGAGCCGACACACCTGGGGAGATGGGGCCAGGAGGCCCGGAGGAAGGGTCGGCTTCACTCACCTGCATGTCTCTGGGCTTTGGTGAGTCCTGAAAAAGCCAGAAACCAGAGTTCAGACAAACAAGCACAAACCCCACAGGACACATATCAGTGAACAAGACATTGCAGAGAACAAAACCAGCACTTACCCAGCTCTGGCGGAGCGTCCCGGGAAGGACAGAGGGAAGGAAAATGAAAACAGGTCAGTCAGTCGCCATGATCCTCACTGACAAAGCTGCCCCGCACGACGGACAGCCAGTGCTGGCTTCAGCAGGAATGCTGCCTGGTGCAGGTGGCAGGATCGGGTCCCCAGGCCAGAGTTGGGGCCTCTCTTCTCCAGCCCCTGGACTGTGATGCTCTCCCACCCCGGTCCTAGGAGCCAGTGGGGCTGCCCCGGGGGGAGTTACTCACAGGTGCAAGGGAGGCAGAACTGGACACGGGCAGACCCTTCCCCTGCTCCAGCCCCTTTGTGCAGATGGGGCAGATGGGCAGGATCTGGCCCTGACTGCACACATGAGCAATGCCCGGGTGCAGGTAGTGCTCAGCTGGCACGGAGCAGAGTAACCCGCACCTGTGCCCGCTGCCACCTGCTAATTTCATGGGTGGGGTGTCGGGGCAGGGGTGTCAGGGTACAGTCCCCTCCTCAGGGACCACAGGCAAGTGGAGTCAGTCAGAGCAGCCCCAGGGGCAGTCTGAGAACCAGGGACTGTAACTGGCTCCTGCCGGTCCCCTCCCCTCCCCTCGTTCCCCGACTAGAAATAATGTGCGTCCAGCTCAAAGGTCTCCGAGATCTCTCCCTCCAGGAAGCGATTTCATGACTGCAGTGATGCCGGGTGTGAGCCCAGCCAGTGCTGAGCGTGCGCAGTTCTTGCAGGTTTGCATTGGAGCAGAGGGCACTCAGCTCCACACAGGATTGGGGCCGTGAGCTGGGACATGACTGTTGGAGCCCTGGATTAGATGGGGACTGTTATGAATGTTGTTGTACCGTGAATGTGCTCTGGCCTTATGCTTTGTGGACCAGGCATCGCTCAGGCCCATCCCAGAGCCTGGGATCTTGGTCAGTCATTCTGTCCCAGGTCTCAGGGAGAGCACAGACCCAGAACAAAAGGGCCCCGGTGGTAAAAGGGGACAAACAGTCTGCCAGAGACACACAAAACCCTGGGCCAGACACAGGCAGGCCTGGGCAGGAAGGCGAGGTCATGGCTGGCAGCTGTGGGTGGAGGGCCTGGTTTAATTGTGGGACTAGACAAGTTCAGGGAAGCTGAGCTGAAGAGCTCTGTGCTTCAAAAAACCCCTGTGATCTGCAGAAAGGGATCCCAGAGCCTCACAGGGCTGCTCCGTACCACAGCCGCACCAGGTCCCAGCATCAGTAGCCGTGCGTGCCCTCCTCCCCTGTCTTACATGCGTACCAGCCCAGCCTCTGGCTTTTTCACTATTTCTTCCATCCAGGACGAGCACACACCAACTGCAGAAGCTTCCTCAGCCTGATGAAGGGTTTCTGAACCCAAACTTGCTAAGAATTTTTTTCCCGACTATTTAAGTTGGTCTAATAAAAGATACCAGATTCACCCAAAGCACCTTGTCTGCCTGTGTCCTTAGACTACCATGGTTACAACCTACACCCCTCCCCACCTGATACACCCGACCCAGGCAAGACACAGGAGTTCAATGTGAGGCTTTCCCGGAGGAGGAGTCAGGATTGGTGCCAAGGGTGAGGCAGCTGGAGCGGGAGGTCCCAGTGCTCAGGAGCTGGGGTAAGAGAGATCCCCATGCCCTGGCCTCTGCCCTGGCCTCCCAAATCTGTTGGTGGATCTGCTGGGGAAGGTCCAGCCAGGGATCAAGCTGATCCATGGGAGCACGTGGGCCTGACCCTGCATGTGCTGTGTGGGGAAGGCAACAGGGGCTGAGGTCCTAGGCCTGCCCCATGGAGGGTGCTGGGAGTCAGGGCTGGGGCCAGGAGCCTCCCCAGGATGATCCCTACAGAGCCGTCCTCTCACAAGTCCTCCCTGGAGATGGGGAGGGAACAGTTTGATTTCCAGGGTGTTTTCAACTATGCCCGTGTCGGTAGAGCCAGTAAAAAGTCACTTACCTCCCACTGTCTTGTATCTTGCTGCAAAGTGAGAGAAAACAAGAATTAATGTGGAGCACCACAGACTCCCCTGGCCCATCCCAGATAAGGCCAGCAGCCCCGTCAGACGGTACAGAGCCAGGAGCAGGTTGGCATCCAGGGGTTTAAGGCAGAAGTGCACAAGCAGCAGTTTTTGGTGGTGGGGTGATATCTTTTATTGGATGAACTGCACAGCTGGGAGAAAGGAGACCAGAAGAGCAATGCCTTGTGTTCAAAACTTGTCTAACGCAGTCCCAGACATGCAGTTGGTCCAATAAAAGATACCACCCCTGAATTCCTCACCTCTTGCATGACTCCTGGACCATCAAGGCTACAACATCACTCTAACACCACGGAGGACTGAACTCAACACAGAACTAGACCATGTGTGTTCACTCCTTTATGCAAGGCCTGTCTGTGTGCACCTGGGATCTCCTTGTCCTGTGGCCCTGACGAAGCACAGGGTTCCTGACCAGGCTGCCACCTTGGTGGGTGCAGGGGAAAAGTGTAGTTTAAGTCTTAAGGATTAAAGTGTGAAGGGTCCGTCCTGGTCCGTGGGCTGAGGCAGTAGAGGGTGAGGTCCCAGCACTCAGAAGAGGATGCTACATGCAGACTGCACCACCGAGGACAGACGTTAACATAGAACTAGACCACGTGTGTTGAGATCCTTTATGCAAGGCCTGTCTGCGTTCACCCAGGCTCTCCCTGTCCTGTGGCCCTGAAGAAGCACAGGGCCTCCGAGAGGGCTGCCACCTTGGTGGGTGCAGGGGAAAGGCCTTGCTTAAGCCTTAAGGCTTACAGTCTGAGCGGTCTGTCCTCATCCCCGGGCTGAGGCAGTTGAGGGTGAGGTCCAGCACTCAGAAGAGGATGCTACACACAAACTGCACCACGTGCCGGTGCCTCGAGCCCCTGAGCTGGAGGTAATGACTTGGGGCCACCACGGCACTCAGGGGAGCAGGATGGGTATAGAGGGAGTGAAGAGGGTCATTTCCCTTGTTTCCAGACTATGGAGCCCCTGGTCTATACCAGTGACAGGGACCCCACATTTGAAGGCAGGGGCAGGGCCTGCATTTGGCCTCTGCCCAGGCCCCATGCATCTGACACTGGCTCTCCTGCTGAGTGAGCAGCAGGGGATTTATGACCCCATGACAGCACGTGGGTCTGACCCTGCTTGTGCTGTGTGGGGAAGGCGACAGGGGTCACGGTGCCCAGGTCTGCACCTGCAAGACACTGCAGACATGGCCAGGGCCCTGCAGCACACTCAGGATTGGGCCCATTCATACAGATCTGTCCTTGTTAGGAGGCCTCTGGAGATGGGGGGACATGTGGTTGGTTTTCCAGGTGTTTTCAATGTGTGCAGGGGGTCAGCAAAGCTAGTAAAGGGCACTTACCTTCCACTGCCTTGTACGTCACTGTAAAGGGAGAAAGAACAAGAATTAATGCAGAGCCCAGCAAACTCCTTGGTCCCACCCAGACAAGGGCAGCATCTCCCTGTCTGCCAGTGCAGAAGCTGGAAGCAAGTTGCCATCTGGGTAAGCAACATGCGAGCGGCAAGGACTTTTTGGGGATAGGTTTATATGAACTGCACAGCTGGGAGAAAGAAGAACAATGCCTTGTGTTCAAAAGCTACCTCGATCCCAGCTCTGCAGGTCGACACTGAGCTAGATAAGGTGTGTTCAGGTCATCTGTGCACGGCCTGTCTGTGTGCACCCGGGCCCCCCCTGTTCCATGGCCCAGAAAGCCGCCACCTTGCCGGGCTCTGGGGAGAGGCGATACTTCAGGTTTGATGGGCAGAGACTGAAGCGTCAGCCCTGGTCTCAGGGAAGAGGCAGCTGGTGCGTGAGGTCCCAGGATTTGGGAGTTTACAGAACGGGGCCTCATCAGGGCCCTGAGCAGCACGGCAAGCTGGATGGTCCTAGCAGTGATGCCGGGTGTGAGCCCAAGTGGTGCTGGGGGTGCACAGTTCTTGCAGGTTTGCATTGGAGCAGAGGGCACTCAGCTCCGCACAGGATTGGGGCTGTGAGCTGGGACATCACTGTTGGAGACCTGGATTAGATGGGGACTGCTATGAATGTTGCTGTACCGTGAATGTGCTCTGCCCCTATGCTTTGTGGACCAGGCATCGCTCAGGCCCATCCCAGGGCGTGGGACCTTGGTCAGTCATTCAGTGTTTAAAAGCCTCTTGGAGGTGGGAGCAGCTTGGGACATGGAGCCAGATAGTAGAAAAAGAGATCCCACCTGTCCCAGGTCTCAGGGGAGAGCACAGACCCAGGACAAAAGGTCCCCGGTGCTAGAAGGGGACAAACAGTCTGCCAGAGACACACAAAACCCTGGGCCAGACACAGGCAGACCTGGGCAGGAAGGCAAGGTCGTGGCTGGCAGCTGTGGGTGGAGGGCCTGGTTTAATTGTGGGACTAGACGAGTTCAGGGAAGCTGAGCTGAAGAGCTCTGTGCTTCAAACAAACCCTGTGATCTGGAAAAGGGATCCCAGAGCCTCACAGGGCTGCTCCGTACCACAGCTGCACCAGGTCCCAGCATCAGTAACCGTGCATGCCCCCCCACCTGAGACACCCGACCCAGGACAGATATGGGAGATCAATGTGAGGCTTTCCCAGAGGAGTCGTCAGGATTGGTGCCAGAGGTGAGGCAGCTGGAACGGGAGGTCCCAGATCTCAGGAGCTGAGGCAAGAGAGGTCCCCACGCCCTGGCCTCTGCCCTGGCCTCATGGATCTGTCACTGGCTCTGCTGGGGAAGGTCCAGCCAGGGATCAAGATGAGCCATGGGAGCACGTGGGCCTGACCCTGCATGTGCTGTGTGGGGAAGGCAAGAGGGGCTGAGGTCCCAGGCCTGCCCCATGGAGGGTGCTGGGAGTCAGGGCTGGGGCCAGGAGCCTCCCTGGGATGATCCCTACAGAGCCGTCCTCTCACTAGTCCTCCCTGGAGATGGGGAGGGAGCGGTTTGATTTTCAGGGTGTCAGGAGAGTCAGTAAAAACTCATTTACCTCCCACTTCTTGTATCTTGCTGCAAAGTGGAGAGAATTAATGTGAAGCACCACAGACTCCCCTGGCCCATCCCAGATAAGGCCGGCAGCCCCTGTCAGACAGGACAGAGCCAGGAGCAGGTTGGCATCCAGGGGTTTAAGGTAGAAGTGTGCAAGCAGCAGTTTTTGGTGGCGGGGTGATATTTGTTATTGTATGAACTGCACAGCTGGGAGAAAGGAGACCAGAAGAACTTTTCCAGACTATGGATCCCCTGGTCTATACCAGTGACAGTGACCCCAAGTTTGGTGACAGGGGCAGGGCCTGAACTTTGGCCTCTGCCCGGGCCCCACACATCTGACATTGGCTCTGCTAGTGAGCGTGCAGCAGGGGATTTATGACCCCATGACAGCACGTGGGTCTGACCCTGCTTGTGCTTTGTGGAGAAGGCGACAGGGGTCACGGTGCCCAGGTCTGCACCTGCAAGACACTGCAGACATGGCCAGGGCCCTGCAGCACACTCAGGATTGGGCCCATTCATACAGATCTGTCCTTGTTAGGAGGCCTCTGGAGATGGGGGGACATGTGGTTGGTTTTCCAGGTGTTTTCAATGTGTGCAGGGGGTCAGCAAAGCTAGTAAAGGGCACTTACCTTCCACTGCCTTGTACGTCACTGTAAAGGGAGAAAGAACAAGAATTAATGCAGAGCCCAGCAAACTCCCTGGTCCCACCCAGACAAGGGCAGCATCTCCCTGTCTGCCAGTGCAGAAGCTGGAAGCAAGTTGCCATCTGGGTAAGCAACATGCGAGCGGCAAGGACTTTTTGGGGATAGGTTTATATAAACTGCACAGCTGGGAGAAAGAGCAATGCCTTGTGTTCAAAAGCTACCTGAATCCCAGCTCTGCAGGTCGACACTGAGCTAGATAAGGTGTGTTCAGGTCATCTGTGCACGGCCTGTCTGTGTGCACCCAGGCCCCCCCTGTTCCATGGCCCAGAAAGCCGCCACCTTGCCGGGCTCTGGGGAGAGGCGATACTTAAGCCTTGATGGGCAGAGAATGAAGTGTCAGCCCTGGTCTCAGGGAAGAGGCAGCTGGTGCGTGAGGTCCCAGGATTTGGGAGTTTACAGAACGGGGCCTCAGGGCCCTGAGCAGCACGGCAAGCTGGATGGTCCTAGCAGTGATGCCGGGTGTGAGCCCAAGTGGTGCTGGGGGTGCACAGTTCTTGCAGGTTTGCATTGGAGTAGAGGGCACTCAGCTCCGCACAGGATTGGGGCTGTGAGCTGGGACATCGCTGTTGGAGCCCTGGATTAGATGGGGACTGTTATGAATGTTGCTGTACCGTGAATGTGCTCTGCCCCTATGCTTTGTGGACCAGGCATCGCTCAGGCCCATCCCAGGGCGTGGGACCTTGGTCAGTCATTCAGTGTTTAAAAGCCTCTTGGAGGTGGGAGCAGCTTGGGACATGGAGCCAGATAGTAGAAAAAGAGATCCCACCTGTCCCAGGTCTCAGGGAGAGCACAGACCCAGGACAAAAGGTCCCCGGTGCTAGAAGGGGACAACCAGTCTGCCAGAGACACACAAAACCCTGGGCCGGACACAGGCAGGCCTGGGCAGGAAGGCGAGGTCGTGGCTGGCAGCTGTGGGTGGAGGGCCTGGTTTAATTGTGGGACTAGACGAGTTCGGGGAAGCTGAGCTGAAGAGCTCTGTGCTTCAAAAAACCCCTGTGATCCGCAGAAAGGGATCCCAGAGCCTCACAGGGCTGCTCTGTACCACAGCCGCACCAGGTCCCAGCATCAGTAGCCGTGCATGCCCCCCCCGATCTGAGACACCCGACCCAGGACAGATATGGGAGATCAATGTGAGGCTTTCCCAGAGGAGGAGTCAGGATTGGTGCCAGAGGTGAGGCAGCTGGAGCAGGAGGTCCCAGTGCTCAGGAGCTGGGGCAAGAGAGATCCCCACGCCCTGGCCTCTGCCCTGGCCTCATGGATCTGTCACTGGCTCTGCTGGGGAAGGTCCAGCCAGGGATCAAGATGAGCCATGGGAGCACGTGGGCCTGACCCTGCATGTGCTGTGTGGGGAAGGCAAGAGGGGCTGAGGTCCCAGGCCTGCCCCATGGAGGGTGCTGGGAGTCAGGGCTGGGGCCAGGAGCCTCCCTGGGATGATCCCTACAGAGCCGTCCTCTCACAAGTCCTCCCTGGAGATGGGGAGGGAGTGGTTTGATTTTCAGGGTGTCAGGAGAGTCAGTAAAAACTCATTTACCTCCCACTTCTTGTATCTCGCTGCAAAGTGGAGAGAATTAATGTGGAGCACCACAGACTCCCCTGGCCCATCCCAGATAAGGGCAGCAGCCCCTGTCAGACAGGACAGAGCCAGGAGCAGGTTGGCATCCAGGGGTTTAAGGCAGAAGTGTGCAAGCAGCAGTTTTTGGTGGCAGGGTGATATTTGTTATTGTATGAACTGCACAGCTGGGAGAAAGGAGACCAGAAGAACTTTTCCAGACTATGGATCCCCTGGTCTATACCAGTGACAGGGACCCCAAGTTTGGTGACAGGGGCAGGGCCTGAACTTTGGCCTCTGCCCGGGCACCACACATCTGACATTGGCTCTGCTAGTGAGCGTGCAGCAGGGGATTTATGACCCCATGACAGCACGTGGGTCTGACCCTGCTTGTGATGTGTGGGGAAGGCGACAGGGGTCACGGTGCCCAGGACTGCCCCTAGCAGGCACTGCAAACATGGCCGGGGCCTTGCAGCACACTCAGGATTGGGCCCATTCATACAGTTATGTCCTTTTCAGGAGGCCTCTGGAGATGGGAGGACATTTGGTTGGTTTTCCAGGTGGTTTCAATGAGGGCAGGGGTCAGTAAAGCTAGAATAGAGCACTTACCTTCCATTTCCTTGTACTTCACTGTAAGGGGAGAGAAAACAAGAATTAATGCAGAGCCCAGAGAACTCCCGGGTCCCACCCAGACAAGGGCAGCATCTCCCTGTCTGCCAGTGCAGAAGCTGGAAGCAAGTTGCGATCTGGGCAAGAAACGTGTGAACGGCAAGGACTTTTGGGGGGCAGGTTTATATCTCGTATTGGGTGAAGTGCACAGCTGTGTGACAGGAGACCAGAAGAAGAATGCCTCGTGTTCAACAGCTTGTGTAACTCAATCCCAGATCTGCAGGTGGTCCAATATAAGATACACCCCCCAAAATTTCTCACCTCTCCCACAAATCCTGAACCACCAAGGTTACAACATCACCCTATCACCACTGAGGACAGAAGATGACACAGAGCTAGACAATGTGTGTTCGTGTGCTGTCTGCACGGCCGGTCTATGTGCACCCGGGCTCTCCCTGTCCCATGGCCCAGAAAGCCGCCGCTTTGGTGGGCTCTGGGGAAAGGCTTTGCTTAAGCCTTTCCCCAGAGAGGAGGAGAGGGGCAGAGGGGCAGAGACCGAAGAGGCAGTCCTGGTCTCTGGGAACAGGCAGCTGGTGCGTGAGGTCCCAGGACTCAGGAGGTTACAGCAGGGGCCCTGAGGTCCCAGGGGAGAAGGCAGATGGGTGAGCTGGATGGTCCTAGCACCAGTCACCCATGACTGCAGCCTGTGGGCCCCTGGGCTACATCAGTGACGATGGCCCAGCGTGGGGTGGCACAGGGAGGGGCCCACGCCTTGCCCTCTGCCCAGACCTGCTGGTGAGTGTCCATCTGGGGCCGACCACGCTGTGACTACACCTGGGTCTGACCATGCTTGTGCATGCGGTGAAGGCAGCAGGGGCCACAGGGCACAGGCTGCCCCAGGCAGGCACTGCAATGAGGGCGAGGCCTTGGACGGTGCCCAGTATTGGGCCCATTCATGCAGCTCTGTCCTTGTGACGAGGCCTCTCTGGAGATGGGCAGGGACACGGGTCGGCTCTCACAGTATTTCCAATGTAGTCAGAGCGTCAGTGAAGCCAGTAAAGTGCATTTACCCTTCATTGCCTCGTGTTCCCCCGCAAAGTGAGAGAGCAAGAATGAGTGTGGAGCCCCACAAAGTCCCTCGCCCAGCACAGCTGAGAGCAGCGTCTGCCCTGGAGGACACGGACACTGGCACTGATTTGTCCTCCAGCCCCAGCCACCTGCTGCCCAGGAGGAGGTCCCAGTCCGAGTAGGACCCTGCACATACTTGCACCTCTAGAGAGCTCTTATCCACAAATGGCACCATCACACGTCCCCACAGGCTTAGCTACTCCCTCCCTTGGGTCTGCACCTCCCAGCCATACCCAGTTGCTCCTCCCTGCTCAGGATGTGCAGGATCCAGCCTCCTCTCTCCATCCTGACAGCCCGGTCTCTGATACCAGCCCTTGTTTTACCCTGCCTCAACTAATAAAGCTCCCTTATCTGGCCTCTGCCCACACATGCTGCCCTCTCCACACACAGCACATGGGGACAGGCCCTGCCTCACACACAGCACCCAGACAGGGCAGCAGAGAGGGGCAATGGAGCCATGGGCTGGAGGTGTTGAGAGGACGAGGCGATGGTCAAGGAAATCTGGCCTGGATTGCTCTTTTCTAGATAGCACCAGGCAGGAGGGACATAAGGGAGCTCAGCCAAGGTAGGCCTAGGGGAGGGAGAAGATCCATGAATGTGGATGGAGAACACACTGCCTGGGCTAGGGGATGGGAGAGGTGAGATTCACCCTGCGGTGTCTCTGAAATCACCCTCCTGGTAGCTCATATAACTAGCCTCGGACACTCACCTTTCTCATTTTCCAGTGTGGATTGCAGAGTTGGGGGTTGGGGGGGAGAGAAGTGTTAGAGGTGAGATTTCACCCTGTCCAGTTTGTACTCCCACATAAGGAGATGGGCACAGACAGGTTTGCATTAGCTTCCCTGCACACCACACCCCTGCTGCCTGGGCCTAGCCTGCTCAACGGCAGGGTTCAAACAGACCCACTTTTTCCTATCCCCGCTAGGACCTGGTGTAAACGTCTCTTCCAAAGGAGCCACCCCCCTCTCTGGTCCCCTCTGACTCCTGCCCTTGTGGCATGGGGGTCACTGAAGGTGATGGTGTAGCAGAGGGAGACTGGCCCAGGGGGGCTGGTGTCCCTGCTGGCACTGAAGGAGGGAATGATCTCCCAGGCCAGGATGGCCAGGACTGTGGGGTGGTCGGTTCCACTTACTGGGGTCATCAAACATCTTTTACCCAACAAATCCTGGCCCCGCAGGTGCCCAAGGTGTTGGGGAGCCCATCTGTCTTCTGCTCTGTGGCAGACAGTAGGTTTTACAGCCTGGTGGGATAGGATACTCCCCCTAAGGGAAACTGTCCCCGGGGTGAGAGGTCTTTGTGGCAGTGCAGGGGGCAGGGACCACGGTGGATGGTCTCGTGGGCCCTTTTGGCTAAATGTCCATTGTGTGGCGGCCTGTGGTGCTAAGGGACTGGGGTCAGGGGCCCACATGGGCCCTTCCACTTCTGTGTCCCTTTGACCCACTCCCTTTCCTGCTCCTTTCTTTGCTCATGCCCCGAGCTGACCCAGCTCCCCTGGCTCCTGGTGCAGGGCTGAGGAAGGTGAAGTGGGTCAGACGAGTAAGGCATTGACCTGGGCTGGATACAGGGTGGGCTCCATCTTAGCCCAACCCCTGGTCTTGTGGGTAGTCCCTGCACCTAGCTGTGAGGATGAAGAGGAGAACCTGCCACTGGTACCGGGGAAGAGGAGACGTGTCCATAAGGGGATGGGGGAGAGGGGCCTTCTTCCAGCAGTTGTTCACGTCAGCCTGGGCTTAGTGAAGGAGGTGGGGATGGGCCTGGGGTGCTCCACTTGGAGCTGGTCCCCTGGGGCGCCTGCCCTGGGGTACATGTCTGGCAGGACACGGAGGCATCGTCATGTCTGACAGTCACTGCTCAGCACAGCTGGGGCGAGAGCAGCCAGGCCCAGGCATCAGCCCTGTCTGAGAATGGCCCTGCTGGTCCTGAGTGCGGTTTCTGCGTTACAACAACTGTAGACAGTGGGTCACTTCAGCCATCAGCGGCTCTAGGATCCCACCCCCAGCCACAGGCAGATCCCTGCCGGCCCATCGCCACCGTTGGTGACCAGGGAGCAAAGCAGCAGGGAGCCCTCACAGTGCACGGGACACACCAGCACACCAACACGCACTACAGCCTCTTCCTGTGGGAGGATCTCAGGATGAGCAGCCCTAGCATTGAGGAGGGAATAGCTGACTCTCCTCAGCACCACTTTGCCCATCCACAGCCCCTACCTGCCTCAGAGGACAGGATTTTTACCTAACCACCTCCCCTCCTCCCAGACCCTCTCCCTTCTGCTCTGTGTGCAGGGATCAGGACAAACACGTCCATAGCTGCCCAGCACAGAGCTCCCCCTCCTCATCCGTGTTTCCAGCTGAGCAGCACTGATCTGGCAGGACCGCTCGCTGCAGGGTTTGGTTTGTGTTCCCCACTGAGCTGCAGGGGTGGGAATCCATGTGGCCCCTTTCCTGGCTCAGATGTGGGGTCTGGTCTGATCAGAGACTTCTCCCACAGCTTCAGTCCATCCCTGGGGCTTGGAGCTCCTCTCACAGCAGTGGATGGAGACCCGTCCACCCTGTCCTGTCCCATCTCAGAGGAGCTCTCCCCTCCCCACCTTGTCACATTACCTTTTGCACGGCGGAAGTAGAAAATGCTCAGGACAATGACCACCAACATGATGGGTACAATCACAGCCAGAGCCACCATCCAGGGGGAGAGCCGGGGGAAAAAGTGACCTGCAAGAGAAAGTGTCATTCACGTGGCAGCCCTGCGTGAGTAAATGCACAGGGCTGGGGGCAGCAGTGGCTTTCCCGGGGACCCTCCTCATGGATTTCAGGCTGACGGGGCTCCTCCGTGCTTCATGCTTATCGCACTGGCAGCCCAGCTCCAGCCTGGCTAATGCAGCCACTGTCCTGCCCCTGCCCGGAGGCAGCAGAGTGGTCACTGCAGGAATAAACCAGAGCCAGCAGCACAACCTCTGCATGCAGAAACCTCTGCCAGCCTGAGGAAAGAGAGATAGCAACCTCCCCTTCCTCAGGCTATCATGGGACCCTCATGGGAAGTGGCTCCTCATCCAGCAGGTCAGCAAAGACAAACTATGTTTCTCCAGTCAGAGGCTGAAAGCTGAGCTCTGAGCCAGTGTGCGGTTGTCCTGAATCTCAGTGTGACCCCTCGTGCCAGGCGGCGCAGGCCGACCCCAGGGGCACAGTCAGGACTGAGGTGACCGAGTGCCGTCAATGCAGCCCACAGACACTGTCCCCTGAAGCACTGCAGGCACTGAGTGGCCCTCAGGGGACTCCTGCGCCTGCTCTCTCACCCCAGCAGCTACCAATGGACCAACACCAAACCCATTCGCAGTGCTCTCCTGAGGGCTGTGAGCATGTTAACTCTCATGGGTAAAGTAGAACTGGACTCAAGTCAGACCTTGCACCAGAGGCCCCCCAGGAGCATGCGTCCAGGTACCAGGAGCAGTCTGGGAGTGAGCCATAGTGTGGGCAGTGCAGCCAGTGCAGCCCCAGGTGCAGGGTCATGGGGACGTGTCCCAAGGAGCAGTGAGGTCCCTCAGGGGATGTCTGCGTGGTGCAGCACGGCCCCATGCTGGGATTGCTGTGCAAGCTCTGCACGTGCACCCCAGAGCACAACGCAGCGCGTATGGCTCCAGAGCCCCTCGCACGGTGCCATGTCTGGGGAGTCGCTGCTCTACAGTGGGAGCGAGGGGGCAAGTCTGGGAGCCCTGCCCATGTTTGAAGCTTTCACAGCACAGGCTGATGGGAAACCCCTTGTCTTGTCTCCCTGGGAGCCTGGTCCTGCATCTCGGGTTTGTGTCTCCTCTCCTCCCCTCCCAGTGCTCTGGACCTGCACAGAGCGAGTCGGGGCACTCGGAGCCCAGGGCTCCTCTCTGAGCCTCCAGCCCGATGCACTGGTGAGGCCCTTCGTGCTCCCTGTGACCCGTGCGCTGATCTCAGCAGCTGCAGCAACCAGAGGCCGCGAGATGAACAGTGCTGCATGGACCCCGTGTCTTTGCGATCCCCATGTCATTCTAGTTGTGAACTCACAGTAAGGGCAACAATTATTATTAGGGGATTTGATAGGAAATAGAATTACATGGGCTCCTGTAATCACAAGAAGTAGGGTTGGAAGGCACCTCAGGAGGTCTCATCTAGTCCAAGCCCCTGCTCAAGGCAGGATCATCCCTACCCCGACCATCCCACACGCGCTTGTCTAGCCTGTTCCAAACACTGCACAAACGACCCTCTCGCACAGGTAAAAGACACACAGCTGAGGACACCAAGAACAGCCTCACCTGACATAAATACAGCAGGGGACAAGGACGCTCTCCACATCCTGCCGCTGCAAGGTTGTTAAATACACTTCAGAGACCCAAGGAAGAGAGCCGTGCTGTTACCTGTCAG
The DNA here is from genome assembly GCF_030867095.1 of Alligator mississippiensis. Taxonomy (NCBI): domain Eukaryota; kingdom Metazoa; phylum Chordata; order Crocodylia; family Alligatoridae; genus Alligator; species Alligator mississippiensis. The sequence goes on from NC_081824.1 coordinate 480,580,360, forward strand.
CTCGGTGTTCCCGAGGGAGCCCGGGCACCCAGCTTGCTGGACTTACAAAGGACTTTTTCTTTCCCCCTCCTCACACCTCACCGAACCACAACTAAGCTGAACAAAAGTGTAACAGGCATCTCAGGCCGTACATTCCCGGTCCTAGTATGGGAGGCCTTTTTAAACTTGATTGACTGAGTCTTGGTTGCCGGGGTAGGGAATGCTGAGCCAAGAGACCGAGTCAGAGCGGGTACGGGCAACATTTGAACAATGGTTCAGGGTTCATCACAATGTTCAACCTATTGGAGCCCTGGCCACAAATGCTGTCCTATTTTTCCCAGGATGACTGGTGGAAGTCCTCCCCTCAAAGTTTATCAGCACTTCAAGTAATGCCCTTAAGTCTGTTAGAAGACTACGGTAAGATCGGAAATTCATGCTAAGCTGAGGCTTGTTCACAACGGGTAAAATACAAAACCCTACAGTGCAAGCATAGCTAGGCCGGCTGAGAAGAAACACCGTGGTATCCCTTCCAGTTTACTTCTGTATTCATAAGCATTTCAAGCTGGCTCCTAGGTGTCTGGTTACTCCTTAAACCTTATGTTTTTCCTGGTTGTTAATCCATTTCTTGAGATGTTCCAAACCAGATAACCCCTTGTCACTGGAAAAGGTAATTCATGTACATTGAAACTGTTCCTGTAACAGGATTTTCCCTGTCAGTTATGGCTTGAGACCCTCTTGATTTCCACAACTAAAAGAGTGCCTTCAAGAGGCTGGACTAAGGGTATAAGAAAGGTGTAAAACAGCAAACAGTGTGCTTCAAGAGAGAGAAATCTCTGTGACACCGTCCGCTGTTGTTCTCGAGAAGCTGGGAGAAACAGATCCTCTCTTTCCATCGCCTGTTTAAACTTCAAGGATCGTGCTGGGAATTTTGCCTGCCAACAAACCACCCGAGTGCCTTGGGACGGGAAGATCCCAGCTCTCGTTCTCGCTCTCTTTCTCTCTAGGCATAGCTTTCTCAACCTGAATTGTATTAGTTAAGCTCTGCAGCAACGCTTCTTTTACCTAAGCCAAAGATCCCTGTGAAGCCCCAAAATACTGTGGGGTCTGCTCATCAAGAGGCTACCACAGCTAGAACAGTTAGGGCAAAAGACTGGGACGTGCTGAGTTGGAGACACAGAAGGGGATCAGCATGTACAGGCTGATTGACCCCGTTTGGGTCAGACCTGCCCCAAGGAACTGAATGCTGGCCCACGAGGGTGTCAGCTGGACACCCAGCCGGATGCAGAGGTCTTCTGTTCACCTGTGTGCTCGTGTCTGACTGCAGTGTGTTGTTACCTTGATTAAGTGATTCCTGGCAGATGAGGGTGTCAGCCTGTACATGCTGATGAACCCGGCCGGGTCAGGCGTGTCACTTTAATCTGTCTGTGTGTGTGTGTGTGTGTGTGTGTGTGTGTGTGTGTGTGTGTGTGTGTGTGTGTTTGACTGATTTGGTGGCTGGAGGAACCCAGCCCCACTGAAACTGAGTCCTGCAAGATAGCTCCATTGGGGGTGAGGACTTGCAGAAGGGAGAGAAACAGCTCCAAACAGAAACACAAGTAACACAAGCAGCACATTGATAGAATTACAGAGAGCCCAGAAACGTATCCCTAATAAATGAGCACAGCCCAAAGTGACGGGCAAATCTGGTGACAACGCCCTCTGCCTCCCCCCACTCCCTCTGCTACAGAGGCAGGCGACCTGTCCCCCCATGGTCTGTAACATTAATGTCACAGGGGAAAATTCCTTCCTGACCTCAAATGTGGTGTTTGATTAGACCCTGAGCAGGCACTGGGAACTACAGTCTCTCATCAGGAACTGGGAACTATGGGATTCTTGCATGAGTGACCATGATGTCACTGCGCACCCAGGGAGCTGCACCCCTGAGTCTCCTTGTGCACCCAGAGACCCTGTGTGCACCGTGGGGCTCTGCAAGGAAAAGCCAGAGCACACACAGGCACCAGGGAGGGGTTCAGGTGTCTGTGGAGAGTCTAATCTGACCCCTTTTAGACACAGGATGTTATGGATGACCTGGTTTCCCCTGCTCTGAGCCCAGTCATGCAGGTCTGACTACAGCAATACCAGTGCTTGGCTAAAGCCTGTCATTGAAAAGCACCTCCCAGCTGGAGCCGAGCACACCCGGAGAGGAAGGACCGAGGCCAGTCCAGGGGAGTGTGTGCTAGGCTTTGTCCTGCCCTGCTCACATCTCGCACCTCACTTCTAATTCCAGCTACTCCAAGTTCAGGATTCATGCTCTGGACTTTCATGTTTTGTGCAGTTCCTGACCGCAGCGGCAGTGCCCAGTGACTCTGGACACTCAGCCTGGGACACCCCCGAGGGTCTGGGAGTGGAGCCGTGCTGAGCACCTGCCTTTGAACACCAGGCTCCCTCAGGTGTCTCAGCTGGGTGCCCCAGTCCTAAGTGGCATTTGCAAACCTTGGGCAGGACTCACTGCCTGGCCCCACCTGGCTCACCCGGGCCCAGCTCTCAGCTCAGCCACAGGGCGCTTGGCCTGAGTCCTGGTGTCGGTGTCACTGCAAACTCCCGTGTCCCTGTAAGCCCTGCTGAGAGCAGCACAGACGGGCTGTTGTGCTGCCCTGGGAAACGGCTCACTACACGTCCGACACATGAGCAGTGATCACCCTCCCCACCCCAACGCCGTGCTCACGGCGTGGCAGGCACTGACCTGCAATACTGATGGTGGCTGTTTTCTCCTGGTGCAGGAACAGGCTCCTGACAGCACAGGTCACGTTCTGGTTCGACTCTGCCATGATCACAACAGAAACCTCCGTGTGAAACAGCCCGGCAGTGTCTGTGAACACCTTCTCAGAGGCGGGTGGTAACGGCTGCCCACGGTGATCTCTCCACTGCACCTCGGGCTCTGGGTACCACCCAGCCAATCGACACACCATCAGGATCCCTCCGTCCTGGTGACCCTCAGCAGAGACGTGGGGGTCAGAGCCCAGTGCTGGAGAGGAACAGACAAATCCTGCGTTAGGTCTAGACCAGGGCTTCAAACTCGCCCACCCCCTGGGGCAGATGCTGACTGCAAGGATCCTTGCGGGCTGGCTCTGGACACAGCACGGGGGCAGTGGCAGTGGCAGTGGTGCAACCAGTGGTGGTGGTAGGGTAAATGGCAGCAGCAGTCACCGTGCTACAGGTAATGGCAGTGGTGGGGCGAGCAGTGGTGAGACTTAACCCGTGCCATGGACACGTGCTGTTCAACCCAGTTGCTCACACCCCACCGCTGACACACGTCACCAATAGGGCTCCATGCCCCCGATTTTGGCAGCAGGCCCCATCCCCACTTTCCCCAGCCCCTCTGTAAGCCCCACAGGCTGAACGCTTCTGCTCCGCAGGCGGGATTCACCCACAGTCCATAATCTGACACAACTGCTCTAGACGTACGGGGGAATTGCCCAGCACCACCGCTAGGATGTGAGCACTCAATTCCTGTTCATATCTAAGGGACGTGGACTACAAAATACCATTTTTGGCCTTGGAAATCCCAGTCCCTCCTGCTACATCAACAGCTCAGACCTTCAGGAAGGAGCCTCCTCAGGACCCTCAGCAGAGCAAGTTATGGGATAAACACTGGAGAATGGGCCCTGTGCTGTCTGGGAGGCCTGTTCCCTTCACTACACTCACAGGGCTGGACCCTGGCTCCTATTTCACTTGAAGCCCCCAAACCCCACTTGCCCAGCTGCACAAGCTGCACTTACACACTGCTTGTGATTGTCTTTTGCTGGAGGGGGAGGAGGGGTGGACTAGAAATGGGCAGTGATCTAGAGCGGCACAGGAGAGAGGAGATGCAGAGTCTCTGCCCCAGGCTGGGAGCTGGTATCTAAGCCAGGGGAGCTCCATGTCGATGTGCAGGACAGGAGGCCCAGGGAGGTGCAGTGTGGCCCCCCCACATCAATGTGCTGTTCTCAGCTGTGCGAGAGCCCCTGGGACATGAACACAGCCTGGAGCAAGAGCTTAAAGGGGGTGACCTGCTCCGTCCATCTCCGTGGGTGCTCTCACCCCCAGCCGCAGACCTGTGCCCTGCACCGAGCATGCCTGATTACGCGGGATCCAACCCAGCGCCTGGCACAGATCCGGACTCTCATGCAGTGCGAGGGCAGCGCAGCTTCCCAATGCATTCACTGTGTGATGCTGATCAACTCATATGAGAGCACATGAGATCCCATGGGTTTTGGTGCATCTCACCATACATCTGACATGTTAGAAGGTGGTTTCTGATTGGCTGAATTAAAGTACCTGCTGATTTTAAATAGGGCTTCGATAACAAATAGTGTCCTATGAATCTAGGCCAGACCCCACGAGGGTCATGAGCAAGCTCTGAACCCGAGCCCCAGATGAGACCTCCCCCCATGGGCTACAAGCCACAAATCTTGGCTATTCTCAGCCGCACAAACCCTTTTACACTCGCTTTTACACTCTAGCAAGTTATAGCTCATCAGGCTGTTCTGTATGAACGTTACCCACATGGGTTTGAGGTACACTGCTTTAGCTTCCACTTCCAGCAGATCTGAGAGGTGTGCCCCTGAGTGCTAAGTCCCTCCCTCCGTTAGCATGGTATAGCCATTCCTCTGTCCACTCCCTGGTGCTTCCCCTGCCCAGGGAGAGGAGCCGGCTGGATGGGGAGAGACTGGATGGGGCTCAGGCACTTCACCACTTCTGTGGCCTAAGTCCTGTACACCCCGGCGGGGCAGGGTGCTCCTGTATTCTCCCACGTAGGCCCCAATTGTTGTGCCCTATCAAACCAGGTGCAATGAAGAGCTTTTTGCAACATCCCCACCCCTTCCCTGATCCCGGGGTCCCTGTCTGTGCCATGCTCTTCCAGCACAGCCCAGACTTGCCACCCGTATCCATGCACCAGAGTCCCCCATTCTCTCGCTCATGCTCGGGGCCAAGTGCACCCACATGTGCCCTCCCCCAAACCAGGAGCTCGGTGTGCTCCCTCAGTCTCCGTCCATCCTTCTTTCTCTTCTTTCTTTCTGGCAGGAAGCTCATTCAGGCTGTCACCCTGGGAAACTCCCCTAGATGCTGAGGCAGAGGTGAGATGGGGGTGTCACACAAGGCAGTACTGATAGCTTTCCAGTTCTCAGCTCCAAACTCAGAGATGCGCTGGTCCGAGCTGCGTGTCAGGCCTGGCGGGGCTCAGCACGTCACCAAAGGCCAGGCAGGATGAGCAAAGGACAGGCAGTGAGGCCCAGCAGCCGAGACACGTCCAGCACGTCCATGCCCAGGTTGTACCGGTGAATCTGCCTGTGTGCAATCTTCCTCTGAGCTTATTCTGAAAGAGGCTGGGGGCTCGGTCTGGGCTGCATCCAGGGTTGGCCGTGACCTGACAAGGTGTGATGAATGGCATGAAAATACACCCAGCAGGCACTGAAGGGGAGAGATGAACTGGCCTCTGCTCCAACAGCCTTGGCCCAGGCTACAGCTACTGGTGTAAGGAGAGTCCTGGTTGGTCTCTAGATTAGCTGTGTTATCTTAACACTAATAAACACACTGCATTTCTCTCAGGGTATCCTTTTCAATTATACAGAAAAGGTGACAAGTGAGGAGACCAGCAAACATCCCCTGGGCACAGCTAACGGCATGTGAACTGGCTGATGATTAGCACGACAAGGTGTAAAGCCCAGAGCCCCCAGTGTTTCAGCCGTATTAGAGAAGGGTTGGAGACTGGAGAGAAAATCCAGTGAAACACTCCACGCAGGGATTAGGACTCTTGTGTCTGCGTCCATACACATGAAAAGTCCCCACACTCCTCACAGCTCACTTTATCTAAGAGAGGGGCTATGTATTGTTATGCCGGGGACAGGGGTTGGCCTCTCACCTCAAAATCAATATATGAAAAATCACATCAAAATCAATATATCCAACATATGTACAAATATCAAAATATATCCAATATAATCACAATTGCATAAAGATCAATATAGCCATGAAAGATATCAACCAAAAAAATCCTTGCCTCTTGCATTGCTCCTGGACCACAGCTACAGCATCCCCCTACCGCCACCAGTACATATGATAAGTTAATGCAATTAAGTGTTAAAAAGCCAGTCAAACTGAAACCTTCTGCCCCAGCCCCACGGTCCTCCCCGGTGTGCTCCAGCCCTCGACAGACGTCAGGATGTGAATGGAAAACCCTCCCAGGCTACTCTCGGGAAACAAATCTCAGGAAGCACACACTGCAGGAAGTGGAGGCAGAGATGGGATTTAGGGGACTGACAAGTGAACTATCACCTGCTCCCGTTAAGCCCTCCAGCCCCATTCAGTGCACTACGGGCAGGCCCAGACCGTAAAGGAGCTACCCACCTGTCACCTGCAGCTCCAGCAGAGCTTCTTCATAGGAGACACCGGCCTGGAAGAAGCAGGTGTACTGCCCGTGGTCGGATAGTCGCACCCTGCGTATTGTTAGGGAGACGCTCCCAGAGGTGATGTTGTCCTTCAGGAGCTGAGTCCTCCCGAGATACTCCTGCATCTGCTCTCCAGGCTGATCCCGACCTCCCCGGTACAAGTGCACCACTGAAGAGAACCGGGACCGGAACCACCGCACCTCCATGCTCTCCGCGCTCGTCGCAGGGGAGAGGCGGCAAGGAAGGACTGCGACTGCTCCCACAGAGGCAACAACTGGCTGGTCCGGTCCAATCACTCTGAACTGGGCTGGGGAGAGTGCAAGACCAGAGGGAAATTAAACTGGACAGAAGCCATGACCTGTGTCAATGCAGCTTCAACGGCAGCATTACATAAATGTGGACATAGGCAAACACGCATGCAGAGCAGCCTGGCTGGAGCAGGCAGAGGAGCAGAGGACAGCATGGCCTCCCTCGGCCTCCCTCTGCAGTGGGGCAGCTCTCTGGCCCTGGGCCCAGCAGTGACAAAGGAGAAGGGACAGGGCCCTGCACATGCATGGACAGGACGGGCAGGTATATGTTGGAGGAGGAACAGGCCTGGGTCTTCCAGCCGCACCTCAGCCCACAGGGCTCAGGGAAGAGCCTCAGGCCCTGCTCACTGGCTGCATTTCACTATGCATCCCAGCCAGGAATTTAGTTTCCTGAGTCAGAGACCAGGGAAAGGGGCCCTTGTAAATCCAGGAGAGACAAATGGTTAGAAGCAAAGGCAGACAAAAGGGAGGGCAATGTGGTACTTTAGGGCATTTATACAAAGACTGTGAGTCTTCTCCATCATGCTGGAAACAGCATGTTGGAGCACACTCGATTAATTGAGTCTGCTGGAGTACATAATTAATCTACCCGGAGCTCTTACAGGTGCAGTTGTACAAGCGGTGTACTGCACATCAGCACTGAGAAAATAGTGGACTGTGTGCTTTAAACTAAAACACATTTGACGTGCTTTAGTTCAAAGCGCACTGCCACCATTTTCTCAGCACTGACGCACGCTGCACCACTTATACAACTGCACCCAATGCAGCACTGGGCGCTTCTCATTAGTGTGGGCTGCTAATTAAATGTACCAAGCCCTGCATCTGGCACATGTGTAAAAATGCCCCCAGAGACTAACCACTTCAGATACATGCTTCCGCAACAGAAGCTTCTCTGGAAGAGAGGAATTGCTCTATTATTTTTCCAGTCAAGAAATGAGTGAATGTGAAGAGCTGGCATTTTCCAAGGTGTGCCTCGAGTCTAACAAGTGAGCTGTGAGTCTAAACAGGTTGTGAGCCACTGATCCAAGGAGCCGCCCTGCCCTGCCTTCTGCCTGACTCCAGACTGCTGTGGCTGACACCCCGTAGCCAAGGGAGAGCGACTGACCTGAGACCTGAACTCAGTGCCTGCAACAGGCTCATCGCAGACTGAACTGGAGGCATGACTAGGGACAAGGGAAAGTGCCCCAGTGGTAGGAGATGCCATGGACAAGGTCTCTAACCAGCAGTGGGGATGGGGTAGGAGGGGAGGGAAGAGGCCGGGCTGGGCTGGCTCCGGGAGGAGGGTGAAGCAGAGATGACAGGTGCAGGAGCGGGGCTGGCACAGGCCTGCAGGGAGGCTGCGCAGAAGGAAGCTCCGTGCCCGCCCTGGGCTGTGCCGGGTCCAGGGGGATGGCTGTGGGAGGGGGTGATGGGATCACATCTCTGACTGTGTCGGGAGCCCCTGGCAATGGATCTCTGCATGAGAGCAAGCAGCAAATGCCACGAGGAAGCAGAGGTCCTACCTGCCACCAGACGGTGAACCTGGAGAGTGATGAGGAGAGCGATGCAGCCGGGCAGAGAGGGGCTCGCTGAGGGGCTGAAGCAGAACAAGGAAACCTCCCTTTTCATGGCGGTGTGGTCTGTGCAGCACAGAAAAGCACAAACCCAGCCTGAGTATGCCCAGGGCTGTGACACCGTGGCAGGGCAGCAGGTGGGATGGTGCAAAGGGAAGAGACCTCTGCACCAACCTGGGCAGTGTCACACAGCAGCAAGGCGCACCCACAGCAGGAGCTAGCAGAGACGAGCATCTGCACCCCTGAGCCACCCTGGTGCTACACAGCACTGGGGGAAGCTGGAGGGAGCAGGGCAGGCCGGGACTCCACGTGTGAGATAAAAACACTCATCCCCTTCCCACCACAGCCCCTCCCCTGCTCATCCAGAACAGCACAGAAAGAGAGACAGCGAAGTCCCCAGAGGGAAGAAGTGCCCCTGTCCCTGCAGTGCCCATCCTTGGCAAGGGATCTCCCTGGGAGCAGACCTGCCCTCCACCCCAAGAGCACAGCGGGTAGAGCTGGCCCTTGGGGCCTCTGGGTCCCACATACGGGGAGCTGCCTGCTCACACCCAACCCCTCTCTGGACTGCGGGGCTCTTGGTCCAGTCCCTCTAAGCAGAGGGTAGTCAGACTGAGCACATCCCTGGCCATGGCAAGAACGGGTTGCACGAGTCCCAGCTCCATTCAGGGCTGACACCAGCCCTCCGTTCTGCTCTGTCTAGACACCATAGATTCATAGATTCATAGATGTTAGGGTCAGAAGGGACCTCAATAGATCATCGAGTCCGACCCCCTGCATAGGCAGGAAAGAGTGCTGGGTCTAAATGACCCCAGCTAGATGCCTATCTAACCTCCACTTGAAGACCCCCAGGGTAGGGGAGAGCACCACCTCCCTTGGGAGCCCTTTCCAGACCTTGGCCACTCGAACTGGGAAGAAGTTCCTCCTAATGTCCAATCTAAATCTGCTCTCTGCTAGCTTGTGGCCATTATTTCTTGTAACTGAGGGGCACCATGGTGAGTAAAACCTCACCAATTCCCCTCTGCAACCCCATGATGAATTTATAGGCAGCCATAAGGTCGCCTCTCAACCTTTTCTTGTGGAGGCTGAAGAGGTCCAGGTGCCCCAGTCTCTCTTCGTAGGGCTTGGCCTGCAAGCCCTTAACCACGTGTGGGGCCCTTCTCTGGACCCTCTCCAGGTTATCCACATCCCTCTTGAAGTGTGGCACCCAAAACTGGATGCAGTACTCCAACTGCGGTCTGACCAGTGCCCGATAGAGAGGCAGCATCACCTCCTTGGATCTATTTTTCATGCACCTGCTTATTGATAAAGTGCCATTAGCTTTGCTGATGACTTTGTCACACTGCCGGCTCATGTTCATCTTGGAGTCCACTAGGACTCCGAGATCCCTTTCCACTTCCATGCCACCCAGCAGGTCATTCCCTGGGCTGTAGGTGTGCTGGACATTTTTCCTCCCTAGGTGCAGCACTTTGCATTTCTCCTTGTTGAATTGCATTCTGTTGTTTTGTGCCCATTTGTCCAACCTGTCCAGGTCTGCTTGTAGTTGTTCCCTCTCTACAATCCCATTGTGAGACTTGTCTTGCCCCTCATTTAGGAACACTGAGGCAAAGAACTCGTTGAGGAGTTCAGCCTTGTCCCCCCTGTCTGTCACCGAATGCTTTTGCCCATTCAGTAGAGGTCCTGTTCCTCCCTGGGCCTTCCTTTTACTCCCTATAGATCTGAAAAAACAAATTTTTGTTATCCTTAACTTGGGATGCCATCCTCAGCTCCATGGTAGCTCTGGCCTTTCTAACTGCCTCCCTACAACTGCGAGCTGAGGAGGCACACTCCTCTTCAGTAATCTCTCCCTGTTTCCACTGCTTATATGCCCCGCTTTTTGCCCTTTGCTGCTCTGGATTTCTCTGGTCAGCCAAGGAAGCCTCTTGGCCCCTTTCTCCCTTTTTCCCCACATCGGGATCATCTCCCTCTGTGCCCGAAGGATTGCTTTCTTAAGGCCCAGCCACCCTTCCTGGGCTCCCATCTCGCCAAATCTCTTACCCTTCAGTGCGTCTTCGACTAAATGCCTGAGCTCGCTGAAGTCTAGCACTTCCACCCTGATAGTTACCTTTCCCACTCTACGCCTTATGGTGAATTCTGTTATTTGGTAGTCACTGTCCCCCAGGTGACCACCGATCTGTAGGTCTCCTACCATGTCATCCCCTGTTGCCAGTACCGGTCCAGTAAGGTGTTCCCCTTAGTGGGACCGTGTACCTCCTGCGTCAGGTGGAGGTCCTGCACACAGGATAGGAACCTGCGTGACCGATGGGATTTTGTTGTCTGCATCTCTCAGCAGATGCCAGGGTAGTTTAGGTTCCCCATGACTACCGCCTCCCTAGTCTTTATGGTCTCCAAGAGCTGCCTCAGGACTTCCAAATCTATTCCTTCTCCTTGGTGTGGGGGTCTGTAGCAGACCCCTACCACCAAATCCCTTTCCCCCTGGCCTCCATGTAGCCTAACCCACAATCCTTCTACTTTCTCCTCCTCCGATTCCATTTTGATAAGGGTCGATGTATAACGCTCCTTGACATAGAGCGCAGCCCCTCCCCCTCTCCTCCCCACCCCATCCTTTCCGTACAGCTTATAGCCCTCAGTGTGCACCGCCCAGTCGTGGGTCGAGTCCCACCAGGTTTCTGTTAACCCCACTAAGTTGTAAGTGTTTTCTGCAAGCAGGAGTGCTAGTTCATCCTTCTTGTTCCCCATGCTCCCAGCATTAGTGTATAGGCACTTGAGCCCTGCGACTGGTGCCTTTGTTGCCCCCCAGCTCTGATGCCCAAAGGGCCCCTTATTGCTTACCTACTGATTGCTTACCTGTGCTGTACTGCTGGCCGTCCCATGGATTGCAGGTTCCTGATGTTACCAGCGTGACCCCATGCCGGGGACAAGGGCCCTGCTCTGGGCTGTGGCTGGGAACCAAATGTCGTGGCTGTAGGCACATTGAAAAGGGCTCTGCATAGCCATTAAAACAGATCACATTGCTGGAAGTCAAGGTGGCAGACATGGATGGCCTGGGGAAGGGCCTGTTTGCTGGGCTAGCCCTGATCACCCAGCATGGACGGATCTGGTCTCAGGATGCCCCTCCTCAGCCGCCCTTCTCCTCCGCTGTTATCTCAGGACAGGGACAGGCTTCTTAATGCACAAAAGCCCTGGCACACACTGGAGGACATCATGCAGGGCAGGCCAGCACTTTTTTGGCTGAAGTGCCACTAGCTAGACCCAGACCTTCCCTGAGTGCTGCTCTGATCCCTGCGATGTCCGTGTCTCTGCCTCCATCCCAGCACCTTCCCTTACCCCAGGCTCACATGCCAGACCCAGCCACTGCCCATGCCCCTCATGGCACACAAGCACGGGCTGCCCACACTACCGTAGGGAAACAGGCAGGGGCACCTCTGCACACCCACAGCCAGCCGGGCTGGTCTCAGGAGTGAACAACCAGGGCCATCGCCCGGGGACCCTCTAGGCTAAGCCTGTGCCAGTCCCACAGTCCTGGGATGGTGGGGGGGGACCCTGTCACAAGTGTGTCACAGGCTCTGACTCGGAGTGAGCAATGGGTCCTTTTCTTGCTGACAGGTCCCATGGGTGGTCAGTGGGTCCATGTGTGAAGATCTCAGAGCGAGCGTGGACCCCCTCCCCAGAGCCCCCCACTACCTGCTGAGCGCTGGACCACCATGGCTGGGCCGTGTCTTCCTCTCCGGTGCTGGGGCTGCGCTCCGTGCTCCTTCCCAGGGCTGTTCCCCAGCAGCACCGGCCCTACGAGTGTTACCCCTCATCCAGACAGGAGGTTCTGGCCCAGAGGCATCAGGAAAGGCACCCCTCACCGTCCTTTTGTTCATTTAATGCATTTCAGGATCACTGGGGATCCTCTTTCCTGCTGCTCCCAGCAGTTACAAAAATGAAAGTAAATGGTTACAGGAAATGACTGCCAAGGACACCTGTGGAGACACGCCAAGATCACTGAAGCAGAGGTCAAAGTTCCCACCAAGCAGCACGCAGGTGTGGCACCGTCAGTCCAGTCACTGCTCTCCAGAGGTCCTGGCCCCGGTCTGCCCTGCTCTCCAGGACCTGCGACAGTCGCCGTCCATGGGGTTTGCATGATGCCAGCGACCACGGCCCCTGTCCCTGGGGAAGTTGGCAAAACCCAGCGCTCCTGCAGTTTCCAGGCTGTGACGGAGCAAAGGCCTGTGTGCTCCACACCACACCAGGGCACTGCTCTTCACGGTACTGATGTGGAAACAAAAGATTAGAATATATAAATGTAAAGGCCACCCTTTACAATTCATTACACTGATTTCTTTGTTTGATTTCTTGCTACTGTAACAAAGTGAATAAAAACAGGTAAATAATACTACAACAACAACACAAGTTCCCTGAGGAATACTGAGAGCTTTTCCCCACCTGCTAAAAGTCTGCCAGAATTGAAAGGTCTTACTCAGACTCCAAAAGATGGCCAAAGTAATGGGTCGTGTTGTGAATGGAGGAATTGAGGGATGAGCCCTACCTAAACCCAGGAAGCTGGAGCTCCAGTTTGCAGCAGCTCTCCATGACTGGTGATAAAAGGGTTCATTTTTTTCTCATCCAATGGCTGTTCTTATCTCCTGAGCCCATACAGACACCACACTAACTGCCCCTGCACCCACACTTTCCAGCTAGGGCCTGGTCAGAGGGTGCAGAGTGCCAGGAATACATCTGGACTCTGTAAGGGTCACACAATGTGCTGAGCTGAGAGACCCCACGTGGGCTGTCTCCTTGGCCTCTCCCACAGGAGTCTGTCCCCTTCCACACTAAGGCCATGGAGGTGGCTTGCAGGACTGCAAAGGGCACAAACCCAACTACAGGCCATGTGTGAAGCCCTGTCTGTGCTGCCAGGAGCTGGACAAGGAGCTGGACAAGGTGTGGAGCGATGCCCAGGAGGAAGTGCCCACCACACGGCACAGCTGGCTGCCCACGTGGTCAGGACATGTGTGCACAGCTGGGAAGGGAACAGCCACTGCCCAGCATCGCAGTGCAAGGACAGCCCTGGCTTCTGGGTTACTTTTCTAGTCTTTCCCTGCTTTCCTCCTGCATGCTCTGGTCTCTGTGCTAGCCACGACAGTGGGGCAGGGGGAGACCTGTGCCCGTGGGTCAGCACCAGTCAGGAAAGTGCTGGCCTGGAGCCCAGGAAGTGCAGAAACCTCATGGTGCCTTGATACCAGGGAGGGGCAGCTCAGGGCACTGAGCAAGACAACTGCCCAGAGGGAACCTCCCTCCCAGCCTCTGCTTTGGGGGTCACCTCACCCCAAGCAGCCAGCGCAGTGAGACACGTGTTGGGAAGGGGGTAGTAGTAGTGGGGTAAGCAGATGGGAGGAGGAAGGGGATGAGGAAGGGGAGCTGGCAGAGCTGGGTCATGAGGCAGAGCCTGTGAGACAGCACTGCTGTGCCCACTCGTGGATTAGAAATTGCCTTAAGATAGAAGCAAAAAGCGAATAGAAATGGCCCTTTTCCAGGATGGAAAGTAAAGAGCAGGGCTCCCCCGGGATCCGTGTTAGGGCCAGTGGTGTTTAACAGGCACATCAGGGACCTGGAGAAGGCAGTGAGTAGCAAGGTGGACAATTTTCATATGGCAAAAGTATTCCAAGCAGGAAAGACTGAGGCACCTGCAAGGACCTGCAGAAGGCTGTGCAGCAGACTCAGGTTCCTGCTGAGCTCAGCCAGTCTCTCATACGACACTCCGTACAGGGGCATTCACAGGCCTGGGTCTCCTCTAGCCCTGAGAAGGCACCTCTAGCTCCCTGCTGCTTCCTCCGCACTGCCGTCATGCACCCCGCTCTGACGCTGGTCCTGTGGTGGGACAGCTGCTTCTGGCCTGGGGTCTCTTTCCAGAGCCTAAGGAGTAGCTAAACGAGGGAATGAGCAGCTAAATGGCAGGTGAAATTCAATGCAGATAAATGTAAAGTGAATGTAAAGCACGTTGGCAAAAATAGCCCAAACCCTACCTGTACTCTCATGGGCTTTACATTAGCTATCACCACACAGGGAAGAGATCTAGGACTCACTGTGCACAGTTTGCTGAAAACATCCGCTCAGTGCTCAGCAGCTGTTGAAAAATAAAGGCAAACAACATTGTTAGGCATTATGATGAAGGGGATTGTAAACAGGGCAGACAGTATCCTGATGCCTCTTTGCAAATCCAGGTTGCGCCCACACCGTGAACTCTGCGTGCAGTTTGAGTGCCTGCCCCTCACAAAGCATGGAGAAGGACGAGAGTGTGGCAGAAATGCCACCGTTGGTGCCCCTCTCCAGAGACCCGTCTCAGCCAGCCTGGGAGGCTGGTGTTTCATTCCTCAGGGTGGGGATCTCCCACCTGGTCTACATGACAAAAGCCTGGCGCCTGGGAGGCGGATGCTCTGGTCACCTGGGCAGGGGGGAAAGACCCGGCCCTGCGCGGGCCCAGGTAGCCAGTGATGCTGGGGAGATTGGTCGGCTTGTGGCCAGTATTGGCAGCTTCGATTGGACCGGGCTGCTGAGGTCAGAGAGGTTATTTAAGGGCTCAGTCCAAGAAGAAGGGGCAGTCAGCCATTAGTGATTAGCCATGCGGTCATCCAGGTGAATCTGAGCCTGGCTCTCTCCTCATCACCGCATGCTCCAAGAGTGCCCTGCCTCCAGAGGAAACTCCAACCACCTCCGGACGATACGAGTGAGTAAGCTACTTGAGATCAGACTAGATATTTAGCTTACAGTAACTCAGATGCGTGAGCAAAAGGCTACCTCAGCCACCCTGGTTTGCTCTATGGGATTCCTCTGATATTCCTGTAAGATTTCTATGATACTGCTCTACCTTTTACCCTGTTTCTGCCCTACCCCCTGTCATCAATAAAGTTCTCCTTGTGACCGGTGTGGGAGACTTATTGAGGGGTGGGTCTAAATTATGCCAAGGAGGCCCCTTAGGTCTGTGGACTAAGGGAGGCTTCCTAATAAGCCCCTGACTTGGGGAAGTGCCCCAAGTGCTGGTATTGGGTCTAGGACCCATTGGACGATCAGGCATGTGTTCTCCAAGGTGCGCAGAGCCAGAAGTGAGTCCAGAGCCTTGGATGGTGGCTGCGGGAACCCCAGGCTAGCGGGTGTGCTCCAGGGAAGGGGTCGGCCGGACGGGAGGCACCCCAGGGAGGCACTTGGAGCCTGGAAGGTGGGCGGGCGCAAGGAGGTGGGCGGCTCAACACAGGAGCGCCCCCTACTGGCCCGCCACAATCATCACCAACCCAAGGACCGCTACCTGCAGCCTGCAGGCTGGGCCCTGTAGCCCATTTGGGTCGGCTGCTCCCACCTGCTGCTACTTGCAGCCAGGCTTGCTGAAAGCTGCCTGCTTTTGTTCTCCTAATTCTGCCCGGCTCTCTTCCTTCCCCATAAGAGGGGAAGGAGTCCTCTATGGCAGAAGGATGTCCAGGAACTAGAGAGGATCTAGAGATGCGGAACAGGACGATAGAGGGGTTAGAAGAATACAGGCTGTATGAGGGTGCTGAGAGGACTGGATATGCCTCGTTCAGAGACAAGGCACAGACGTAATAGCACTTTGCAAATACTTGACGGGTGCCATAAAGAAAGGGAAGACAACTGTCCTGAGCAGAGCAGATTTAAATTAGCTCTCAGATGAAGCTTCCTTACTGCCAGGCTAGTAGGACATTGGAGCAGCTGCCTGGGAAAACTGTACCGTCTCCTTCCCTGGAGGGAGGCTGAGAAGTGTTTGGCAGAGATGCTTCTGGGAGATGCATCCTGCGTGCAGGCAGGGCGCTGGACCAAGCAACCCCGGAGGTCCCGTTCCACCGCACGAATCTGTGCTTCCCTCCTCACTCATTTAGATCTGTAACCTAGGCATCGGCTGCCCTCCTCTCGCTCCAGCTGCTCCAAGCCTCACCCTTTCGACCTCTCTGCTAGCTCAAAGATTCAGCCTTGTCTTCCGAGCCATTTGGAAAAGGATCCTATTTCTGTCTTTATCATCTCACAGTCCAGCTACTGTCACGTCCTTTCCTCTGGCCTGGATGCCACCCCCTTTGCTTCCCCGAATCCATTCATTACAGTGTCATCTCCATTCCTTGTCAGCCAGTCACCCACCACTCTTTCCTCTCCACTCGGTACTTCTCAGTCCTCAGTGGCATCAAACACACGTTCATACACACTCGTACTCTCACCTCTAATGGACAGCAATCGCAGAATGCTTATAGCAGGGTATCTGCATGGAGACTGTCTTGGACGCAGACCTCGGACATGGTTCAGTCACTCCCTTAAGAACTGCTCTGTGGAGCTCTGCTCTGTGCTGCAATACGTTTTTTAATAGCAGCAGTTCAAAAGATGCCAGCAAGAGTAAGGATGCTGGGACTCGGTAAGCTCTTTGCCAGGCTGGGGTAAACAGGCTCGATTCCACCCAGGGCGGTCTTTTCAGTTGGGCAAATAGTCATCCCTAGCAAATAAGGAGTTGCGATCTCTCCCATCACTGATAGGAAGTTATTAGAGTGTGGCTAAATATAGACCAGTATTTGGATGTCTCTGGGCATGTCTACACATGCAATTCATGTTATATGGATTTACTGCATTGTAAACCAGCCCTTGGCAGACGTCTATATGTGAAGCCATTTGGGAGCAGATTTGCTGCTTGTGGGAGTAGCCTGCAAAAAGTCATGTCCTAGTTAATAAGGATTTGCATTCTCTCCCATCACTGATATTCAGTCATTAGAATATGGGTAAAACTAACCTACTTTTTGGATAGCTTTAATTTTTCCCAAGGTGTCAGAACCGGTGCTTGAGCCCAGATTTTACAGCTGAATCCTGAACCTCTCATGCAAAGAACCAAAACCCCAAACAGAACAGCCTTGACCGGGTGTCTTCATCAGGATATGCAATGTGGTAGCTCAGACCCATCTCTAGCCATAAGCTGTGTGTGACACATGCCAGGAGTTGGGTTTCTCTCCTCAGAGCTGTGGTACATTTGAGCAATGGTGACACCTGCACTGAGAAGGCACTTTCCTCTAAGCCCAAGATGCTGTCCAAATAACTATTCCATGCACTGGTACAAGATGGGGACTGACGGGCTGGGCAGCAGCTCTGCAGAAAAGGACCTGGGGGTGACCGGGGGCAAGAAGCTGAACAGGAGCCAGCAGTGTGCCCTTGGTGCCAAGAAGGCTAATGGCATCCTGGGCTGCATTGGTAGGAGCGTTGCCGGCAGATGGAGGGAAGTGAGTCTTCCCCTCTGGTCAGCACTGGGGAGGCCACATCTGGAGTCCTGTGACCAGTTGTGGCTCCCACTACAGAAAGGATGTGGACACATTGGAGAGAGTCCAGCAGAGGCCAACAAAAATGGTTGTGGGGCTGGGGGACAGGAGTGGTGAGGAGAGGCTGAGGGAACTGGATTTATTTAGTCTGCAGAAGAGAAGACCGAGGGGATTTGATAGCAGCCTTCACCTCCCTGCAGGAGGTTGCAAAGAGGCTGGAGCTGGGCTGTTCTCAGTGGGGGCAGATGACCGGACAAGGAGCAAAGGACAATGAGGTTAGATATGAGGAACATCTTTCTCACAAGGAGGGTAGTAAAGCACTGGAGCAGGTTACCCAGAGAAGTGGTGGACTCTCCATCCTTGGAAGTTTTTAAGACCCAGAAAGACAAAGCCTTGGCTGCGATGTTGCAATTGGGGCTGGTCCTGCTTGGAGGAGGGGGTTGGACTAGAGGTGACCTCCCAACCCTTATTTCTATGACTCTAAGATCCCAGCTCTCCTCACCACTGCTCAAATGTCCTTTGCTACCAGAAGCTTCAGCAGATGAGCTTTTGGATGATTAACTGAATCTGGGGGTGCTTTCATGTTTCCTTCAATCATGAGACAAAGTTTGGAAGTGCATGGCTGGATGGAAGTGTCACGCAGTTAAGTCAATGGCCAATGTCCAGTATTTTTCAATGGGAGTAGACCGCAGTTTCCAACGAATCATGGGGCTGAAGCATTGCATAATATTTCATCATGTTACACATTCTCCAGTTCATGTATCTCCTTTTTATTTGCTTGATTGTCAGCATCTTCAATGTGATTTCCACATATTGCGAACTCTGCTGCACCACTGAGGTCCCAAAGGGACTGTTTATCATTAAAGTAACGAAGGCCATTTCAGTTTCTTAATTGAAGACAAAGAAAAAAACCCCAATGCTGATGTCACCTTTGGGGACTGCGATGGGGAAAACAACCAAGCAGTTTGTTCAAAAGACACACAGTCCTCTTAGTCGGGCCAGTTGCAGAGGCTTTGCAGCTGGAGTCTCGCGCCCATCATTGAGAATAAGCCTAGCCACAGTGAAGATCTTTTCGTCACTTGAATGTGCAAGTGAGTTACTATTCACATGGCTGTATTACATGTTCTTACCTTTCAGTCTAACTACCTACTTCCTTTGCTTTAGCTTTTCGGATGGAAACCAGGATGGAGGGAACCTTTACTACAATGGAGAGCAACAGACACCAAGCCAAGGCATTTTGTTTGCCTTGAGAAATAAGTTCCAAGACAACACTGATGTTAAGGATACTACACCTTGAAAGCTTGCATTAAATACAATAAAACCATTTGCTTTTTAAAGTAGGGCTTTTATAATGTAAACTATTGTCTGAAATCTTTGCAGAGTTAAAAGAGCAATACAGGGGGAAGAAAGCAATGACATAGCACAGGTCAGAAAGGAGGAGAGAGTAAACTACCTAGACATTTCCTGTGTCCTCACAACAGGCAGGGTGCGCAGCCAGAGCCCTCTGCACAGAACAGGGCACCTGAACACGGCACCTGCCATGGACCACGGCAAGGGGTGTTTGGAGAGGAGGGATGCATTAGCCCAGGTCCCTGGTGTCTGGGATGGGACAGGCAGAGAGCGGGTTTGTGTCCCTGGCAAGAAACTAACAGCTCTGAACAGGAGGGACCAGAAACTCCAGCACCTGCAGTCAGTGCGGTGCTGCGTACGGCAGGTAGAGCAATCCCGTTAGCAGAGGGGTGGATGGGAATGGGGCACCCCAGCATGTAACCCACAGTGTCAAGGGCTCCAGCCCCAGCCCTGGTGAAGGAGGGAAGAGGCTGAGGTTCCTGAGCGTGTCGGCACACAGAAGAGATGCTGTGGGGGTTGGCAGCTTCCAGCAAGGGGAGGCAGTGAGGTTTGCTCTGCCCATGGAGATTGCCAATTCTCAAATGGAGGACGCTGCATATGCAGCCTCCAGCCAGACAGACTTTATACTGGGGTAGGGGGAAATCCCTTTCCAAACAGATTGAGAGCCACGAGTGGGCCATGACCCAGATGGGGAGAGTGCGTAAAAGTTTCCCAGGGGCAGCAGGAGCCCAAGGAAAGACACCGCGGTGGAGGAGAAGGAGAGAGGCTCTGGGGGAGCGGGTGAGAGACAGCAGGAGCCCCAGGGAAGACGGAGGGAAATGCACAGGCACAATAAAGACTGCTTGTTTGCAGCAGATAGGTCTGCTGTGCTGTTTGGGAGGTCTGGCCGCCCCTCTCTCATGTAAGGAGGAAGACACCCCATCCTGAGCACTGAGCAAAGGGGGAGCTGTCTGAGGCCACGGTGCTACAGGGAGCCGGGGCAGACAAGAGCAGGGGCTCAGAGCCGGAGCTTGTCTCTTTAGAAGTCACCCCAGGGCTGGCTGCCCGGTGTCCTCACAGCCAGCAGACAAGGCTTCTTCTTGGGGAGGCTTGAGGCGGAGTTCCCCCTGACATGGGCTGATCCACGACCCTCTATAGACCCTACAGAGCACTGAGAAGTGTGGGTGCAGTAGGGAGCAAACCAGTCCAGACAGGCATCCTGGCATTTGAAGGTGCAAACAGAAGTTACAATTTTTGCCTGATCTGGTTCCTGAAAGTGCTCTACAGCTGTGATCAAACACAAGTGCATGACTGCAAACTGCTTTAAAATGGCCCGGTTCAGCAAAAATCTGAATCTTCGTTATATGAGGGTGAAAGTGAAGGTGCTCCAAAGTGGAGTGCCCTCAGTAACTTCTGTCAGTGCTCGCTGGTATCAGGCCCAGTTGACACAGCCAGGCACTGCTCCCAGTGCTGATTTCAGAATGGGAGAGGAGAAAGGAGTGGAGGGAGCTCATTCTGGGGGATGCCCAGCTGGTGGTAGGCAGTGAGGCAGGTGTATTGGAGCCCCTCTGAGGTGGGACCTCTGGTCCACCCACCCTCCTACTTCTGCATGGCTGGGGAAACCCCAGAAGGGACCTCCCTCCCTGCCTTCGCCCCCTCCCATCCTGAGTCAGCATGGGAGCTGGGAGAGGGGACAGGGAAAGGGCTGCAGATATGCCACCTCTCTCTCTGGATGGGCTCCAAATTGTAGCTTAATCTCCCACCCTCTCAACCCAGTAGCAAATATCTGTTGCATTTGGAGTATTGCTCTAACTCATGGTGCTTTCCATGATGTGCCATGAGTTAGGGCTGGGATCTGCTCTTCTGTCTGTGCCTTGAAAGACCAAAATATCTCCCCTGACTCCCATACCAGGTGAAACCCATTTTTCCAACTGGTATCACCACCGCACCAAGTTACCCAAGTCTCATCACAAGCAGGAGATCCTCAGCCTGCTATCCCACACTGCCATAGCAATCGAGGCCAGACTTACAGTGGAGAAGCTCTGATGCCAAAACATAAGGAAACAGACAGTGCTGTTAGTGGAAAATGCAGCACATAAATCACCTCTTCTCCTGCCCTATGGGCTTAACATATCATCTGAAGGGAAGGGCACTGGAAAGTAAGTGAAATTGTACCATAATCATTAGCAAATGGCACAGTGTGAACAGCCGTGCTGATTTTCTTGTCCAGAGAAGCATTTGCTGACTGTGTGTTTTCCATTCCAGATGGTTTAGGACGCGGGCCATGGACAGCTGCAACAGCAATGCTTCTGCCAAAAGCTTTTTTCTGGTTGGGTTTCCTGCTCTTCAGGACTACCAGCTCCCGCTCTTTCTTGTCTTTCTCTTATTCTACCTGCTCATACTAGTCGGCAACATCGCCATCATCACGGTTGTGGTGGTCGACCCAAAGCTTCACAAGCCCATGTACTTTTTCCTAACGAATCTCTCCGTGTTAGATATCCTGTTCACAACCACGACCATTCCCAAAATGCTGGCTATGTTTCTGGTCAATGCCAAAATGATTTCTTTCCAGGCCTGTTTCCTGCAGATGTACAGTTTCCATGGGCTAACGGTGACAGAAGCCCTGATTCTGGTGGTCATGTCTTACGATCGCTATGAAGCCATTTGCAATCCTTTGCATTACGCGGTTAAAATGACCAAGAGGATGAACATCCAGCTGGCAGCAAGTGCCTGGATAACTGCCTTGATCATACCAGCACCTGTCATGATCCATACCTCTCAGTTAGCATTTGGTGAAACCACCAAAGTTTATCACTGCTTTTGTGATCACTTGTCTGTGGTACAAGCAGCCTGCCCGGATTTTGGTGCCACTTTTCAGAACTTCTTGGGGTTTTGCATTGCCATGACGGTCTCCCTTGTGCCTCTTACCCTTGTCATCCTGTCATATGTGCTGATCATAATCTCCATATTAAAGATCGACTCCAGGGAAGGTCGCAGGAAAGCCTTTTCCACATGCACTTCCCATCTGATTGTGGTTGGCAGTTATTACTTTTCCTTGGCTGTATCTTACATCTCTTACAGAGCAGACATGCCTACTGATATCCACGTCATGAGCAATGTGGTCTTTGCTATTTTGACTCCTTTGTTAAATCCCCTCATTTATACTTTACGTAACAGGGAAGTGAAACAGGCAATAAGACAGTTTATTGTACTCAAGATCTTTCCTCCCTTTAAAAACATTTTAGTGCTTTAGGGCACATTTGCTTCAGCACTATGTAAACCTCTGCACTATTTCTGTTCTTTTGAAAAGGGATTAATTAAGGCTAAAGTGGTTTGCAAAACCTTCTTTGTGGTCCTTGCAGTGGGATGAATTTCATGCAATCCGGTAGTGCTAACTATCCTCCTTGGGCTTGAAAAAGGGTAATTATATTGGGAATTTTGCTACTTGGATTGCTTTCTTCTCTGGACAACCACCTTCAATCATCATGTGATACCCTGATTATTGCAAAATCAGTTTAAGTGTGTGCAAGTGCCTTAAAATGTGTCATGGAATCATAGAAGGAGAAGGGACCTGTATGATCATCAAGTCCGGTCCCCTGCCCTGAGCAGGAAGTATTGGGCTCAAGTGAGCTCAACAAGGTGCTTGTCCAGCCTCATTTTGAACACCTCCAATGAGGGTGACTGCACCACCTGTGCTGGGACCATGTTCCAGATTGTGGTGACACCTACAGAGAAAAAGTTCTTTCTTATGACCAGCCTGAATCCACCCGCTATTAGTTTATGCCCATTGTTCCTCATCCTCCCTTGAGATGCCCTCCTGAATAGTTGCTGTCCTGGTTCTTGATGCTTCCCCCTGAGGTACTCGTAGGCAGCTATCAAGTCACCTCTCAGCTTTCTCTTCCTCAGGCTGAACCAGCCTAGTTCCTGGACTCTCTCCTCATAAGGTCTACCCTCCATGCCCTTAGTCAAATGGGTGGCCCTTCTTTGTACCCTCTCGAGCTTATCCATGTCCTTATTGAAGTGCAGTGCCCAGAAGTGGGCACAGCACTCCAGCTGAGGCCTCACCAGTGATGAATAGAGAGGGAGGAGTACCTCCCCAGATCTATCGGTCATACAACAGTTGACGCATGCCAGAGTTTTACTGGCCCTTTGGCAGCCTCATCACACTGCCAAAAGGGCCAATAAAACTCTGGCGTGCATCAGCCGCTGGTCTATAAAGGAAAAAAAGCAACTTCATAGAAAAGGGCAGTGTGTTGCACTGCATTTATTATCTGTAGCCCCAACCCTTGACAGGTGCCCCACCCCCAGTCACCATCTTGGGACTGGAAGTCCCTCCCCTTGTCCTAGAAGTACTCTTTTGTGCGTGGTCCTCCTTGAAACCAGAAAATAAAGAAACCGTATACCAATAAATAAACAAAATAAAATAAAATAAAACATCTATTTTATTTTAATTTTATTTAAAAAAAGATGTTGTCCTGATTTACATGGGGTTACCTAATGTATGTAGAGGCAATTGCATAATAGCTCAAAATACACTCTTACTCTTGTATATTGTGTGGTGGGGAAGGGGGTGTATGTGGGGTTGGGGAGTGGGTGTGTGTAACAGAGGGCCCTGGGCTCTCTGTTACTTTAAAGTAAAGACAGCCCAGCCAGGGAGCACTGCAGGGCAGGCAGGGTGCAGCAGCTAAAAGTTGCTAGGGCAACAGGGCAAAATGAGGCGGTCAGCAGACACCTGCAAGTGGTCAGCTGACTGGATGCAGGCAGGGCCCTGGGTGCATATAAGTCCAAGGTTGGGGCTGTCAGGGAAATCTCTCCCTGGATGCCAGAAGGGAAGGAGCTCCTGCCCAGGGATGCTGGGCTGACTGCTTTGCTGCCTACAGGAGCAGGGAGGCTCAGGGAGCATGCGAGGTATCCTGGCAGGAAGGCATGCTATTTCAGGGTAAGGGTTTGCCCTCTTAAATGGGAAGAGGGCTGCTACTTTGTTATGATAATGTTACAGCTCAGGGACTTATGTCACATTACTATTTCTTTACCAGTGGTTTAGGATGAGGCTGCAAGGGGAGGTAAGGAGGTCTCATTATTGCCCAAGGGGCACATGACTGCCAGGGGTAGGCTCAAGCAGTTTTTGAGCCCAGAACAGACAGAAAGAGGGTGCAGCCACACAGGGGCCAGGGGAGCAGTGACTGGAAAGGACAAACTGAAGCTAGTGCCTCAAAGCCTGGTTCGATTCAGTGGGCCCAGGCTAGAAGGTGTAGTGAGATTAAAGTGGCAAAGGCCAAGGAGGAACAACATTTCTGTAACACTCATGAGGTATGGTAAAGAGGAGGATTTGGAGCCACAATTAGCCCATAAGGCTTTGGGTGACCTGCCAGGCACAGTTGACTACAGAGACCCAGCCAGGGGCCTGGGACCAATGAGGATAACTAGGGTGTGGGGGACACTACTGGGGGTTTTGGTGGGACCAGAGCTATGCAAAGGTCTGTGGGAAGCCTCCCTATTCATTTATATTTCCATCCAGGTGTGGCAGGCGAGACAGGAGGGTACTCCAGGGGTGGAGCAGGACATAGTTGCAGAGCCAGTGAGGGGCATCACGGCCACCCCTGAGACCCTGATGTGTTACAATGTGCATGTGTGGTGTGGTGTGCAGGGTGTACGTATGGGGTATGGGTATGTTAGGTGCGGTATGTGAAGGAGGGTGGGGGGGTGGATATGGAGGGTTGCAAGGGTGGGGTGTGTGGCTGGGGTGGAGGTGTGGGTGTGCATGTTTGTGTGAGGGGGTGGGAGTGTGTGTGGGGGCTGTGGGAGGGTGTGGGTGTGTTTAGGAGTCTGGTGGGGGGTGAGGGGGTGTGGCAGGGTGTGGGTGTGTGGGTGGGAGGGCCATCTGCAGAGTCCCTGGCGTGTGCGAATCCCTGGAGCTGCATGTGGTGGCAGTGAGCGGGGCCAGCCCAGCCCTGCCCTACAGTGCAAAGGAGGCAGTCAGGCCCACAGGCTGCAGGAAGAGGAGCTCCTGGGAGAGAAGGGCTGCAGGAGACAGGCAGGGGGCACCGAGGCCACCCATGAGAGCAGGGTTGGGAGAGCTGAGTGGGAAGTGTGGCTTCAGGTGACATTGAGCCAGGGTGGGGGAGATTCAGTTTGTGAAGCAGCTTGCTTGTGTTTCTGCTGCATTTACGCTTGGGACCGGAGGACCAGGTTGTGGCTGTAGGAGAGGAGGAAGACCGCGGTGGGGTGCTGGTGGGGCACTCTGTGACAGGTAGCCAGCCTGGGCTCAGTGGCCTGGAGGGCTCAGGGCTGGCCCATAGGACGAGAGTGCAGGACATGGCCAGGGGCCCGGATCATGTGAGTGTGAGACAGGTCTGGGGCCCAGGAGCCAAGGCCCGAGGCAGGAAGTCTAAGCTGAGGAGCACAGCCAGAACAGAAGCACCAAGGCGGGGAAGGCTGAGGGCCAACAGCTGCGTTGGGCCAGAGAGCCCACTCTCAATGAGGAGGGAGTAATATCGACGAGGCGTAAGTGTGACTACAAGGGAGGATGGAGCTGTGAATATAGCCCATAAGGGAACTGGCACCATGAGGCTCTGGCAGGGCCAGGAGGGCCACAACTTAGAGCCTGAGGGGCAAGACCAGAGCCAGCTGAGTACAGGACATACCAGCTAGCTAAGTGAACTGGGTCTTACTCTGGGACTGCTGGGTGGCCTCCCTAGACACCATGAAAGTTCCCTCAAGGCTTGGATGGTGAGATCAAAAAGGGAGGGGACCTGAGGAGCCAGAGCGGGGCAGGAATTGCTCGGCCGCAGGGACCCTGGGGCCGGGCTCTGCCACGGGAGCCAGTGCACAATTGTTACGGGTCAGATGTGTCCACGTGTCCGGAGCTGCAGCGCTCCAGGTAGAGCAGTCTCCTTTTAGGTGTTAAACCAATATGTTTGCAGTGAAAATGGTTGGGGGGCTGGGGCACATGATTTGTGAGGAGAGACTGAGGGAAATGGGCTGTCTTTGCCTGCAGAAGAGAAGACCGAGGGGGATTGAATAGCAGCCTTCAACTCCCTGCAGGGGATGCAAAGAGGATGGAGCGGGGCTGTTCTCAGTGGGGGAAGATGGCAGGACAAGGAGCAAAGGGCTCCAGCTGCAGCAAGGGGAGTTCAGGTTAGATATAAGGAAAAACTTTCCCACTAGGAGAGGTAGTAAAGCACTGGTGAAGGCTACCTGAAGAGTTGAGGAGTCTCCATCCTTGGAGGTTTTGAAGCGCCAGTTAGACAAAACCTTGCCTTGGATGAACTAGTTGGGGCTGGTCCTGCTTTGAGCAGGGGGTTGGACTAGATGTGACCTCCCAAGGTCCCTTCTAACCCTCATGTTCTATGACTCTATGATCCCAGCTCTTCTGATCACCCCTCAGATGTCCTTTGCTACTGGAAGTCTCAGCACATGAGTTTTTGGGGATTAACTGGATCTGGGGGTGCTTTGATGGCTCCATAAATTATTTAATGAGGCAAAGTTTGGAATGACATGGTTGGATGGGACAATCACCCAGTTAAGTCAATGGCCAACATCCAGTGACTTTCGATGGGAGCAGGCCGGCATTCCCCATGAATCATGACATTGAAACATTGGGTAATGTGTCATCAGATTGCACACACCTTAGTTCCAATATCTCCGTTTCATCTCCTTGACTGTCAGCATCTTCAATGTGATTTGCACCTATTGTGAACTCTGCTGCGCCACTGAGGTCCCAAACCTGCTGGGATTGCTTATCATTAAAGTAACGAAGGCCATTTCAGTCTCTTAATTGAAGACAAAGAAAAAAACCCCAATGCTGATGTCACCTTTGGGGACTGCGATGGGGAAAACAACCAAGCAGTTTGTTCAAAAGACACACAGTCCTCTTAGTCGGGCCAGTTGCAGAGGCTTTGCAGCTGGAGTCTCGCGCCCATCATTGAGAATAAGCCTAGCCACAGTGAAGAACTTTTCATCACTTGAATGTGCAAGTGAGTTACTATTCACATGGCTGTATCACATGTTCTTACCTTTCAGTCTAACTACCTACTTCCTTTGCTTTAGCTTTTCGGATGGAAACCAGGATGGAGGGAAAGTTTAATACAATGAATATAAATAGGCAACAAACCAAGGCATTTTATTTGTCTTAAAAGAGAGCAGTTTCAGGACAATGCTAGTGTGGGGGATACTACATCTTGAAAGTTTGCATTAAATACTATAAAGCCGTTTGCTTTTTATAGTAGGGCTTTTATAATGTAAACTTTGATCCAAAATCCTTTGCAGAGTTGAAAGAGCAACACAGGGGGAAGCGAGTAATGAAGTGGTGCAGGTAGGAGGTGAGGAGAGAGAGCAAAATGCCTGGAGACTGCCTGTGTGCTAGGATGTCAACGAGAGAGAAACAGTCTGCTTGTTGTGTAGGTTAACCTCGTTCTTTCAATCTTTCTACCGAAGGGTGAGTTAGCTTGAAGCCGATCAGAGATTTAATGACCTCAGAAAATTCTGATTATAACGGTATTTGAGACCAGAGCGATAACATTGTCAACTCCTTGTAATTAGAGAATGGGAAAATTAAAAGGACTCAAAAGCTAAATTCACTTAGAGTTTAAAAAGGCTGAATGCCCATTTGAATCTTTTTTTTCTTAGAAACCCCATACATCTGCTATTTATCAGTCTAAAAAAATTATCGGCAGGAATGGGAATGCCTGGAAGTCTTCCAGCACCACGCTCTGAGCTCCTGTCATAGAGAGGTGAAGTACATACACGTCTCCTGGGCGTCTTCTATCCCTGTTCTCAGAGCACAAGAGCAAGGGACAGCCAAACACGACTTATAAAACTCATAGAAGAAAATGCTTATCCTCAGATCACAAATGAGTATGGTGAACACTGTCACGGGGCAGTCCTTTTCAGGGAGCCTGGGCTGCAGAGCTCCCTTATCCCATCCCGCCTAGATTAGCTAGGCTGCAGAAAAGGGGGCTGGAGTTGGAGGAGCTGCAGACGAAGCTGGAGTCTGACGCTAGCTGGAGTAGGACGGAGAATCTGGGCTGGAGATAAGGAGACTTAGATACTCCAGACTCCTGCAATGGTGGGCCTGAGCGCCCCAGGAGCAGCGTACTCTTTGGGGTGGCTAGACCTCAGACTATTACTCTCTTCTGTCAGGGAAGAGAGGAAGGGAACGGGGAATCAAGACAGGACCCAAGGTTCCCCAATCGTCCCACTCTCCATAGGAAACCCCTGGAATAAGTGACAGATGCCAGGCAGAGTTTCAAAGATGGACCCACGAAACACTTGAGAAATCAGTGCCCTCGGCTGGCGAGGCAGGAGGACAGATCCCAGTGCCAGGTGGTAATTAGGAAGCTCTGGGCTCAATAACTGCTTGAGCCTGCCCCGGGCAATCACATGCCCCCCTGGGCAGTAATGAGGCCTCCTTACCTCCCCTTGCAGCCTCCCCTTGCTGAAGACCTGGGAGCAAAGAGGAATAAAGATGGTCCTCACAAGAGGCAGGGTGCGCAGCCAGAGCCCTCTGCACAGAACAGGGCACCTGAACACGGCACCTGCCATGGACCACAGCAAGGGGTGTTTGGAGAGGAGGGATGTGGGAGCCCAGGTCCCTGCTGTCCGGGATGGGACAGGCAGAGAGCGGGTTTGTGTCCCTGGCAAGAAACTACAAGCCCTTGAACAGCGCGGAGCAGAAACTCCAGCACCTGCAGTCAGTGCGGTGCTGCGTACGGCAGGTACAGCAATCCCGTTAGAAGAGGGGTGGATGGGAATGGGGCACCCCAGCAAGTACCCCACAGTGTCACGGGCTCCAGCCCCAGCCCTGGTGAAGGAGGGAAGAGGCTGAGGTTCCTGAGCGTGTCGGCACCCAGAAGAGATGCTGCGGGGGCTGGCAGCTTCCAGCAAGGGGAGGCAGTGGGGTTTGCTCTGCCCATGGAGAGCACCGATTCCAGAACGGAGGATGCAGAGTTTATACCAGGGCAAGGGGGAAATCCCTCTCCGGGCAACTTGAGAGCCAGGAGTGGGCCATGACCCAGATGGGGAGAGCACAGAAAGGTTTCCCAGGGGCAGCAGGAACCCAAGGAAAGACACCGCGGTGGAGGAGAAAGAGAGAGGCTCTGGGGGAGCGGGTGAGAGACAGCAGGAGCCCCAGGGAAGACGGAGGGAAATGCACAGGCACAATAAAGACTGCTTGTTTGCAGCAGATCGGTCTGCTGTGCTGTTTGGGAGGTCTGGCCGCCCCTCTCTCACGTGAGGAGGAAGACACCCCATCTTGAGCGCTGAGCAAAGAGGGAGCTGTCTGGGGCCACGGTGCTACAGGGAGCCGGGGCAGACAAGAGCAGGGGCTCAGAGCCGGAGCTTGTCTCTTTAGAAGTCACCCCAGGGCTGGCTGCCCGGTGTCCTCACTGCCAGCAGACAAGGCTTCTTCCCGGGGAGGCTTGAGGCAGATTTTCCCCTGACAAGGGCTGATCCACGACCCTCTACAGACCCTACAGAGCACTGAGAAGTGTGGGTGCAGTAGGGAGCAAACCAGTCCAGACGGGCATCCTGCATTGGAAAGACCAGGCATCTCGGCTGACTCCCATAGCAAGTGAAGCCCATTTTTCCAGCTGATTGGGTGCGGTGGTGGTACCAGCTGAGTCTCGTCTCAAGCAGGAGAGCCTCAGCCTGCTCTCTCACACTGCCACGGCAGTCAGGGCCGGACGTACAGCGGAGAGGCTCTGATGCCAAGATATGTGGAAGCAGACAGTGCCGTTGGTGGAAATGCAGCACAAAATCCACCTCTTCTTCCACCTTTTGCACTTAACATATCATCTGAAGGGAAGGGCACTGGAAGGTAAGTGAAACGGCATCATAATCTTTAGCAAACGGCACAGTGTGAACGGCCCTGCTGACTGCTTTGTGCCCAGGACGTACTCGCTGACTGCGTGTTTTCCATTCCAGATGTTTCAGGACGCGGGCCATGGACAGCTGCAACAGCAATGCTTCTGCCAAAAGCTTTTTTCTGGTTGGGTTTCCTGCTCTTCAGGACTACCAGCTCCCGCTCTTTCTTGTCTTTCTCTTATTCTACCTGCTCATACTAGCCGGCAACCTCGCCATCATCACGGTTGTGGTGGTCGACCCAAAGCTTCACAAGCCCATGTACTTTTTCCTAACGAATCTCTCCGTGTTAGATATCCTGTTCACAACCACGACCATTCCCAAAATGCTGGCTATGTTTCTGGTCGATGCCAAAACGATTTCTTTCCAGGCCTGTTTCCTGCAGATGTACAGTTTCCACGGGCTAACGGTGACAGAAGCTCTGATTCTGGTGGTCATGTCTTACGATCGCTATGAAGCCATTTGCAATCCTTTGCATTACGCGGTTAAAATGACCAAGAGGATGAACATCCAGCTGGCAGCAAGTGCCTGGATAACTGCCCTGATCATCCCGGCACCTGTCATGATCCAGACCTCTCAGTTAGCGTTTGGTGAAACCACCAAAGTTTATCACTGCTTCTGTGATCACCTGGCCGTGGTCCAAGCAGCCTGCCCGGATTTTGGTGCCACTTTTCAGACCTTCTTGGGGTTTTGCATTGCCATGACGGTCTCCCTCGTGCCTCTTATGCTTGTTGTTGTGTCATACACTCACATCATCATCTCCATATTAAAAATCAACTCCAAGGAAGGTCGCAGTAAAGCTTTTTCCACTTGCACTTCCCATTTGATTGTGGTTGGCACTTACTATTCATCCATTGCTGTGGCATATGTCTCGTACAGAGCACGTATGCCTATTGATATCCACGTCATGAGCAACGTGGTTTTTGCTATTTTAACTCCTTTGTTAAATCCCCTCATTTACACTTTACGCAACAAGGAAGTGAAACGGGCAGTAAAACAGTTCATTTTTTCCAAGATCTTTCCTCTTACTAAAAAGATGTAGTTGTAGCAACAGGGTTTATTGTTTTACCATTCATTTGTTCCCTTCTGCCGTGGACGGATCTCTGAATGGATGCACTCCTTCCACCCACTTTAGTATTAGCTCATGTCCAAGCGTACACAAGTGCCCTAAAGGAGCTGTATTTTGACAAGTGCTTTGTAAAAAAGCCCAGCTCGGTACTCTCTGTATCTTATGCCTCCATGACTCTGGATCAAGCATGTTCTGTTTCCACGTGGAAACAACCCGACCAAAGAGCT
The DNA here is from genome assembly GCF_030867095.1 of Alligator mississippiensis. Classification (NCBI taxonomy): domain Eukaryota; kingdom Metazoa; phylum Chordata; order Crocodylia; family Alligatoridae; genus Alligator; species Alligator mississippiensis. The sequence continues at coordinate 480,611,364 of NC_081824.1, forward strand.
GAATGTGAACTTGTCCTTTCCTTTTCAGGCGCAGAAACCTGTGAGCCATCTCCATCTACCACATATAATGGCTGTAATCGGGATGTAATTTAAGACAGGCTTTCCTCATCAGTATGATTTTATCCTGTTTACTATTAAAACATTCGATTACCCCATTCATTTTTTTTCCTCCGTGACCCAGTGGAAAAAAATTAAATGATCACTCCTAAATAATAAAACGCTTGGCCATGCTTACGTGTCACCCTTTTCCTACGTATAAAGCAGTGAGGGCACGGACAGATTTAACATTTGTAGCTCTCCAAGTACTTTGGAGGTCTTTCAAAAAAATCAAGGGACAGATATCTCCACCCAATGAGATCTTTCTATTATGCCCATCCTCAGAAAGGATCTTTCTAATATGCCCATCCTCCATGTAAAGCATCTCATTTTACATCTGTATCCTCCAGCAGAGTATGATAGGTCAGTCCTCCAGCATCCCACAGTGCCCTGCAGCTATCATGTTCCCCATCGCCCTGCTCCCAGGTGTTGCCTCTATAGTTCACTGCAAGTCCACTGCTCTGGGGCCCCAGGACCTGCCCAGCGTGTGGCCTTGCCTATATGCAGCCAAGCACAAAGACACCACTGTACCCACCCCTTGTTGGCCATCCATCCAAGAACTGTTCCTGGGGTGGGCAGCAATCTCAAGGACCCTCTGGGCAAGTCACCAATGGCCCCATGCCCATGATGTCCATGCCTCCATCCTCCGCCATGTCTGCAGAGCGGTCCACAAACCAGAGGTGGGCAGAGGTCCTGAGACTCGCTCTCAGCATGGACAGACTGTGGGGTGTAGGAGAAGATGCGCGTGGGGTTGGCAGTTGAGTGAGGTGAAACACAGGGAAGAAAGGGGCTGCATGAGGAGACTGAGGAGAAGGGGTTGAAGGGGAAACCGGGAATGCGAAGAGACCCAAGACTCCCTCTCTGTCCTGATGGCTAAACTTCTCTGCCATGGCTCCTTCATCTCCTCCTGCAGCTGGCTGCCCCTTTTCCCATCACCTTTTCTTCTTTGCACCCACAATGAGGCCAGCTTCTGGGTTCAGCGCATCCGACAAAGCCAAAGCTCGCTGCATTTCAGCAGTACGTTTTCCAGCCCCGATAGGTCCACAACTGAGATTCAGTCCACAGAAAGCACAGTGGCCGACAGAGCTGAGCGGGGTGTTTGCAACCCGTGAGACCATCGCAGGAGCGCTGGCTGCACAAGACCCGCGTGGCCGGGCTGGTTTTGTTCAGAGCTGAGACCTGCTGAAGATTATTTTGTGCAGGGCTTGTGCGCAGAACGGCCAACGGCAGCAACAACCCGCGTGTCTCCTCTGAAGTCCCATGTCCCCTTGTTTTAGGTGCTGCCCCCAAGTAGTGGTACAAGATGGGGCTGTGCCATGCACGGATGAGCTAGCTCCCTGCAAAGAGCACATCTCCCAAAACACCGGCCTGGGATCACTGCACCTATTAGCCACCCACCTTTCACCCCGTGGGCTTGTCAGTCCGCAAGCCGGACCCAGTCCGTGGGCCTAATTCAGCATCTGGTACAGACATAGCTGGGGCCTGATCCAGCTGTGCAGGTATGACTGGGACCCAAACCCTCTGTGCAGGCCTAGCCTGGCCGGAGCTGGATCCAGCCGCACAAGGCTGGGGGCCTGATCCACTGCTCCCCACCACTGAGTTTCCAGACCCGGCGGGACCCCCCCGCCATATGACTGTAGCAGGATCCAGCATCCGTGGCCATCCAGGGCACCCCTTGTGGCCCCATTTGTCCTGCTGGCTCCCGTCCTGCCTCTCAGGATACCACCCTGTCATCCCACCTGCCTTGCCTGGATGGTAGACTGGGGGACACTGCCGTCCAAGGCCAATGTGAGTTACCTGGGCATGGTCTCACTTCAGGGGGCTCGGAGCCCTTCTGCCATACAGCTGTGCCAGCCGACTGGCCCCGTCACCCTTGCCCTGGCCCCACTCATAGCCCTCCAGGCCTTAATCACATTATGCGGTTTAATCACATTATGGGCTTTAATCATGGACTCCTCTGCCCCCAAAGCCACATCCACGCCTTGCAAATATTACTATACATCCTTCACCCGCCCTCTGAGTTGCTGGCTCTTTCTGGGCTGTCGATGAGCTGCTTGGCTTTGCCCACACAGCCTGCTGGGTCCCAGACCCATACGAGGCTCTGTCTGGGCTTCAGCCCCTTCTCTAGTCGCACTTGGGGTCCCTAGTCCTGTCTCAGCTCTAGCTCAGCCCTGGGTCCCAGCCTATCTGGGCTTCAGTCCTTTAAAACATGCAGCAACCTGCAGGCCTCCACCTGCGACTCCACACCACCCTATCAGTCCACTGAAACCTCCGGTTCCTTAGTCTCCAGGTCCCCGCAGCTCCCAGTCCTCTGCCCGATGACTCCCTCCAGCTCCCCTGGGTGCCCGGGCTGACTGGGTCCCCTGCCTTTGGAGGCAGGGCTCTCAGGAGGTCTTTCCTCTCTGCAGCTCAGGACCATGCTGGCCCTCTAGCTCTGGAGCTAGGCTTGAAGTATACTGGCCTCCAGCCCTTTCCAGCCACCTGTCCTCTGACTCACCCAGGGGTTTCTGTGTAGCCCATTAATCCCCCTGCTCCTCTCACCACCTGCCCAGCTCGCCTCCATTTGCTCCTTAGCTGCCTGCTTGCCAAAGCAGAGCTCCTGTAGCTTACTGCAGAGCGTCTTTCCCCTGATCCCTCTCTGCAGCGCGTCTCATATCCGCTCATGTGCTGCTTGCTCCTCTGGCCCCTGCTGCTGCCCTCCAATCCTAGCCTCGAAGCCGCAGGGGTTAGGGGACCCTGCCACGGTGACATGGCTCTGGGCCAGATGTGGCACGCAGGCCGGGGATTGAACATGCCTAACACATGTGGTACATGAACCTCTATATATCTCCTTTCATAAGGGAGGTTGGGCAGACTTCAGCGGGCTGCTAGAGAGGGGCCTGTTGCAGAAACCACTTGATGATGAATTATTAACTACTCTTAGGAAGAAGGGCAGGATGGCTCCCTGGTGTTTTCCATCTGCTCTCTCTGTTTTCCAGTGCCCTGCTCATTTCACAATGAAATGGCTCGATTAACACCCCCCCCCTGCCACACACACACACACACACACACACACACACACACACACACACACTTCCTCCCCAGCACAGTGGTTCTCAATGTTTTTTGGCTGTGTACCCCTTTACCTGAAAACTGGTGCTGCCAATACCCCCTACACCCAACACATCTCTGCCTGCTCAGCCCTTAGGACAAGGGTGGTCCCGGTCACTCACGACAGACCGGGGAGAGGAGAGACAGCGCAGTGGCAGATAGGCCAGGGAGCAGAAAGCAGAGCAGCAGATTGGGCAGGGAGTGCCAAGAAGGAAGCAGAAAGCAGAGCAGACAATCAGGCAAGGGAAGGGGATCAGAGTGACATGCAGGGAGGGGGCGGGGATGGTTTGTGACACACCTGTGAAAGGGGCCGGTCCCTTGTGCCTTAGGAAGAGTGTCAACACCGAGGTCAACACGCAGCAACACCATTGCTCACCGTGCGTTGGCCATTCAGAAGCGCCACCACCATTATTAGACTCAAGGTATGCACTCATTAGCTATGTGCTGTGTACTCCCAGAGGTGCTGTGGGTCACCTGCCCTAGGAAATATGGCTAGAGCAGGGATGGGCAAAATGTGGCCCATGGGCCACATGCAGCCTGTAGACCACTCTATCTGGCCTGCGGGGCCACTAAAAAATTTAGAAAATTAATATTTATCTGCCCCTGGCTACCTGTCATGCGGCCCTTGATGGTTTGCCAAACTCAGTAAGTGGTCCTCCGCCCAAAATAATTGCCTGCCCCTGGGCTAGAGGCTGGTAGTTGCTGAAGATAGCATGGTATAACAGAGTTGCATGGAACAGAGCACTAACAGAGCAGAACAGGATACTACTGGAATACAAAGTCCCTAAGCTCACTTGCCTGGTAATGATTCAGTAGGACAAGGCTCCTGACCTGGCTCGAGGAGGTGTATGAAGCAGCTAGGAGTATATATAGCGGCAGCAACCCCCTGGGCAGGACAGCTGAGGGGCTCCAGCTGCTTGATGCGGCTTCTCCAATAAGCTGCATAGGACTGTGGCTGATCCAGGGGTGCAGCGATGCAGGTGCCCCTTCAGCCCTCCGATTCCTGCTCCACCCAAAGTTTGAAACCAGCTGCCTGGCAGTGGTGGCAGCATTTCTATTCAGGCAGCAGTGATTAGCGTGTGATGATGGTGAAGAAGTGCGTGTTGCCACACTCGTATGTCGGAAGCGTGAGGACCAGAAAGCCAGCGACAGGTAGAACGGTCAATGCCCGTAAGGCTTTGTGTGCCCGAAGGAGGGCCGCAAGAGCATTTGCAGATGATGCGGTCGGCCATCTGAGCACCACAGCTGCCAGCATCGCTGGAAAGAACCACTCATTAGCCCACTGATTGGCATGTGAGAAAAGCGGATGGCGAGGGGCAATTTCAAGGGAGTTGGGCTGTAGAGACCAGGGATCACGCCCTCTGCTAATAAGGCAAGCCAAGGGAAGAACAGTGCTTGCAGGCCGTGACTCAGTTTCCCTGCTCTCTGCTCCATTTGCCAGGAGATCTTATCTCAGAGAAATGGGGAGGAATAAAGAAATCTGAACCTGAGCTGTATAAGGCTCCCCCACACCGAGGCAGGGGGTGGGAGTCTGGATCCGGCCTCCGCCACGAGGATGGATGCTGAGGGGCCTGAGCGCTCCCCGCCCGGCAGTGAGCCTGTCTGCGCACCCTCTGCTGCGCACAGCTGCTCTTGGTCATGTCGCCTGATTGCTAAGATCCCAAGAAACCAGTGTCTTGTTCAGAGGAACTTGCTTCGCCTTCTCTTTTGTGGAAGACTTTGTTCCGTGTTGGTCTGGAGACGGTTAACTCTGTTGCACTCTGAAAGCAATACCTCATCTGGATGGAAAATGAAACAGTCTAACGCGTATTTTCCTGGTACCTCACAGTGGATGTACTAGATTGAATGAGCATTAACTAAAGTGCATTAATGCACGAGTATGCACGCCCTGCAGGCACCTATACACAAGCAGCAAGGGTGCTCCAGCGCACTGTCATTACAGCCCGTCCGAGCAGACTCGATTCAGTGCTGTGGTGATTACAGCGCTCCACAGGCTCCAGTGTCTCGTGTATCAGCGTCCCCGCGCTGAAAGACGGTGGTGGGGGCACACTAAAGCTGCCATACTTGCTAGTTTTCCTGCGCATCGGGTGTTTTGTTCCTGCACTCTCAGTAAGGTTTAATTAAAATACAGCCAGCTCTCCTGGACTCCTCTCCCCGTCAGACCGGCTTCCAGGGGGTCCTGCCCATGAGTTCCCTGAGGAAGCTGAAGTCTGCTTGTCTGAAGTCCAGGGGCCTTACTCTGCTGCTCTCCATCCTCCTCTTCCTCAGGATCCTGACCTCAATCATGTCGTGGTCCCTGCTGCCCAAGTTGCCGTCCACTACTACATTCCCCACCAATTCATTTGGCACTGGGGAGGCCACATCTGGAGTCCTGTGTCCAGCTGTGGGCCCCCACTACAGAAAGGATGTGGACAATTCGGAGAGAGCCCAGTGGAGGGCAATGAAAATGCCTCTGCCTGGCACCTCTCCGGTGTGTATTAACAACCTTCGCAGCAGCAGGACGTTGGCTGCTGCAGTTCCCCTGCTTTCTCTGTGGCAGGTGCAGGTGCGATGCCTGGTGCTGCATCGGGGGTGTCTGTGTGGTTGTGCTAAGAGGTTGGACAATTGGGTTGTCTGGGTTGGTGTGGGTCGGCCTGATCCTGCCTCCATCGGGGGTTGGACTAGATGATCTCAAAAGATCCCTTCCAGCCCCACTTCCTTATGTGTCCTATCATTTCTCTATGAAACTGGAGGCTGGCAACCAGGGCGGGACCCGGCTGCATATCCGACCCCAGCGATGCTCCCAGTCCCTCCACAGCCCCACGCTGCAGCAGCCTGGTTGGATGCAGGTGGGTGTTAAATGGGAGCAAGAAGCTCACTCTGGGTCCTGATCCAAACCCACATGGTCAAGAAAAAGCCCTCAGCTGGACTCCTGCCCCAGGGGGAATTTTTGGAGCAGTCAGAGGGGAAGCAAAGCAAACCACAGTCCCACTGGGACTGGGATAGGTGGGCCTGAGACCCCTGCCTGGCCGTGTCGATGCAGCACTGCACCAAGGCCTTGAGCACCTGCAGCCTGTAGGAGCCACGGCTCTCTCCCTGCAGGATGGTGTCGTCCAGGGCTGAGGTAGCCTGGGGCGAGGAGGGGGAAGAGGAATTGCACAGGCACCAGGGAACGGTGCTGCTTACCCTTCACCCACCCCGCAGAACAGCCTCGCACCCAACGGGGCTTCTCCCAACGGCCTCACAGCCCACGCAGCTCCTCCCTGCCGCTGTGTTGTAGGACACTTGCAGCGGCAGGGATGGAGGGGCAGTCCTGCTGCTTCTTGGCTTTGCAGCAGCAAACGAACTGGATGATGCCCCTGGGGAAGACAGGAGAATGTGGGCTACAAGGGGCCAGGCAGAAGCAGAGCCGGCCCTGCAAAACCCACGCTGGAGCCCACAGCCAGGTCCAAGCCCTTCCAACACCTGGGCCTGCTGCCTGGGATTGGCCCATTGGAAAGATGAGCCCATTTCATGGCACCGGGAGCCAAACAGCTCCAGAATTCAGGGGGGTTGTCTCCCGTGCTGTATGCCAGCTCTCTGCGGTGCACCCACCGTGGCTTTATCCCTGGATTCACTCAATATATTACCTTATCAAGGCAAAGAGCAAGGAGGGATTTGATAGCAATGGGCAGGTGTCTCCAGGGACAGAAAACGATGCCAGAGGCCAGGAAATTCTTTAATCCACTAAGGAACAGGCAGAACAAGAGCCAGTGGCTGGATGTCAAACCAGGCAAATTCAAATTAGAAATAAAGGTGCCCATTTGTAAGGAGCCAAGCCCCAGGGCATCCCTTCACACCCCCCAGGCCATGCTGGCTGCCCCTCTCCTGTCTGGCAGTCCTGCTTTAGCCAGACACGAGATCCCAGGCTCAGCGTGGAGGGAGTGCTGCGACGTGCACTGGCTGGCATGGTGGAGAGCGTCAGGCCTGGGGATCTAGTGATCCCTCTGGGCCGTGAGGTCTGCGAGCCGGCTCCGCGCGAACGCCTGGCCGGTGGGAGCACACTGCGTCCCCTTCCCTCTCTCTGCTCCAGAGACCGCGTCTAGCAATGGGGATTTCTGTCTAAACAGCTAGCGTTTCCTAATTTCAAAAAGTTTCTTTTCTTGCAAGTTGTGGCAGAGGTTTTTAGAAATGTTCAGACTGTCAAACTAGAGAGAAAGACAGAAATGCTAATTATCTTCAGGCTGGGGTCTTTTTAAATTTCCATTGACGTTTTCTGCTTATTTTTCCTTTTGTCCCAAAATGTAGAGGGGGGGGAGGGGGAGAGAAAGGGAAGATTCAGTATTTTCAGTTGTATTTTTGTTTTGTTTTCTGGCTTTCATTCCTTGTACCAAAACCTGAAAACTTCTAACCCTTCCCTCCCAAACCTTTCCTGTCATTTGGAAGAAAAAAGCTTAGTGCCATATTCATTCACATCTTACACTCACCTTTTTGCTGAAAAATGACCCACTGAAAATTAGGGAGTGTTTTAAATAAAAAAAAGAAACTGTTTCTGAATAGTTTGGATAAAAGCCAATGTTTTTTTTCTCTTCGTTCTGCCTTCCCAGAACAAGGCGCATAACTTTTGGGGAGGGTGTGTGGCATGCGAATAAACACGGCACTGTTTTTTGGAAAGCCCCTGAGGGCTGTCCTTGCAAAGCCTCTCTCCCTGCGGCACAGAAAAGAGGCTGGTGGACAGACGGTCTGGTGATGCAGCCATGGGGCAAAGAGCCAGTAGCTCTGGGTTCAGTTGTCACTGATGGCTGTGCGGACCTTGGGCAAGTCCTTCCCCCTCGTGCATCTCAGCTCCTGTCTGCAAAGCGGGGCCTTGCTGGTCTCTGTCTCCCAGGGGGTGGGTGAGCTGACAGAGGTGCCTCGTGCCCTGAGACAGGTGGGGGCCCTGGCATTACCTGGCCATGTAGAAGAGGGACTTGGGGGTGGGAATGATGTTGAAGGGCACAGGCAGCGTCAAGCCCTCCCGGAAGTAGGACAGGTAGAGCTCGGAGTGGGCAAACTTCCACTCCGCGTCGGCATCATCCTGCAACACAAGCCGGGGGGCAGCTCAGAGCCGTGGGGTCGTGCACGCCTTACAGGCACGTACAGGAGTTCCCCAGCTGGCCTGCGCTCACCCCTTCCCTGGGTCACTGAGCATGGCCATCTGCGCCCCTGGCATTGGGTAGACTGTCCTGCCTTTCATGCTGATAGTATACGGGGAGTGAAGCATGGGGCTGGGTGGCAGGTGGCGGGCACTGGGACATGAGCGGGGCAGGGGGAATCCCCCCTGGAAAAGAAGGAGGCAGACACAGGGGTCCTGGCCCCACTCCCAGGGTGCAGACTTCTCGTCAGTGCAAATGCTGGATTGGCAAGGCCAGGTCTGCCACGTGCCCACCTGGCATAAACCTCCAAGGGATCCTTGTCTGAGGGGAGCCAGTGACTGTTCCCCACCGTGCCGGAGGGGTTTAACCTAGAGATGGGACCAGCAGGGCCAAAGGCCGGGGGCCTGCCCCAGACAGGTATGGTATCTGGGCCTCCTGGGTTTCACCCTGACTGCGCTTCTGTGACAGAGAAATGCAGCTGGCTCTGGGGTGGCATATACTGGTGGTCCGTGCACAGTATGGATTCTGTCTGGAGGGGTGAGTGGGATGAAACAGCTTCCTTGTCAAAGGACTAGGCTGGGGCTTCTACCAGCCTTGCCCCATCCACTCGGGGGGGCTCGCTCCTGGCTGGTCCCCTCCCCCACCATGGGCCGGGCTCCCAACGGGGTCGACAGCGATCTTCTGGAAGGAGTTGGTGATCACAGCAACGAGCACGTTGAGGGGGACGATGACCACAACGATGGTGAAGATGCCGTAAAGCGCCCGGCCCACAAACTGGGCCACGAAGACCCGGGGCATGTCCACCACGCGGTGTTCTTCCATGCCGAACATGGTCCAGAACAGGAATGGGAACGTCTCGTTGAAGCTGCCGCAGAGCGGGTAGCGGGTTACCAGGCAGATGTGAGCTCAGCGCGGGCCTGATCCGGCTCGGAGCTACAGTAGGCACAAGACCATCGACCCCCGCGAGTCTGGGGCCCCACAGAGCCGTGCCCACACCCGCACACCTAGTCTACTGGGAAGACCCTTCCAACCCCAACCCTCCCACCTGACTCTGCGAGATCCCCTCTCTACTGGAAGGACACCCTGCTGGGGGAAAGCCCTGGTGCTCTGGACTTTAGCCATACATCCTCTCATTTCCTGTCTACACTGATCTGTGACTGGGGTATGCCCGTGTGCTCCGGGGCCAGCAGTGTGCATTGAATTGGGGACCTCTCCTCCCTTCCCTGGTGCTTGCTCCCAGGATGGGTTATAGGCAGGAGTGCTCTCCCCACCAAGCAAACCCAGCCCAGCTCTCTCAGGACAGGCTCTCCCTCCCTCTCGCCCCCAGCAGCACCTCCCTGCCCCTGCTGTGGCCCAAATCCAGCTTCCTTAACCACGGGTGACTAGCTCCATACACGTTACTCCAGCCGTGGCCACAGAAGGACCTGGTGCAATGGCACTAACGCTGCCTTCTCTCTGCTGGACATGCCTGGGACTGTGCCAGCCTTTCCCTTTCCTTTCTGCATTTCCCAGGCCCCGTGCCCTGCCCTGTGGCTCCAATCCGTGGAGAACTGTCCGCCCGTCCCCACCAGACCCTGGGTGCAGAGGCGGGGCTGGGGGTGGTTGTACTTGCCCAGCCACTTGGACTCCTGGTAGTGCACGTAGATGTTGTTGAGCCCGCACAGGAAAGCAGTGAGGATGATCATCAGGATGAACATGAACCTGCAAGGGGAGGCCAGGGAAAGGCGTCAGAGGGCAGGGAGCCCCGGGCCGGGCAGGCTGCAATGCAAAGGGCATTCATTTCTCGGTCCCCCAGTGGGAATCCAGCTGAGACTGGGCACTGGAGGCTGCATTGCTTCCCTGTGCAGGGGGCCATGCCACTGGGCAGTCGGGCTCCAGCTGGGGCTGGCCTTCGCTCTGGGACAATGCTGCCTGCGGGCAGGGAGCAGCCTGTACCATGGGTTTGTCTAGCATCTAGCACCGGGAGGGTGCCCTCTCCAGGGCCTCTGTGACCTTATTCAGCCTGCTTCCCATGCCCAGCCCTGCAGTCTGAGCCCACATGTTCAGGGGGGCAAAGCACCCACAGCAGAGGCGAGGGGGTGGCTCACTGACTTCAACGAGGCTTGGACAGGGGTAGCAATGCAGCAGCATAGCCCAGCCACGGCCTGGGCTTTGTCCCCAACTCCCTGGCCTGTCCCTTCCCCTCCTTGTGCCCTGGCTCTATAACCTTTGACCTTTATAAGGGTCTTTGGCAAGGCGGGGGTTGCCTTTCTTGGTAGTTGGGACAGGATCTGACCCTGCGGCTGCAACACCCGAGCACTGGCCGTCCCAATGCTCAGCTCTGGGCTGTTACAGGTGCTCTGGGTTTCTGCCCTGTTATTTGGGTGAGGGTGTGGGGGGAACCCGTGGGGGAGCACACACAGGGGCTGGGCGCGCTGGCCGAGGGGGCTGCTCCTGCATCCCCGTCTTGCACTCTTCCCGCAGAGCTAAGAGCTTTTATCACGACTGCTGTTACTGCAGCGCCACGGCTGCCCTCGGCTTAGCGCTGAAGCGGCTGCTGTCTCAGGCTCGTCCCCAGGATGAGGATTGCTGAGATTTGTCTCAACACGCTGCCAGCATCCCCTCCTGCTCCTGGGCACTCCTGGGCAGACCCACGGCTGGATACACGGACTCGCCCTGACGCCTCGTGGCAGGCTGGGGGAATGCTCTGGCTCAGGAGGATACGCAAGCTCTCAGCATCTTGCTGTGGTAGGATCATTGCACGTCACCGATAAATGTCCCTGCAGTCGCATCACCAGCCGACACAGCCGGCAACGGGGGCTCAGGGCAGGGAACAGACTGAGCCCGGGATATCTTGGCTGATTTCCCACGTAACCTGGAGGAAGGGATGGCCAGGAGTGTTTTGGGGGGAGCATGCATCCCACTGGGGCACGAGAGGGGAGGGAGGGAGATGTGAGGTCATCTGTGCTAGACAATCTCTCTGAACACGGGCTGTAGGGATGTGGGATAGATGGGGATTTCGGGGTCCCTCGGTCTCCCCACAAGAGGCAGAAGTACCGAGGGAACAGGGTGGCCCATGGGGCTGGGTAATGATGGAGAGTCTGTAGATGTGAGCCCAGGCCTGGCTGGGAGTCATAGAGTCATGCCCCGGGAATGAGTCTCAGCCCCGTCGTTCTTGCACAGGAAGCACGGTCCTGGTTGTACTCCTTGGCCTCTGTCCTGGCAAGAGTGACGTGAGTGGAGGCAGCTGCCGTCCCAGACCAGGGGCTGCTGGACAGGGCGGGGGGCGGCACGTCCCCCCAGGGAGCGGCTGGAGCCCCAGCAGCAGCAGTATGGGAGCTCGCTGGCCTTGGTGAAGCAGTAGCACTCGGGCGAGGAGGGGGCGTCCAGCAGCGGTACCGGCCTGGCACGGAGACCAGCACCGCAGCACGAAGGAGGCCAGGTACATGTGAGCGTGACGATGTCCAGGAAGCTCCACCAGTCGAGCAGGTAGCTGTGCAGCCCTTCGATCCACACCTCCTTGCACTTGCACCAGAAGGAGCCTGGGGGGCGAGGGGATGGGCAGGAGCAAGGGGGCCCTTGTGCCTGCCACCTCTCCAGGGAGTGAATTCGGGCTCTGGCGAGGGCTGGGCTCAGGTCCCCCACCGATAACCAGCCTTCCTCTGGTGTGTCTGCCCGGGCTGGAAACTCCTTGGGACAGAGACTGCTTCTGACTCGGGTCCTGTATAGCATCCCGCGGGGCCTGGGGGATACGTCGAGGCACAGGACTGGCAGGGACCAGCTGTGTGAGCGAGCCTAGCCCCTGCTGGGGCAAAGACCCCAGCCCATGATCTACCATGGAGGCCTCCCTATGGCCACAACGACGCCCTTTCCAGCAGGCTCAGAAACAAAATCATTGCCCCCCGGGCAGGGAGCATCCACCAGGTCCAGAGCTGGTCCGCACTGGAGGTCTCCGACCCTATTAACCCAGCTCACCGGACTCTAGAGGAGCGAGAGCTCCCCCCAGAGAGAAGTAATTACTGGCTCCCTGCTTAAAAAGGGACGTCAGCCACCCGAGGCTGAGGAAAGGCAGGTCATCAAAACCATATGGAAAAGGGGAGGCGAGGGCTTGCACTGCTCTGATTTAACCGTAATGTTTGCCCACTCCTACCCCAGTGTAAGTGGGTGAAGGTACTGGAACTGTTAGACCAATATGGGAATGGAGAGATGGACCAGTTATAACGGTGCCTCTTATACCGGTGTATTTTACTGCTGGTCTATCTGCTGCTTCTGTCCACAGCCACAATCCCCACTGGCTCACAAGACCCCTCGTACACAGCTCCCCCCTTGTGATTTCTCTTCTCCCAAGTGCCAGGACCCTGCTTCTTGGGGTGACACTACCACTGGAGGTGACTTGCCTGAAACCTCTGCCTCGGGCCCCAGTGGCGAGGCCTTCTCTGGGGACGTACAGCTTTCCAGGGCATCATTAGCTCTTGGCCCATGGCTGGCTCTGGTGTAATTAGCTGCCTTTGCCTCATCCCATGGGTGGGCTCCCGTACGGAAACCACCGTCCCCACTGCCCCTGTACGGACACGTCCGAGGCCAGGAACTGCCTGGGCCCTGGAGACTAAATCCCATCTCAGCTCCAGAATCAGCCCCAGCCGGAGGCAACAAGCACTGGACCTGAGCGCCATCAGAGTCCTGCTAGGCTCCTGGGGCAGGCTCCTGCCAGCACCCCTCACTGCCAGGTTGCTGGAGCTCTGGACCCTGCCAGGGCTCCCTCCGCGTGACCTACCTGCCACCCAGACCGTGTGCCAGGAGTTGCCCCACAAGGTCCGGCTCCGGCCCAAGAAGTCTTTGTGCTTGCGCTCCAGCACCACAGACTCCAGCAGCAGGAAGACCAGGAGCCAGAGGTACGAGGCAGAGGGCAGGAGGAACTTGATCACGGGGATCTTCAGCATTTTGCCCACCTGATGGGAGAAACATTGTCTCGCCTGGAGCAAGACTCAAGGCCATTTGGCTGCATGGTCAGGGCCCACCAGGCAGCAGGGACTTAAACAGGAGCAAGTGCTTAGGAGCAGACCTCAATCTCCATGAGGATTCGGTCCAGCAGATCTCCAGCTCGGGTGCGTGAAGGGAGAATTCATCCATTATCAGGCAAAAGGGGCTGCAGCATCCCCCGGTCTGTGTAAAACAGAGTGCAGAGCTGCCCTGAGCTAGCAGGGGTTGGAGCCGGAGCTAAAAGGACCTTGATTTTAAAAGTGCTCAGGACAGACACTCCACTCCCAGCCCCAGCAAGCAGGTTTAATGGCCAGGTGCAGCTGGTGCTCAAAGTCCACACCTGGGTTTCACTCCCAGTTCACCTAGCCTCAACATCCAGCTGTTGGACCTCGTTGGGCTTGTGTCACCTGGAGGAACAAGCTCATCACCCCAATTGTGCTCCTGTGGGAGAGGATCCCATCATCCCTCCATCCTCTCTCGGTCAAACCGAGCTCTTGCAGTCTCTAGCTATGAGCCTCAGTCTCCCTACGCCATTCTTTCTTTCCCTTCTCTGAGGCTGCTCCAACCTACAGCGGTCCAAGGCTGCGGGAAGCCCACACCTGGGTGCAGCGATCCAGCAGCGGCTGCGCCAGGGAAAGAGGAAGCAGAGCCTGCTCGCATTGGGAGTCCCCCTTCATACAGCCAAGGGCAGCATTAAGTCTTGGACCACTGCCTCGTCCCTGGGGGCTCCCCGGCAGCTGGTAGCCATCATTGCCCCTCAGCCTCTCTCTGAATGCACTGAGAAGGGGCAAGAGCCTGGTGGAGACCAAATGCATGGGGGTAATTGCACATACGCTCACACACACACACATACACACGCATGATTTGTTCAGCTCCAGGAAGGGAGATCATTAGAAGTGCCAGCAGGTTTCTATGGGAGACAGGTATTACCAGGCCGGGTCTTTCTGGGGGTCCTTCTGTCTGGTAGGGGCAGAGTCAGGTGCTTTGGAGGCACCTGTAAGAAGCCGTCAGCAGGGTGGTGCAGGAAACCTTCTTCCCTGAGCCCCCTTTTCCCTTTGCAGCAAGGCCACTTACCCGGGACTTGGGAGCAACCCAGCAGAGCGGGCACAGGATGGGCACGGTGAGGAAGATGGAGCAGGAGACAAAGAGCTTCCAGAGGGTGTTGCTGCCACGCCAGCCGGACAGGTTCCCGCACCAGATGCGTGACAGCACTTGCTGGCAGATGGGGTGGGCGACCAACTGGGCCAAGATGAGAGAAGGGGATCAGAGGGTCAGTACCAGCAGCCCTCACGGTGACCCATCGCTTCCCCCTCCTGCTAGGCAAACACTGCTCCCAGGAACATACAGGAGCTCTCTCAGGATGCAAAGGGAGCCTTCGCCTACCAGCAAATTGCAGCTGACTCTGGGGTGCAGCACACTCCCATGCCCACACTGGGGTGAGAGCACGAAGCAGAAGTTCATCTCAGATCCCAGCGGCTGCTGCAGGGGGAGTTTAGGGAGGTTGAATCAAATGGAGCACGTTGGAACCAGGATGCCAAGGTTTATGCCCTGACCCCAGCCAGAAGCACCCAGAGTTCATTAATGATCCCTCGTTAGAAAGGACCCTTGCAGCACCCTGGTGGGGAGCTTCCCTAGTGCTGGCTCAAGGGGGACTGCAGCACTCCTAGCTCCGACGCCTGCCCCGCACTCACCCTCTTCTTGTCGTAATGGAGGGCCAGGCGGAGCCAGGCCAGGTTGGGGATGTCCTCCTCACAGGCCTGGCTGCCCAGGCCCTCCTCCTCGCTGCTGTCCCCCAGGTCGTTGAGCACGGCCGCCACCTCGCTCTGGTTGCGGCACATCCCCAGCAGCTCAAAGGTGAACTCCTGGCTCAGCTGCTCCAGGCGCAGGTACTCGGGCTGCGGGAGGAAGAGCACGGCCTGGAGGAATGCCTGGGAGCCCTATCCTGTAACGACCTGAATGCACAGTGATGGGACCCCAGCACCAAAGGCAGATGATTCAGCAGAGGAACTCACTGCTGCAGGCACTGAGATGCTGAGACTCGCCCAATGCAGCATCACATGTATGTGAGCCAGCACCATCCTGGGAGTGGTCCAGCAATGTCGGAAGTAAACCTACCAGCGTGACAGCTGCATTTGGAGGTGGTCACTCGGAGACAACAGTCCCACGACCTGTAAGCACCTATCAGACAGCTTTTCCTCTCGCAGGATGGGTGTAAGGTTCCTAAAAATGCTACTATGAACACTAAATTTTAACCCTCATTTAACACTTTTGTAACCATAGCATGCTGGGGTGCATGCCTGTGAAGTGGTGCAAGGTCACTACCTGGTTAAAACTGAGCAAGCACCTACAGATTTTGTCAGAGCATGAGCATTGTTATTGGTTGTGGGGAGAAAAATGAACAGAGAGGAAGGGTATGTGATAAGAGAGGTCTGCAGGGAGGGGTGGTTATGGTATGGGTATGTTTATGCATACGTTTTCAAAAATGCCCAATAGTAAGAAATCAGTGATGTAAGTAGTCTGGAAGTAGCCGGCAGCATTAAGTGTAGCAGCAAGAATAATGAAGATGAAAAAAAGATAGGTGTAAAAATAGTTTGGGAACAATAGGACATTGTACCACTGCACTACTGGAATACACGCCCGAACGTCCCAGCGAGCCCCTGAACTGTCGTTTGGGGAATTTAGTGTTGGTGCTTGTCATTATGGTCAGCTGCTCTGAGCCTTTCTGCACAGAGCAGGATATAAGCTAAATAAAAATAATAGTAACAGCTCCATGCTGCCCACCCTGGCCATAATGTGGGGGGTCCTGTGTGCCCCCTGCCTGGCTCACATGGGGTAGGGACCAGAAAGGAGTCCAGGATGGTGCTGAGCCCCCTGGGTCCAAGCCCAGAGCTGCTGGAATAGTTTCACCCTCTGATACGCCCTGGCTCCCTGCTCCCCCGGAGAGCTGCGGCCCACAAGAGAGCCAGGACGGGTGAAGACCTGGGAGCCGGCAAGTGCCTGACCTTGAACTCGGGCTCCTTGCGAGAGAGGTGCTTGAGCTCGCGACTGAGCTTGAAGGCAGCAAGCATGGCATCCTCGCTGGCAACCGAGAGGTAGGCGCGGCTGGCGAGGCCCTTATAGGTGCTGATGCAGGAGAGGGAGCACTTGAGCAGGTCGTACTGGCGGGCACTGGTGCACTCCAGGCAGGGGCAGGAGACGCGGTGGGGGTGGGAGATGGTGTGGCCTTTCTGCGTCAGCACGTCCACGATCTCGTAGAGGTCCTTCTCGCAGGCAGGGTGAGCGGCGTCACGCCGGGCGCGAAGCGGGAGGCGTCGATGGTGTTGTCGAAGAAGGCCAGCGAGAAGGACCTGAGGTCCATCTTGAGCCCCTTCTCCTGGTTCAGCCGGTCCAGCAGCAGCTTGACCACGCGGGGCTGGTTGGTGTCCACGGCCACCAGCAGGGCCTCGTGGACCTGGCGGAAGTCGACTGTGACGTAGCGCAGCAAGGCCTTGGCCACTTCCTCCCCGCCCGCACGGATGGCCAGGGTGAGGGCTTCCCGCCATGCCCGGTCCTCGGTCTTGTCCAGCGGCCGCAGGATGCCATCGCCCACCTGCAGCAGCTGCTGCACCAGGGGCAGGTTCCCGTCCTGGATGGCGCCGAGCAGCCCCCGCGGGAACTTCAGCTTCCTGGTGACGATCTCCCTCCAGCTGGGCTGCTGCTGGGGAAGCAGAGCTGGTCGGGTTAGGGGAGACCCCGCCCACCCCGACCTGCTCTCAACCACCTCTGAGGAAGAGGATGACATCTCCCATCCCCCTTAGATAGCCTGTCACAAGGCTTCGCCAGGGCTACAAAGCGTCTCCGGTCATCCTGGCCGGGGGCTGAGCCTGCCCCGGGGCCTGTGACCACTCAGCGAGCCGCACGCCCTGCCGTCCCACCGCACGCCGGCGGAGAGGACCTAGGAGTCCTGGATCCCAGCTCCTCCATCCCTCCAGGACAGAGGCTGGATTCAGTCCTGCCATGTTGCTGGCTGTCGTTCAGGGTCCAGGTGTCCTCCTCCACGGCAGCCCCTCAGGGTCTCGCTGTCCCGGTCACCGCTGAGCTGTGGCTCAGAGGCAGCCGGAGGCAACTGGCTCAGGCACACAACCGGGGCAAGCCCAACCTGAGGGCCCGTCACGCCTTCCTCCCCCTCGGGGCTCAGAAGCAGCTGCTCCCAGCTTGACAGGAGCAGCTCGGTGCCAGAGACTCGTTTCCTCCTGGCTAATTAACTCCCCTGGCATCTCCATTGGGCGCACTTGAACTCACAGCTTGCAACACCGGCTTGCAAGGGGCTGGAGGCAGCAAGGCTGGCTACAAAGGGATAAGCAGGAGGTGCCACACTCAGGAACCACAGTGCAGAGGGGTCCTCCGAGGGCTGCTCCACAGGGAGGATAACAACCCCCTCCTGCAGCCAGCGAGCGGAGCCCCCTCTCTGGCTCACAGGGCAGGGCTTTGCTGTGGGGACGATGCTCAGCTTGCTGGGGAGCGCTGTCCGTGGCCGGTGTGGTCACACCTTACCCACAACGCCCAGTGCGGGGCCGGTCCCTGGTGCACAGAGCTTGGGTGGAGGGCTGTTATCCAGGGTCCCTCAGAGCCAGGAGACCCTCGTTCCTGGGTGGGAGGGGGCAGGGACCTTGAGAAATCTGCATAGAAGTGGGGAAAAATTTTGAAGGTGCCCCCCCACAACCACCACCACCTGGGGCAGCTGGTCAGAGGAGGATGTGGGCATGCAGCAGGGGAAAAGCTACTGTGATGCCAGGAGGGGCCAGCACCACCACGTCGTGGATCGAGGCAGGCCTGGCATTAGAAACAAGTCTACTGTATGGGTCTGAACCGTCTGAGCGAAGCTGGGGGCACAGAAACAGGGGAAGGGGGTGACAAGGCGAGAGGCCACAGGAGCAGGGCGGGGGCTGTTACCCAACCAGCCCTTCCTGCCCTGCAAGGGGAGTGAAGGAGCTGCGCCGCCCTTTCCTGCGACACAAAGCCCCGGGGTCTCTGCAGCGCCCCCACTCTCGGTGCAGGCCATGAATGCTTTCCCTTCACCGGTCGGTGACAATAATCGCATGTGCAGACAAAGCAGGCTCCTGCAGCCGCCCCTGCCTGGATGGGCCGCGAGGCACTTTGCGAGGTGGACCCCAGCTAAAAGGCAGCCACTTCTGGGGTGGGGGAGGAAGCCGAGCAGAACGCAATACAAGGATGTGCATGGGGGCAAAGGCTCCAGCCCACTTCCCTGCCCCTGACAAACCAGGCTCACAGCTCCCCAAGGAAACCACCCGGGACAGCCGGCCCCGTTCATGTACGGAGAGCACAAGGCTCAGGGCAGAACGGTCCCGGTGCACACAGCGCTGCCGGGACCAGCGTCTCTGCAGCCCCTTGGTGGGGTGGAGCGCTGCGCCGCCCGGCCCAGCCGGTTTGGGCTCGGATAGTAGGCAGACAGACCAGGGAGCTACTTCAGCTCCACGGGAAGCCCTCTGCCCTTCCCGGGGCTGCCCTCACTCCTGCCCTGCCCCAGCTCAGAGCGAGCCAGCGCCCGGCTCCCCTGCTCTGCTCCGGGGGTCACTGGGGCCTCGCAGGGTGGCCGGGGGGCAGCGGGTATTTTGCCCCCAACCTGCTCCAAGGATCACAAGGAGCCTGAATTGTCCATCTGGAGATGGCCCAGGGCCAGGTCTTAGCAGGAGCCCTGCCCAGAGACCCCTTCGGAGTCGCTCCAGTTGCTCAGCACCGCTGCACCTTCCTCCAAGGAGACCGATGGTCCGAGGAAGGTGTCCGGAGGGTGGGCCGGGGGAAGCGGGTCCCCCATGCAGCCGGCATGGAGAGGATGCCCGCTACTCACCATGGCGCTCTCCTTAGCAGGCTCGCTGCCCTGCTGTGCCTGCCACGCCGTCCCTGCCAGCTGGACGCCCAAGCCCCTGGTCGCTGGCGAGGCTTCGGTTCAGCACCCACTGACTCAAGGCTGCTGGGATGGGAAGTGCCCAACTGCCCCCTCCAAATGCCCCCAGAGGCTCCAAATCCTGCCCTCCCTGCTCAGTCCCTCCTGCCGCTGCCACAAAGCCCACCCTCTGTGGCACGGCGCTGAGCCGGAGGCTTGTTTGTGCCTGTCAGGTAGGAGCAGGCTGGCGGCTCCCCCGGGCAAGGCTGTGCAGGACGAGGATGAGGACAGGTATGCCCGCCACGCTGCCCTCCTACCTGCCCCGGGACTCTGCAGGGTTGCTGGCTTCCCCTTCCATCCCTTCCTTGCACCAGGCAAACCTAGCACTGAAGCAGCATAAGGATGCTCGGCTCCAAGACACACAACCGCCCGTCAGACTTGTGCATGGCCTGCTAAGCAGTGGTGCTGACCCCGTGCGCCCTAAGGAGCAGGGCTCACCCCATGCACCCTAAGGAGGCACGCCGACACCATGCATCCTAAGCAGCCATGCACCCTAAGCAGTGGCGCTGACCCCATGCGCCCTAAACAGCCATGCCAACCCCATGCACCTTCAGCAGCCAAGCTGACCTCATATATCCTAAGCACCCATGCACCCTAAGGAGCAGGGCTCACCCCATGTACCCTGAGGAGGCACGCCGACGCCATGCATCCTAAGGAGCAGCGCTGACACCATGCACCCTAAGGAGGCATACTGCCACCGTGCACCCAAGGAGCCAGGACCAGGCAGCACGAGCCCGCCCCTCTCTCCCTGCCTGCGCTGCAGCAGGTACCCCGGTCAGTGCTTCCCGCCCGCTGCCCGCCTGCTAATGTCGTGCTCCCCCGGCCTCGATTTTCCCCCTGTGAAATGGGCCCGTCTGGCCCACAAGGGGGCGGGGCCTGGAGCACGGGTGGGGGAAGGGGTGTGGCTTGCTGGGCCATGGGGATTGGGCGGGGGCAGGGCTTGGTGACCGTTGTGTGGGGGTGTTGCCCGTTGACCGTTGGGCGGGGGTGGGGTTTGGTGACCGTTGGGCGGGGGTGTTGACCGTTGGGTGGAGGCGGGGCTTGGCGACCATTGGGCATTGACCGTTGACCGTTGTGGGGGGGGCGGGGCTGGCGGCATGGGGCCGCTGCGCGCGCTGCTGCTGCTGCTGTTGGTGGGGCGGGGTGAGAACGGGATAATTTTGGGGACAGGGAATGAGAGTGGCGGGAGGAGCCAGGCCGAGAAAGGGGCTCCCACAGACTGCTGAACTGAGGTCCGGACACCAGGCCTCCTGCGCCCCCGAGCTAGCTGAGGAGCCTGGGCAGGAGAGCGCTGGCAGGCGGTCGCGCCGCACAGGCTCGTGCGCTCGAGTCCTGCTCCGTCGACAGGACTCGGAGCCGAGCTGGCCCGAGAGACCAGCGGTGTATACACCTTGTCTCGGGGGCCCGGGGCTGCTGGACGCGGAGGATTCGGCCCAGTCTTGAGCACACAGGGATGCAGCTCTGTGGTGAAGTCAAGGACGGTGACTTGGGCACAAATCATTGTTAGATGTGTATAATCTGGAAGGACATTTCCCGCGACTACGAAGGCCAGATCCTCCATTGAATCCACTACTCTGTCCTTGCTCATTTTGTGTCTTTATATTACTTTCTAGGTTTTGCTGAGATGTCCAAACTCCTTTACTCTGAAGTAATAGTACCGAAAAAGCTAGAGCCCAGGGGCGGTGCAGACAGCAAGGTAACGTCTCTCTTTTGCTAAAAAGCAGCCCAATGCCCTGCGTCAGTGCAAGGTGTTAATGTACGCTCAGGAGATCCCAGGAGAGGACCATGCGCCCCCTCAATGCACACCCCACAGGGGAAGGCGAACCCCCCACCGCTCATAACAGCTTGACCGTGGGGGGAAATGTCTTCCCGACCCCAGATGTGAGTGTGTGCGTGTGCGTGGAGAGGCCAGACCCTCCAGCACCGGCACAGCCCAGACACATCTCCCGGCGTGGCTGCATCCACCGCCCAGTGCCTCTGAGGGAGGCTTACAAATACCTGACACACGGAGCAGCAAGCGTGGAGCAAATCCCTCGAGCCCCGTGCCACGACCAGCAAAGCCCAGAAGCCTGGGAAATCCCCACAGCCGAGCACGGCCTCGTTGCACCTGGATCATCCCCGACCAGGGCTGCCCAGCCTCTCGAACGCCCCAGTGACAGAGTCCCCACCTTCCCCAGGCGTCTATCCCACGGCCTCCTTGCTCTAGCGCTGAAGGAGGGTTTCTGGATAGCCAATCCAACCCTGCTTTGCTGCAACTTAAACCATGGGCCCGTGGCATCCTCTCTGCAGCAAGAGAGAAAAGGCTCTTTTCCTCTTCTTTATGGCATGGCAGCCCTTCAGATATTTGAAGCCTGATAACATGTCCACTGTTAAGCGCCTTTTCTACAAGCTGAACAGGCCTGGCTTCTTCAGCCTCACCTGACATGATCTGCTTTCCACGTTGCCTGCTTCTGAGCTCTTCTAACTCCTCTACGTCCTTTTTGAAAAGTGGAGCCCCAGACTGAATACTCTAGACGGGGCCTAGCCAGTGCTGCGTACAGAGCATCTTTCACCCAGTGCTTCTCTTATTGCATCCCAAACCCGCACTTGCCTTTTGTGCATCTGCATCGTGATACAGACTCCTGCTGAGTCTCTGAGCCACCAGGACTCCCAGATCCTTCTCCATAATGCTGCCATCCAACCGGGGGTCACCCATGTTGTATCTGTGCTCCTGATTCTTCCCGAGGCGCAGCACCTTGCATTTCTCATCACCGACCTGCATCCTGATCGCTTCAGCCCAGCTTTCCAATCCGTCAAAACCTTTGTGAATTCTGCTCTCATCCTCCACCGTGTTACAGCCTTCCTCGTTTTGTGTCATCTGCAAATCAAGGTGATTTGGCTGGCATTTCATTTTGGGGGGTTAATCAGGGAACAAGTCCCTGCAGTGTTAAATGTCCCAAGTCAGCCTTTTTGGGATAAAAAGTTTCAGGTCTCCATTTTCAAATAACTTTTACGTTCAGACTTTCTTAAAGCTTGTTTTCTATTACTGCTACATACAATTTCAAGGTTAAAACTAATTATTTTAAGCATTAAAAAAAATGCATCTTTAATTTTCAACTTTCCCTTTGCAAGAAAATCAAAATCTGGGGTTTTATTTTGATTCTGAAAAAAGCCAAATGTTGAGTTCTGTCTCTAGTGGGTTATGGAATAGAGAAAATCCCACACAATTTACTGATTCGTTTTGGTGCACTGCCTGGGGGAGTAGTTAACTGATTGCACGATCTCACAATGATTACACACTTAATTTATACAACACAATTTTATTTTAAAACTCTTTGCTACCCATATAACACTGCTTAGCTTTAAGAAACCCCACAAACATTAAAAACACAATAACTACATATATCAGAAACAATGCTCCGAATGCACTTCCTTCCCAAACAATGCTATAAGAATTAGTGTTACACAAACAACTACAATTACAACTAAAAGTTAAATTTAAATCAATACTATTATTTTTCATATTATACTTACAATCCTAGAATTCCGAGAAGCCAAATACCAAAATATGGTTTCATTCCTCAGTAGTACGATTCAATGGGTTGTCCTCAGTAGTACGGTTCAATGGGCTCGCCTCAGTAGTACGGTTCAATAGAATGGGCTCGCCTCAGCAATACAATTCAATAGGCTGGCCTCAGCAGCGATAGGACTAAGTCCCCTTCCTTCAGTCCCTTTCAGGCGCTCTGTGGCTTCAGCGTGAACGAAGAGATTCGTGTTCACGGAGAGGGTGGTTCAGGTGATCAGTCTGACCCGGGCTATACTTGCGATTCTTCCTTCGTTGTTCTACAAGTATAGTCACCTCCAAATTGGGACAGTAAGTTACAGTTTTTATTGAGTGAGCTGCCGTCAGCGGGCTCCTCCTACTCAAGCCTGTCACTGCTCCCAAATTTGGGCTCGGATCTTACTCAACAGATTCTTTTGCCTTTGTTGAGCATTTTAAATTACCTTTGGGGAAACTTCCATATCACTGCAAATGCCCTTTTCTTACCAATCTGGTCAAAAGGCCTTAGGGTTTGATCTCTCGGAATTCAGGATATTTGTTCTCTTTGTAAAAGACTTCTAAAGATGAAATTTAAATTAAGACTTTAAGCAAAGTCAGGACCTTTTGCACGTAGTCCCAAAACAATTACTTAGATAAGGAGATAAATCTTATCTTCTTCCTGAAACTGGCTAATGGGCAACCTTTACAAACATTCAAACTATTTCATTCAATATGACAAGTTCTTTAAATCTTGCATAAAATGAAACTTCTGTGGGGTGCATAGCTGCACTTGAGGAGAACTGACCTCATTTTTGATGCTGAAGTCAGTGCCTAAGATTGCCTTACAATCCTACAACTACGTAGTAAGATGGTTATGTGGGGTCACATCCCTCCCAAGCACATTTCTATTCTGGACGAGTACCGTTCCACGCTTATACTTGGGACATGGGTCATGTAGCGCGTAGTAAGCATTTACTTTGTGACTGTTCAGGAGACTGCAACTCGTAGTACGATCAAACTAAAATGAGGCAGAAAGTTTTCCGAGCAGTCGTGCAACAATGCTTGCTACGATCTGAATGAAACGTGTCCCAAGTGCCGGAGCCATTGAAGACTGCTGTGCGCTGTAGTGTTGTCTGTCCCAGTCCCGGCAGCGCAAACAGGTAGCCGTTGGTGCTGGCCTCCTCACCACATCAGAGTCTCCTGACTGCATTATCCCCGGGGCAGCCAGATGTTAGCTCAACGCATGTTAGAGTGCAGCATCTGGAGAACCTCCTCCGTTACTCTGTGATGGCCCTTGCACGTGTTTTACTGCTTGACATCTCAGGCACTAGTGGTGAAAGTGCAGCTCACACGCCCCAAGTACAGTGTATGACAAAGCCCACAGACTTCATGACTGACTCAACAATAACATCACTTGAACATCCCATGACTCTATACCTATGTGGTCACCATGTGCGGGGTACGCTTTCTTTTATAACTCGAATCACACCACTGTCACATTTTAATGTTAACGCATTCTTAATCAAGCTTTTAGCTTTGTCTGTCTTGGGGTCCTTGTCAACTGTGGGGTCTTTTGTAGCCAGGGTTCAAGACAAGAGAAGAAAGATATGCTCTGAACACAGACTGACTGAATATTGGGGATTTTATTTTTGTTTGATGAAAGGTAGGAATTGCTTTGCCTGAAAGTTTTCAAAAAATATTAAATTGTATGTTTTTCTGTCTTGTCTGCTACAGGCGGAGGAGTCCTATTTAATCAAAATAGCAGGACGTCACCATATTGTTCATCTACAGCAAAAAATGCAAGTGCTTTCTTTCAGCCTTTCCTTTCTTTCTGTAGAAAGCATAAGTGTACATGGCAATTTAGAGAAACGAAAACAAGAAATCTGCTCCAAGTGACTTACAGTTTGTTACCCCAAAGCGGTGTCCTTTCAGTGTTGGGAAGACCCAGACTTCAGGCTGTCTGTGACCAGGACCTGCTTTGCAAGCTAACAGATTTAAGGTACAGCTTCAGGTCCCTCAGTGGTCACCACTCAGGTCAGAAAAGAGGCAAAAGACAGATCTACAGCCTGCCCTTTTACTGTTCACACCCCAAATATGCACTTATTTCAGTGCCCGTCTCGCTATGTGCAATAGTGAGATATGGATTCTCACCTATAGCAGCTGGGGATATTTGGGGGCGGAAGGGGTAGCAGCTTGCCGACTTGCAGCGTTTGTCTTCATTTGTGGAATTCTCCAATTTTCCTCCCAGCTCACATCCTATACTTACAGGGAGCTTATTTTAATGTTTTAATCAACATTAAAGCATTCATTCAGATTTCTTTGTTTCACTGAGACTTTAGCACCTGGAATGAAACCTGTCCTCTTGCGGATGGAGAAGATGTCAGGTAGCTGGGATCGATGTCCTTGTGAACGTTACAGCTCCGCAGCGGAGGATTTCTTATCTCCTTCCTTTGCTATCATGGGATACTGTTTGCAAACCTCCTGTTTTCTCGTTGCCTTTGTTCATGGTCTTCACTGACCAGGCTGCTTTGTTTCTAAAGTTTATCTGAGACATTTAAAATAAATACCTCTATTATAGCAAAGCCGCTGGTATATTGAGGTTCTCCACCTCGGGAAGAAAAACCCACAGCATCCTTATAGGCTCGGCAGTGCTATGTTGGCTAGCACTATGGAAGAAAGAGACTTGGGGGTCATCATTGACCACAAGATGAACATGAGCCTGCAGTGCGATGCTGCGGCTAGTAAAGCAACCAAAACGCTGGCTTGCATCCATAGATGCTTCTCAAGCAAATCCCGGGACGTCATTCTCCCCTTGTACTCAGCCTTAGTGAGGCCGCAGCTGGAGTACTGCGTCCAGTTTTGGGCTCCACAATTCAAAAAGGATGTGGAGAAGCTTGAGAGAGTCCAGAGAAGAGCCACGCGCGTGATCAGAGGTCAGGGAAGCAGACCCTACGATGACAGGCTGAGAGCCCTGGGGTTCATTATCCTGGCAAAGCGCAGGCTCAGGGGTGATCTGGTGGCCACCTACAAGTTTATCAGGGGTGACCACCAGTATCTGGGGGAACGTTTGTTCACCAGAGCGCCCCAAGGGATGACGACTAGGTCGAATGGTCATAAACTACTACAAGACCGTTTCAGGCTGGACATAAGGAAGAACCTCTTTACTGTCCGAGCCCCCAAGGTCTGGAATAGCCTGCCACCGGAGGTGGTTCAAGCGCCTACATTGAACACCTTCAAGAGCAAACTGGATGCTTATCTTGCTGGGATCCTGTGACCTCAGCTGACTTCCTGCCCTTTGGGCGGGGGGCTGGACTCGATGATCTTCCGAGGTCCCTTCCAGCCCTAATGTCTATGAAGTCTATGAAGTCATTCCTACTAACATTATCAAAGTAAAGTTATGATATATCGCTTTTCAATTCTCCGTTGTACGGCTTCCTTACTATCATGTCATCTTTGTGACTCTTTGCTCTAGTTTTTCTGGACGTATTAATTGCTTCCTTTCATTGACCAGGCTAGTTGTCATGTCTGCAAAAGTTCACTCCTGCTTCAGGTCCAGTTCTGTAGCTTGGTACAGGCCTCCTGAAAATGGCCCAGACTGGCAACAAGTGAGTATACATCTCCACTGAGCATGCTGTGTTCATTTAACAAGAATGCATTATTCTTTTACTAGGATCCTACCAGGGGTCAGTAGGCTGGACCTGGCCTGTGGAGCAACTGGATCTGGATCCGGATCTGGATCTGGCCCACAGACCCCCAGGGCTTTGTTTGTGCCACGCCTGTGCCTGCACTGGGGCCAGGCACCTTCCAGCTACCCCCTCGCCACTGCTACTTTTTCACCGCCCCCCACAGCCTCCGCCCAGCTGTGGCCTGGGTGCAGCTTTCAACCAGTGGGGACCTGTGCCAGGGCCAGGCAGCTGGGAGCCGCAGCCACACTGCTGGTGCTTTCTCCTCCCTCCCCTCCCCTCCCCTCCCCTGGTCCCCCAGCTCTGGTGCAGAGGCAGCAGCAGCTTAGACACAGGCCCAGGAGGAAGCAGCAGCAGCACAAGTGCAGCCACCAGCTGTCTGACACGGGTCCCACGCCCGCCCCACCACTGATGCTGCGTGGAAGCCATGCTGCCTGTTGCAGACTACTGCCAGGTTTTTCCAGGCCACCGTTTGAATTGAACTGCGTAACTCTGCGGCCAGCGACGTTTTCTTCCCAACAAAATATAAAACGTTAAGTTACTGCAGCTGCCACCCTTAGCTACTGCTTTCAGAGCAGTCACAGTTGTGGAAAGACTGTCTAGCTAGACTAGAGCTGAAGTAACTTTTCCCCACGAGGTCTGTGTTTTCACACCATTAAGTGTCACAGAAGTAGTCAAAGAACACGCTCATCCATACGAATCCTCATCCGGGGGAGCACATTTCAGACAATGTTTTACAAGAATTCACAAACCCACTTCAGAGAGATGAGAATACAAGACAAACCTGCAAGGTGGCTTCTTCAGAGTCCATCTCTGGGGTGTAGGGGTCGTTCGGTGTGCAGCTGAGATGTATCAGGAGCTAAGGTTTCTGAGACCACATTGGTCTTCTCTTTTCTTATGTTTTGCTCCAGGCATTGCTCATTTATTCATTTATTTTTCTTAGAGCAAAATTCTCTAAAAAGAAATCTCTTGTCCGTTGTGTTCTGGCTACATCCAGGAGAACCAGGATTTTCACACTGGGCTGGTTTGCAACCTGCTTTCTTTCCCGTGGGTCGCCAGCTTAAGAATGAAGCCAGAGGACTGGTGTTGCCGACCTCGGCCACGGTGACGGGGCCTGGCACAAAGTGCCGAAATGTGGCCGCGACACGAGGCTGGGAAGACGAGTGACCGCCGAGTGAGCTAGTGCAGGTTTCAGGACTGGCACGGTCAGCAAAGAAATTCAACATTTCTAGCAAAAAGCTAAAATGGGCTCAAATTCAAAAGAGGAGAAAGCCTGAGAGGAGGCATTACACAAGGTAGTCCTACAACATATAAACGCGTTAGAGCTGAAGAATGGTGTTAGGAACAGGGGTTGCTGCAGCCTGTGTCTGTGTCCAAATATAATAACATGTAGTTGATATAGTTTTGCTACGGTGGCTTTTTTTAAAGTGCTTTAGGTAAAGTTTTAAAAGCAAAAGTAATCTTGTCACTGAAGCCTGTAAAACAGGGTGAGAAGAAACCAGGACAGTAGCAAGCAGCAATCCAGACTGGTGAAGGGAAGAGGTAAAAACTCCTTTCTACCATAAACTGGAAGTTTCCCCGTGACATCGATTCTGTCTAACTTGACGCTTTCCCAGACCACAGAAAGGAACATTTTCAGTCTAGTTTTTGAATCTCAGTGAAACAAAAAACTTGAGACTGGCGTGTGCAGTGAAATATGAGAGTTTGCATATGGTACGAAATTATTCCGGGTGGTCGGTTCCCAAGTGGACGGCGAGCTGATGTCTGTGGTGTCTCGGCTCCAGCTCTCGCTGGTCCGGTCCCGTGCCCCAGGGCTCACGCTGAAGTCCCCATGGGGCGCATCTACCCACGCCACTTACTGCACATTAGCCTAATGACACTGCGCAGTAGCGCATCACAGCACAAGCCGTGCTAATCACCTACTGCACCTGCTGCTGCGTTGTTAGGCTAATGCGCAGTAAGAGTCACTAAATAACTGTGCGCTGGCACTACTGCACAGTAACTCTAGGAACCGCGCATTCAGTCAGTACTTTATTAAGCAAGTACTACAAGAAACACACGGGATCTAAGACGTGTGCATGACCATATAGACATGCCTGCTGAGGACCAGGCACTTGTGAGGACTCGGGGTGCTGTGGCAGTCGGGTTCTTGCTGATCGACTCATATCACGTCAGTGCTGAGTGGGGGTGCCGAGCGTCACCAGGTTCAGGATAGCCCCTGCGTTTGGCCCCAGAGATGGAGCAGGCAGCCAGCACCGCCTCAGCCATTTGCAGGATTTCCATCTGCAGCCCTGGCGAGAACAGGGCTGCCCCATCCCGGCTCTGGGAGGTGGCTGAAGTAGACCCTGTCCCCCGACTCCAGCTGCCCCTGGCTTCGGTTGTGGGGTCGTGTCCATTTTCTGCAGGAATAGTACAGAGTGCACCCCTGTCCAAATGGACCTGAGGAGGCCTGTCCTGCAGCCGTGGGTGCTGAGCGGTGGTGGTGAGGGTGCTCAGGGCTGAGGGTTGCTGCGAGACTCAGTGGGGGCCTCGGGAGGGGCAGTGCCCGTCGCAGGGCCTGCAGCAACGGCACTCTTCTTCTGCAGACGAGACGGTGTTGTGAAAGCGGTGGGCCTGCTGGAAATCCCTGGCCATCTGCCTCCTGGGCCCCTTGCCCTCCCTCACCACAGCCTTCCCGGCACAGGGATCTGGTGCTGATCCCCAGGGCGATCCCGGTAAGCTGCGCCTGGTTTTCAGCGGGCAGCGGGGTCTGCAGACTTGTTCAGGAAATGCCACTGTTTCATCCTGGATGCTGCCAGTTTGCTTCCTTTTCCTTTCTGTTTTCCCTCCTGTGCATGTATGGAGAATTCAAGTAAGCGTCCTGTCTTTCATAATGTGCATTTGCATTTCTAATCCGTCAAATGCTATCTTTGTTTTAGAGAGTTCATAGCCAAGGATTTACCAGTGTTTACTTACGACGAGAAGGGAGACCTGATTACTGATTATCCATATATTCAAGTAAGTTTTGGGCTGCGTACCTTGTAGGGCATGACACTGAATAGAATTAAGCCATCACTTTTCAAACAGGCAATGTCAAAACGCTGGATTTTTGTTGCAAATTTTTGCGTGTTTTGTGGCACAGTTTTGAGCAAACCAAGTCCTGGGCTGAGGGCTGCACAGTCTAGCCCTAGGTACGGTAAGTAATCCCGGGAGAACAAGCCTGAGGTGTAAAATACTGAATCGTAATTATAGGAATAGTCAGATTATGAATGGAGGAAGAACAAAGGTGGCCCAGTGTTAAGGGAGCTAACCAGGGGTTGAGAGCCTGTGGGTCGTGTTTCATTTCCACCACAGGTTTCCCCCGTTATCTTGGCAAAAGCATGCAATCCTTTTTCAGACCTGGACCGGAGATGCTGCTCTGCTGAGCTGCAGAGTGCCTCCCTGCGGGCGCCCGGCCCGTGGAGGGGAAACCAGAACAGCGATCCATCTAGGCACCTAGGGCCAGAGTTTGCTTCCCCTGCTAGGTATCTATGTCCGTAACACACGGTTGTCTTTGCCTTAGGGCTAGTCAGGAAAAACAGAAACAGTGGGAAATGCTCAGCGACAAGTGGTATAGGGTGTAGGACAAACCACCTTCCTCTCCTGCCCCCGCTCCAAACCCCCATCCCCATGTCCGAGCCAGCCATTCATTGGGGCGGGGGTGGGGGGTTACAAAAAAAGGCTGAGATGATGGGTAGGCACAAAGGTACTTTTCAGCTGTTTTGGAAAGGATAAAGGCAGCAGCTGCTGAGGAGTGGGCACAGCCTGCAGTGGTGCGCACTGGCTGAACTGCCCTGACTCACACTGAACAATGCTGGGTTAGCGCTGTAGTGGTTCTGGTGTGTTTGTGCAGAGGATCAGGCAGATGTAACAGTTTAGTTATTAATACATAAAGTTGCATTGCAAAAGTTTACACAGAATTAAATTATAGCGTGCTTACATACAATATACCTGCTTAGGTAGAAATGAAGCCTGGGTAATTTCAACCCAGAAGACTTAGATTTCAGCAAGTGATCCAAAAAAAAAAAAAGAAAGAAAAATGCATAGGCAATCTAACCTGATTAGTTCCCCAACTAAGGCTATTGATATTGGAGCCACTTCTCTCTTCCTGTAGTTCTTGCCTATCCTCTTTTCCCTTTGCATCAGTTTTGCGTTCATGTTTTTCTAAACTTGTATAAAACTACCAATCCTCTCCTCTTTGCCATCATCCTTCCATACAGAAAATCACCCCTAGTCTCTTCCTGTATTATTGTTTTTTCCTTTTATCGTCAAACAAGAGCGTAGTTCAAAAGAGTCCCTCACGCTATCAAATGAGTACAAGGAAGCTCTGAAAGCTGGGAGTCGCTGTCTCTCTCTCCAGGCAATTTTTGGCGTTGTGTTGGGGTGAAGGCTCGTGTGGTGGAGCTTTTCTCCACATGTTATGTGAGAGTCCACTGTATGAGACGTAATAACAGAAAAGAAAATCATTTCTGGCTCCTGCAGACGGATTGTTACTACGAAGGGTTTGTGGAAGACGTCCCAGGATCTGTAGTTTCTCTCAGCACCTGCTCTGGACTCAGGTAAAGCAGACTGCTCCGTGCAGTGGGTAGTGCGCAGTTCGAACCACTTAGCTCTGACAAGATAGAATAAATGGTGAGTGGCTCTTTTTTCTTTCTTCACGGAGATTTTATTCCAGTTATTTTATTAGGTGTCCTTCTGTGTTGTATCTCAGTGACATGTCACAAATGTATGAATGTAATCCAACGCACAAAATAAGCCATGATATTATAACTCTTAATATCAAAATAAGCCATGAGTTATAGCTCTTATCGAGGGCTGTGATACGCATGTGAGGGACATAACTCCCAGTAGATTAGATTACAGCCTTGGTCAACATTAAGCATTTATATGGTCAAATGCTGTTTCTGTTACTTTTTGTATTGTGCTAAGGGAAAGGCAAATCTTGCTGGACAACAGGAAAGAATATAAGTGCCGTTCCTTGGAGC
Organism: Alligator mississippiensis; assembly: GCF_030867095.1. Classification (NCBI taxonomy): domain Eukaryota; kingdom Metazoa; phylum Chordata; order Crocodylia; family Alligatoridae; genus Alligator; species Alligator mississippiensis. The sequence continues at coordinate 480,642,752 of NC_081824.1, forward strand.
AATGGCAGAGGCTCATAAGGGCTGGAGCAAGAACAGTGTCACAGCGGTTTAGCAGAAATCACACTGTCCTGAGTCAAGATCCTGTGCCCAAAACCACGTTGATTTTAACTACTGCATAAGTACAAATGACTGGTTTTCGTGGTGTCCACATAGGCAACAAGAAGTACCGTTGTGACTGCAGAGTTTTCCTGATGTCAGATTTCTTCACAACACCAAAGTTCATAACGCTGCTTAAAAATGGTCATTGCCCACACTTCTGTCTTTATTTTGTCTCTCCCTCCTTCTACCTTCTGTCTATAGTCTTTGAAAGGTTGAGAGAGGCCATAGATTTGTCCTAATGGGCTTGTGGATACACACAATTTTACTGTGCTAGTGCAATGAAAAGATTGGTAAATTGTAGGAATTTTAACTGCTTTTTTTTCCCCAGTCACTCTTATTCTCCTCTTTAAAAAAAGACTGCAGTTTAATTCATGTGAACATTACGTTTTCACTTCTATTTGACCCTTTGTAGTGGACTCCTGAAAGTTGAAGATAGAAACTATGATATTGAACCTATTGAGGACTCGTCATCCTTTCAACACCTCATTTTTCAAGTCGCAGCTGATGAGGACTCACCCGACCGCTGTGGAGTAACTGGTGATTTCCTGGAAAATCAAGCAGCTGAAGAGAGAGAACTTGCTACAAACGAGAGCCGGAAAGTACATACTATATCAATAAGAGTTACCTGAATTCATGCGTGTGTTTAGTAGGGAACTTGTGTATGGAAAGGCCATGTTTAGGCTGAGAGTGTCCTCGCTGCTGCTGGGCGTTTGTTTTGTATTCTGGGGACAGAGATCATGCTGTTTCCCTGCCACCCCATGGTTCCCCCATGGTCTGGAGGCTAAGGACATTGTTCTCTGTTCAGACACCCTTTGTCTGTACCACGGACTCTCTGCTCCACGTCCGCGCTGTGGCAGAGCACAGGCTGCGCCTCCCCTGTAAGGGCTTGAGCAGGCTGCAGCCAGTCTGCAGACCCAACCAGGCGGTCATAGGGTGATCAGGAGGAGCCTGGGGATAAGGATAGGCCCTGAGAGCAGAGCGGGCAGCTGCTGCAGGAAGCTGAAGAAGCCACATTGCCCAGCAGGAGATCTGCTGGTCCCAGAGCAGTTGGGAGGTCCAGGGTAGGAGCTATGGGATGGAGACGAGTTCTGGCTCTGGGGCATGACCTGAAACTACTCCCTGCTGGGGAGGATGGTGTGAGGCTGCCTGTGGCGGGACAGTCCCCAGGACATGCCACACCAGTACCTCCCCAGTGCAAGGTGAGCATGGGGCACTGGAAAGCCTCAGCCCCTACTGCCTTGTGGATGCCCCTGTGGAGAGGAAAGGATAGGGGAGCACACCCCGACAGAAAAGCACAGGTCCCAGGCCCACTGAGTGGGGCTGAGCCAGGGTCCAGGCTGACAGAAGAGGGCCTGAAGCTGGGCCAAGGCTCATTAAGCGAGGCCTGAGGCCCAAAGGGCATAAGGCCCAAGAGCCCAGGGAGGGGCAGGGAAGAAGCCCCAGCATGGGACCTGGGTAGAGGTCCCAGTGAAGGGGGCATGTGGCCTAGGTACCTTAGGCCTCATTTGGGCCAGAGGTTGAGTGTGGGCCAACAATGGGGCCAGGGGAGTTGGAAGTAATTTTGGATGCCAACTGCGAGGCATGGGACATAAGGCGAGGTTTGAAGCTGTGTTCTCCACCCTTAGCATCAGGGCAATTAAATGGACAGCCTCCTGCCTCAGGACAACTTCAGTTACAACAAAGGCATGGCAGGAGAGTCAGGTAGGCAGACTTCCCTAGACAGGTGGGTGAGCCAACGCTTGGACTGGCCTCAGGACAGTGCCCTGTTACACATGCCCAGACTCTCTCTGGTCTGCCTCTGCTGGAGACAGAATACCACCACTTTCCTTTTGGGCGCTGTTTTGGGTTGTTGTGCTTCTTCTTGATATGTTTCTAGAGGATGTCCAGCCCTTGCTTCCCTTTCATTTGGGGTCAGATAAAGAACCAACTTTCATTAACATGCCCAGATTTCTTTCCCACTCTCTTCCCCCCACATTCATAGGACATTTATCATTCTGGAGGAGTCTGCTAGGTAAGGTGTGCCCAGTGCACTCAGAAATACCTCACTGCTGAGCAGCTTTGACACCCAGTTGCTGCCTATGCAAAGAAAGCCTGTAACCGGGGTCTAGTAATGTACCTCCACTTATGATAAGCAGCTCTTCTTTCTCTGCATGTTACATCTGGAGAAGACTTGATAATCCTTCACGTGGTCTTTTCTACCTTTCTCTCTTCTCTTCCTGACAAGTCCTGGTCCGTAGTCTTTGGAGGAGAAGTGAGTGGGCTAGGAGCAGGCAGGTTCAGGTAGGCCTTTTCTTTGCTCGTTTGACCTCAAGTTACTGCAGACCAGCATTGAACCTTGGGATTATCCCCTTCTATCCACGTGCAGCTAGGATGAAGTTTGACACTCTCAGAAAGTGATGTAATTTTGCTGGAGATGGGGATGCCTAGACCCTTGAAAAGCTGAAGAGTATGACAGAGTTGTAGACCAGGACCTCAGATTCTCTTCTCCGGGCTTTTCCTTTGAGTATCAGATGATGTCATCCCATCCCTGACATCTACCGTCATTGGTTTAGAGATGCCAGAGGATATGATATATCCCTGACTGCTTTGTTTAATATTTACTAATTAAAGATAGCACAACAATATTATCACTTCTTGGATGTTTCCTAGACCATCATGACTACAACAACACTGCAGCCTTATTGCTTTATCAGTCTATCATCCATTAATTCGTCTAGTCCCTTTTTGACCCTGATTATGCTAGCTGCCTCTACAGCCTCCTGTGGCAATGAGTTCCACAGGTTAACTAACTACCCGCTGCATAAAAAATATTTTCTCTCGGTGTTAAACCAGTCTCCTGTCAAGGTCAGTGGGTGCCCTGAGTTCTCCTGTCCTGAGATCTGATGCAGAACAGTCCCCTGTTACTGTCAGCAGCTCTCACATTCCCTTTCTTCGTGACATCCCTGCCCCCTGCCCTTTTCTCTTCTACATGGAATCTGTTCTTTCTGTCTCATCCATAGCATCTGGGGAAGCCAGTTGCTGCTTATGAAAGCTCATGCTTCTCTGAGCCAGTGAGACTCCAACGTGCCATCCTGCCCTACCTTCTGCCTGACGTCAGGGACCGTTAGTCTCAACGCAGATACTGGTCTTTGTTATAATACAATGTCTCTGTCATTTGTCTTCGGTGGGTGGCAAATGAAGGGAGTGTCTACATCTTGAATCTTTTCCCCAAGTCTGCGTACTTCTCCTTTATTTGTTCCAGTGGGATTCTTGCAGTGGTAATGTTTTCCAGGAAAACAGCACCCCTGTCTCCTCCTCCCAACTGAGTTTAACATATAGGCCCCCTCAATGACTTCCTCAGTATTTCTCTCTCTCTTGGACCCGCCTCTCCCCGCTCCCCAAAAAAAAGGTAGCTGGGGGCATGCACACAGCTTCAGCATAGGCAGGGAAGGGAGGAGCACATGAAATGGGGCCAGGTAGCAGGGGGTTGTGAATCCCTGGTGTCGATGCACACAGAAGGAGGGGAGCTGGCGCAACAGTTAGGGGTGGAGGAGTCATTGTGCCACTGCCATGGTATGGATGATGTGGGGAGCCTTGAATGGGAGGAAGAGAAGAGGCAGCACACAGAGCCCTGACAGAGCAGTGACAGTAGGGGGAACCGGGGGGCCTGAAATAATGTGGGATGGGAGTGTGATGCCGAGGGAGCTCTTGAGGAGGAATGGAGGAATGCATTCCCTGAAAGCACTACGATGCCTTTTCAACTCTCTGCTATTCATGCTCTGTGCAATTACAGTCAGAATTTCCCTCTTCTGTGTAAAGGCACTAAACCAAGTCATTTGCAGGGAACCGCGCTGGAGTCGTGTAAAGCAGAACTCTGGGTGTAAACTGCCCATTCAGTAACCCATGGTAGCGTCTATGTTAAAATTAACAGTTGATTCTCTCCTTTCACGTTGCATGGCTCTCCAGATCGGTAACCATGGCATACATAGGACTGGCTGCACCGGAGTACACAGGATGGCAGCGTAGGACTGTACTATCGTGCTGCTGTCTTTGCATGCCATGTCATTTCCTGGATTTGCTGTACATAATGCTAGTATGCTCCTTAATTTCCAGTATGTTCCTCGTTACCACACCTTGTATGGACACACCAGATACCTAGAGTTCTTCCTTACTTCAGACAAACTGGTGGTAAGTCTCAGCACATTTTACTTACAGTACTTTTTGTTCTGACTGTATTCTGATGCATTGAACATATTTTAGTGATGCTGTGTTTAAAACACTTGTACAAATGGACTAAACACTGAAACCCGTTATAGATTAAAATGGAAATTATCCCCCTTAGTCATTCATTGGAGAAATTAGGGAAGTTAGTGTCCTTCCTTTCCTAAGAGCTCACCTTACATCTACCTCATCTGCCTCAGCTCCTGTGTCAAGGCAATGTGTTACCTGCTTGTAAAAGGCTATAAGGTTTGTCAGGCAAGATCTACCTGTGATGAACCCTGTGGCGGGCCAGTAGGGGGCGCTCCTGCGTTGAGCCGCCCACCTCCCTGCACCCGCCCACCTCCCAGGCTCCGAGTGCCTCCCTGGGGTGCCTCCCGTCCGGCCGACCCCTTCCCTGGAGCACACCCGCTAGCCTGGGGTCCCGCTGCCACCATCCAAGGCTCTGGACTCACTTCTGGCTCTGCGCACCTTGGAGAACACAGGCCTGATCGTCCAATGGGTCCTAGACCCAATACCAGCACTTGGGGCACTTCCCCAAGTCAGGGGCTTATTAGGAAGCCTCCCTTAGTCTGCAGACCTAAGGGGCCTCCTTGGCATAATTTAGACCCACCCCTCAGTAAGTCTCCCACACTGGTCACAAGGAGAACTTTATTGATGACAGGGGGTAGGGCGGGAACAGGGTAAAAGGTAGAGCAGTATCATAGAAATCTTACAGGAATATCAAAGGAATCCCATAGAGCAAACCAGGGTGGCTGAGGTAGCCGTTTAAACGCATCTGAGTTACTGAAACTAAATATCTAGTCTGATCTCGAGTAGCTTACTCACTCGCATTGTCCGGAGGTGGTTGGAGTTTCCTCTGGAGGCAGGGCACTCTTGGAGCATGCGGTGATGAGGAGAGAGCCAGGCTCAGATTCACCTGGATGACCGCATGGCTAATGGCTGCCTTCCTTCTGGACCGGGCCCTTAAATAACCTCTCTGACCTCAGCAGCCCGGTCCAATTGAAGCTGCCAATACTGGCCAGAAGCCGACCAATCTCCCAAGCATCCCTGGCTACCTGGGCCCGCGCAGGGCCGGGCCTTTCCCCCCCCTGCCCAGGTGACCAGAGCCTTCCTCCCAGGCCCCAGGCTTTTGTCTTGCAGACAAGGTGGGGGATCCCCGCCCTGAGGGATTCAACAGCAGCCTCCCAGGCTGGTGGAGACAGATCTCTGGAGAGGGGCACCGACGGTGGCATTTCTGCCACAAACCCATGCTGGTTTCCCTTCGGCATCATCTCCCCTGCTGGGCCTTCACAAATGCACTCGATAATGATTTTTTCCAGTGTTTTTCCAAGGATAGAGGTGAGACTGACTGACCTAATGTTACCCGGCTCATCCCTTGACCCCTTCCTAGAGATGAGCACCACGTTGGCCCTTTTCCAGTCCCCAGGGACCTGGCCGGAGCACCATGAGTGTTCAAAGAGCCATGCCAGCACCTCAGCTATGACACTGGCCAATTCCCTCAGCGCCCGTGGATGGAGGTCGTCCAGGCCTGCTGACTTGTACCCACCCAGCCCCTCCAAGTGCTCCTTAACTAAGTCAGCACTAGCCATTGGCGGTCTAGTGCCTTCCGGACATCTATGTATGTTCAAGCTGGGCAAATTGTCTTCATCAGTCCTGAGCAATACTGAAGCGAAGAACTCACTGAAGAGCTCCGCCTGTTCCCTGTGTCAGCCCCCAACTGTCCTGACTTGTCCTGCGGGGGCCCTGTGTTACTCTGCGCCTCCCTTTTGCTCGCCAGGTCTCTGTAGAAGGGCTTTTTATTGTCCTTTATTGTCGTAGCCCTCCTAAGCCCCAGTCCTACCTTGGCCTGCCTGATTCCCTGCAATAGTGCGCCAGAGGGGTATATTCCTCCTTGGGGGCTGCCCCCTGCTTCCACTGCCTATACATCTCTTTCTTTGCCCCGAGTCTTTTCTGGGGTTCCCTGTTCAACCAAGGGGACTTTTTAGTCCCCTTTCCCCCTTTCCAGCATAGTGGAATAGTCTCCTTTTGTGCCCCAAGGATCACTCCCTCGAGAAACTGCCAAGTCTCCTGGACCCATATGCTCGATGCTCTTGAGTTCAGCCACCTCGCCAACTAGCCTGGGCCCTAATTGTCCCTTCTGAAGTCTAACACTTCAGCTTTGCTGCTGATTTTTCCCACCCTTGGTTGGATTGTAAATTCGACCAAATGATGGTCGCTGTCTCCCAGGCTACTGTGCACTCTCAGGTTACCCACAAGATCATCCCCTGTTGCAAAGACCAAGCGTAGCAAGGTGTTATCCCTGGTGGGACTGGACACCTCCGGGTTAGGTGGAGGTCCTGCATGCAGGTTAAGGACCTACGTGAGTGGTTTGTTTTGGTCATCTGCTCCTCCCAGCAGATGTCCGGGTCATTTCGGTCCCCCATGACCACTGCCTCTCTCGCCTGAAGCTGCCATTTCGGTGTGGCGTCACCAGTGCTTAGTCTTTCTTTCTTCAAGGGTCACATTCAACTAGTTCTTCCCCACATAGGGCCCCACGTAGGGTTGACTAATGGCCACTGAAAAGAGGTGTGTTAGAGGAGGAAGTAGCAGATGACACTCCCCCTTCTGCCATTTCTCAGCATAACTGTGCAGATGTCACCTCCAAATGCAGACAGCCTATGAGAGCATGAAGACAGGGGCACTAAATCAGTCAGCATAGTCTCTGCAAGCCCAGATCAACCAGGGAGAGTTGCCGGGCATGAGCCTTCTTGAGCATCAGTAGGGGAACACAGGTGATATCTTTGGAAGAAAAGTAATCACCATCTCCTTTTAAGCACATCTTTTTTTCAATATTTCTGGAAGTGTTGTGTGTGTTTTCTCTCCCTGGACAGGCGTGGTGTCCCCTAGGACCCACTGCATAGACACAAGTCCTCCTTCCCTATGTGGCTGTGACCCATGTATCCAGATAAGGGCCAGCGTGGGCCTGGGCTCTGCACATGTTTTGTGATGTGAAACACTGGATTTTCTGTGGAAAATCACAGAGGCAGGTTCTGAAGAGTTTTTTCCTGCATAATAGAGATACAGAATAGATGCATAATAACACTATTACAAGAAGTAGTACTAAGAAGAAAATTGGTTCTTTGGTCAGCACTGTGTTTCCAGAGGTGTTTTGTGGGTTTTTTTCTTCTTTTTGCAGTATAAAAGGCTTGAGGAAAATGAAACCAAGGTGTTAAACTCAATGCTCCTTATGACCAGCATACTGAACACGGTAAGTTATTTCCTAAATATATGCTGTAAGTGAAAAATGTTCTACTATTCTTTTCAACTGAATTACTAGTTTGGCAAATATTAGCACCAGAAGAGTTGCTGTTCTGTGCTAATCCAGTGGTCTGTCTAATCTGGTATGCTGGCTACGACCGGTCACAGTTATTGGGGAATAATTGACTGAAGGGTAACGTTGAGACGGGCGTCCAGTCTAGATATGAAAAGAGAAAGGGATCGAGACCCTACCACTTCTCCTTGTAATTAGGTTTACTGGTTACTCCACCTTGGTTTTTGGGGTTGTTTTAAAGCCCAGTTTTAACCTGCAAAATATTAATTCTTGTTTTACCTGTCTCCCCTATATTTAAAAAACAAACAAAATACTTAGCAAAAACTAAAAATCCTTTAGTCCCCTTTTTTCCATTATTTTGTTTGAGATTGCTTTTATATTAAATGACCTATAATTTTTTTTTCCTTGGTCTGACTGCCCTTCTTAAAAAAACAAACTAATACAAGCTTTCTTTCCATCTTATTTTAGTCGCATTTAAAATATTACTAATCAACAGCAGCAACAGGATGCAAATCTTTGTAGTCAGCTCTAATGCCACAGGGTTCAGGGTATCCAGCCCTGCGCCTTTCAAAAGGGGTTTCTCCAGTAAGAGCTGTTTTGTGCTTTACTAGCCAATCTCCCGTTGTGAATGATGGAGCATGTCCAGGAGAGCCGACATGCCCCCACCCCCCGCCACACACTCTTTGGGGCCGGTCATGTAAACCAGGGGTAATTATTTTGAGCGGAGGATGATGTCCTGAGTTTTGGAAAGCTGTTGAAAGCCGCATGGGTAGCTCCACCCCTTGGCAGGTGCCTTCCCCCCCCCCCGGTCAACATCTTGTGACCGGAAGTCCAGCCCCCTGACCTTTGACACCAGAAGTCTGTTCCCTTGCCCCCAAAGTACTCCTTCCAGAAAGCGGTTGTGCCGTCTTGGAACCAGCACAATACCAAACTCTATTTGAAAAAGGAAACATCTACAGCATTCATGAATTTGATTTCCAACAGTTTTTGTCCCAATTTAAACAAGTTTGTGTCGTGCACACACAGGGGATTACACAATGGCTTAAAATACAGTTTTGTGCTTGTATATTGTATGGGGGGGTGGGTATGCGGGGTGAGGGAGCATGTGGGTGTGTGCGTGTGGATATGTGGGGTGTGGGTGGGTATGCAGTCTGTGGGGGGCTGTGTGTGGGGGGAGTGTGCCTGGGCTGTGTGATGGGGTGTGGAAGTGGGGGTTAGTATGTATGGCAGTACGAGGGGAATGTGGGAGCCATCACTTCTTGTAAACCGAGGCACTGTGCTCAGTGCCTCCCTTCCGCTCTGGTACCCACTTTGTCCTTCAACCAACTGGTCATTTTAAAAGTTTGGTCTAATGACGCGCCCCATAAATTTCAATAATACCGGCCCTTAATCTCCTTTTCTACAACCTAACCACACTCAGTTTTTTAACCTTTTCCCAGTGGCTTGCATTTCAACTTTTACAGTAGGTTGGGGCAGATGGTTGTCTAGCTCCATTGTGTCTCATTGCTTGAGACCTCCAAGCAAACTTCAGGATCCCATCCCATCTGGAAGTTACTACTGATGAGAGTATGCGAGGAATCAGCCTCTTCCAGGGGAAGCTCTTCCTTGGCACTCCCTGGAAAGTTTTGTTTGGTCTCTGTCCTGAAGGACCCCTACGGCCAACCCTGGTATGGGTTCCAAGGGGCGTTGAGACCCTGCCTCCCTGTTGGCCTTGTTGTGTTAGATGGCCTGTCTACTCCCACGGCTGTGACTGTGACCCAGACTCCTAGAGACCAGGTAACCCCTGCTACCCTTTCCGAACCATTCTCATGCATACACAGATACCTGTAAGCCAGTTCCCAAAAAGCAAACCTTTAAATGCCATTTTCTAAGCCAACAGGGAAGAGGTAGGAGTGCCATGTCCCAGCCAGCACAGCAGACTGCTTCACTTCAGTTTTTCTTGTGCCATTGCCATTCCCCTGTCCTCCCTGGGACTCGTGCTTTCCTTCTCCAGCTCCCTCCATGCCTCTTCAGTGACCTTCAGGTGCAGTGTGCCACATTGGCAACAAAACTATTACAAGACTGTCGTATCAACCCTGGGGACTCCCCCTGCTCTCCTAGGACTCCCCCTGCTCTCCTAAGTATCCCACTTATGAACCTATCTATAGCAAAGGGTGCTCACACTAAGCCCCTCAAGATCTCCCCCCCAGGATGCTAGATCCTTTCGAGGGAGCCTGGGGGTACCACACCTATCAGCACTGTTAGGTGGGCAAATATGATTCACAAGATGCATCCAGAGATTTCCAACAGAAATCCAGAGCTGTGGTCTTTTTGAGTCCTTCGCAACAGAAAACTGCCGTGTTGTTTTTCAGTAGTTAAAAAAGAGTGAAAATGAAGAGCTGGTGTTTTCTGAGGGGTTCCTCCAAGCGATCCAGGCTGAGAACCACTGCACTAGATATATCCGGTTTAATTTGCCACCTCTATAGTGACCATTTCTGCCACTGCTGGAGCAGGGTCTGGGCTAGGTGGACCATGGGTCTGACCCAGTATGGCACATCTTTTGTTCTTATGCCCCTTTCAAGTGCCTGATTTGGGAGCTACTTAATTGCTTCCAGCATGATTATTTCTTGGTTGCTGATGGCAAGCCCCTTCCCCATTTTACATGCACACCTCAGCTTCCTCTTCTTGCCTCCCAAACTTCCTCCCCTCTCAAGTACCGCATGCGTGTGATGTCAATGTGTTCATGCATGAGGGAGTGTAATCATGAACTACCAGGGCAGAGGAAGATCTTAGGTGAGCAGAAATGGTATTAAAAAAAAAAGTGAACAAATGAAAATACATATTCTGCAGTCAATATTGTTCTTATAACTAACAATATAAATGAACAAACTGCAGAAAAATATTGGGTCAAGCAGAAGGTCTCTGAAACATCAACATGAGCACATGGAAATCATGTACTGTAAAACCCGGCAAGTAGATGACACCTTGTTTTCAACGCTTGGTCTCTTTGCAGATGTACACGTCACTTAATCTGCGCATTGTTCTGGTTGGAACTGAGATATGGACAGACGTGGACCAAATCACAGTCACTCATTTACTGGACCACGCTTTTCACTTTTTCGCTCCATGGGCTAGACGGTTCCTTAAACCCCGCATATACTTTGACCATGCGCAATTACTCCTGTAAGATACTCTTTCATTTTTGTATGACTATGTAGATACTGTTTCTGACATGTCAGTATTAAATGCACGTTCCTCAGCTTTTATGAAAGATTTAACATGCATTTTCGTTTATGTAACCAAATTTGCTATTTCCAATATTGGGATGTTGTGGGGTTTTTGCATCTGAAACAAGAGGAGAGTTCAGACCTTCTGTGCCCACAGAGCTGGCTTTGTTTCTAGGAAAGAATATAAGAACTGCCCCACCACACTGTACAAGTCGTCTCTCTAATCCCGGGGTGTCAAAAACACAGCAGCATGGGTCCAGCCTGCGGAGCCGGGTCATCTGGCCTGCGGGTCTGGGTCCTGGGTGGTGGGGTGAGCAGTGGCAGCATTAATATCCACAGCTTCGGGAGTTGTGGCAATTCACACTGCTGCCGCTCGTCCCGCTGCCAGATTTCCAGCCTCGTGGGCTGGATCCAGAGCGCAGCGCTGTGTCGTCTGCCTGCAGGGCTGCTCGTGGGCCAAGAGTGTGACTTCAGGACAAGCAGCAGCCAACGTGGCTCTAGGAACCACAGCAGTTAGTGCTGCTTGACCCACCACCACACTTCTGGCCCTGCGAGCAGCCCCACAGGGCAGATGAGGTGTCTCCACACTGGATCGAACCTACTCCGGCACCCCTGGGGCAAGGTGAATACGATACCCCTGCTCTAATCCAGCAGTGATGATCACTAGACATTTCAGAGGGAAGGGCAGGACCTGTGCAGTTATGAGTGGCTTCTTCCTAAGGAAATGGTTACTTTTTAATCCCCACTTAGATGAGCTTGGGTTATACCCTAAAGTTTGATGGTTTTAAGAGCCTTTCCTGGTGTTTTTTAAACATTTATATTGGCACTTGCGATATTCTGAATAGCTGTATCTTGTACACACTATCCATAGTTTAATGATGCAGGGTGTGTCTACAGGTTCATTAATGTGCCCGAATTACTGTGCATTTAGTTTAGTATGTGTTCAATGAAGTACTAACTAACTGCGCAGTAACTACAGTTCCTGTGCAGTAGTGCTGGCACACGGGTATTTTGCAATGCTTTCTGCGCATTAGCCTAATAACACTGCACAGCAGGCTGTTAGCATGGTTTTTAACAGCCACACTACTGCACAGTGTTTTAGGCTAATGTGCCGTAAGCATCTTATGTAGATGTGCCTGCATTGTGCTAAAGTAGTACTTACAATTGATGCCAGAACATATAATGTCTTTCCATATTGAGTATCCTCTTATTCTTTCTGTCCACACACTGTTAAAAGCACATTCATGTTCAGAAGATAAATGTTAAAACAATTCAGAAACGGAAGAATTACCAATGCGGCTGCAAACATGATTTGGTAGCCTTGTGCGCTGTATTTACAGATTCATTTCAATGGCTACTTGACCCTGCTTGCAGCTGGAGCCTGAACTAGACCTGCCAGTTAAATGGCAGAAGGAATATGGCTTATTAAAATGAAAGGCAGGCTGCTTCGCCTTCTCTGCTGAAGAGCTTTGCTTGAGGAAATTGTCAAGCCCCTTTTTTCAAATAAGAAATTTAGAATAACATTTTGGAAGTCAGAGTCCCCGCCATATCCTAGGGCTGTGTTGAGCTTTTTGATGAGACTGCCCTTTGGCTTTGCATCCTATGCAGGCTCAGGGCTAGTGCCAGGCCAAGAAAATCCTGATACAAAACGTCTCCTGCTTAACATCCTTGTTGCATGGTCGCTGGAATACAGAGCCTCTCTTCGGTCAGCATGCAGTTCCCCCATCACGTCCAGTCTGCATGCGGTTTTTTCCTTCCTTCCCCCGCGCTTCCAGTGTAGGCAAGGAGGAAGGCAAGTGTTGTAGAAGTTGGCTGCAAGACCCAGCGACTCCCCCAGCTCTGCTCCTGACTGTGCACGTTCTGCTTCCTGTGGGAGTGCAGATGGAGGACACTAAATTATATAGATACTGCTTATCCCAGATTGTGAGAAGAGGCTTCCTGGCGATCCTTACAGCCACGGAAAGCTTTGCAGGTTAACACTTGGGGATCTCGGTCTGAGCCTCTCCAGTGTGCAATTATCATACCTTAAAGTTTCAGCCCTTCTAAGTATGCCACAGGCTACCCCAAACTCTCTGTCCTCCTGTTTGCCCTTTATGACTTCTTCCGTGCCAGCAGTCACGATGTCCACTGAGACCTCCTCTCAGTTCCCTAAAGCCACCTGAAGTCTCCCATACCAAGGACTCTGCACGTGTTTCGTGAGCAAGCCACATGCCCAGTGCTCGGACCCTGGGGAAGGTTTGCTTCCTCAACTCTGGGCAAGCTCTGGGAGGTGAAACCTTTCAGATATTTCACTAACCATTTCACATTTTCTCAGGTCTTCCCTTTGAGTTATAAAGGATTACTAGATAAAATCCAGAGATTTGAGGACATTTCTTGAACACTGACACATCTTTTTTTTTACCCATGAATCTGTATTTTGTGACTTGAGCCACTCATGTGTAGCAAGCATTAAAAGGCATAGCCTTGCTTGCGCATAGACTCTTCTTGCCTGTGCTCATCAGTCATTATAATCATGTTCTCTGCCTCGTCTCATATGGTATGACATCCTATATTTCTATTTATTCTTCATTTTATTCCTTGTCTATAACCATTTAAATTTAAAACAAATCAGCCGTGCACGCAGAAGGGTTACTGGAAGTCTTTACCCTTCCACCTTGCATTAAATGGCTTTCAGATGATGGGAAATGTTCAGCAAGAACTAGAAGGCTGAGGCTAGAGCTTGAATAAATAAACTGGCAAAGAAAATGAAAGTTTTCTTGCTTTTTTAGTAAAATTCTTTTAGATTTCAATGTGATTCCACATTGAGGGCTTAAAGATATCCGGGGTGATGTTGAAGTGTTGCTGAATTTCATCCCAGTGAATGTCAACGTTGCACCTTGATACATGGACTCATGAATTTCTCTACGCTGTCAGATTTAATTAACACGGCTTCCTCCATTATTTGTACAGCTACAGGCCACTTCTCCTCAACGGTGGGCAGCTTGCATGAGAAAATGGAACAATTTCATTCTGACCTGTACAGCTTATCTTTACATAATGTAAATGCCTAATTTGAAGAACTTCTCACTTTTAAAATGGTTTCAAAGTAATTTTAAAATATGAGGACCAGTCAGAAAGTGATGTCTCCTATTTTTCTTTCTCAGCAAATATTATTGGAAAAAACCCTTGCCTGTTAGTGCTAAACATGCAGCTATGGACTGAGGATGGGGCAGCGCAGTCCATTCAAATGATGCCGTTGTCTCTGCGGTGTGCAAACTGCAGAGTGGGTGAGCACTGCCACGCAGAAGCAGCGCCTCGGGCCTGTCTCCCTTGGGACACATTACAACGGGCTCGCGTGCAGTTTTCAGCTTCAAGTGGAGGCTCCTGTGCTTGGACAGAATTTTTTCTCCCTGGCTGCTACTGGTTTGCTTTGAAGGGAAAAATTAGGAAGCAATACTTTCTGACTGAACCTCATTTTTACCATTTAAAACGTCCTTTGTTGACTCCTGCGGCCTTGCAGCTTTCAGTACTGTTACTGCACCCCTGAAAAATTATAATTGCTTCAGACGGGGGGATCTTTAACCAGTAGGGACTCTAGATTTGAAGACCTTGGGTATAAGAGGACACATTTTCAGGGAAGAAGAACAAGAAAAAGTTCTTTTTGTAGGTAAAACAAGTATTTTTCTTTACTGATTTATGCTGTGAAATCCATGCCAACTGCAGATTGTAGTAGCATTCAATATTTTGTAATGTGTTTTCTCGACAGAGGCAGACACTATCGAGGCACGCTAGGACTGGCAACACAGGGAACCGTATGCAACACAGACGCCTCAACATCTATTATTAGGGTAAGAAAAGAGTATCTTGCAATACGTCGTGTAATACCAGATAGTTTCAAATCGTTTCTGCAGTAAGGCTGCACCGGTGTGGTGCAATGTGGTGTGGCACTTGGGTTTTCCTAATTTTTGAGTTGTATCAAATGCATGGCCAGTTGAGATGCTTTAACCTTATTCCTGATCTTGGGAACATAACAGTTGTGGTTCCTCAACTTTTTATTTAATCCACTGAGACAAGCCGTAGGAGGAAAGGAAGGAAAATGGCAATGAAACCCTGCTTGCTGATGACGTGGCACTGGAGGGGACCAGGCCACGGGTCAGATGCCCAGCTGGAAACACTGAAAAGGGCTAGCTGAACAAGGTCAGGGAGGCAGAGGGAACTTGATGAGGCTGGAGAGCCTTGGTAGCCTGGAGGAAGGCACCATCTGTGTTACAGCCTGGAGGGAGAAAGGCGAGTACTGTTTATTAGCCTGGAGAGGGAAGAGGGACGTTTTTCTGTTTGACTTCCTTTGCTGAGAAGGCTTCAAATAAAGGACCTGGCTTGCAAGTGAAAAAGAAGTGTGGCTGCTCAAGTGAGATGAGCTGATAGAAAGGACTACAGCTCCCAGCGCTGAGTGTCTTCATAACAGACTCAGTTGTGCAGGGAAAAACCCGGTTCTGGTTTCGGAGGTATTGTAGAGGAAGTAGTAATATGTGAGTACGTCTCGGCCATGTGGGACAAGGACATGAACGGTGGATGATGCCTCCGATTCCTGGCCTGGCTGTGAGGAAGATGATGGTGTTGTTGGCTCTGACAAATTAAGTTGAGGAGAGACTGAGGGAAAAAAAAGAAGTTCAGTTTTGGCCTCATTAACTGAGTTAAATAAAGTAGTCAAACTTATTATAAGTTGGCCCAAGTTGGGAGACTAGATTTGAAGGGTTGTTGACTGTAACCATGCTGATCTAAGGCCACAGGCAGACAAAGTTGTTTGGGTGGATGTCATATCTTTTATTAGACCAACTCAATTGATAGCTTAAGATCTCACTTCTATCCAAAGAAACTTGTCTGTCTAGATTTGAAGGCCCGTTCTGTTATAGGGGTAAAAGCCTATCCCAGATTGTATGCTTCGTGTGTCCACAGCTGGCACTTGTAAGGCTATTGTTTTGAGTCCACACCATGCAGTTCTCATGCTAGTGAGTCTACCTGACACGTACACCTCCTCCCGAATTTTCCTACAGTATACTAGTGTTCTCCATTGCAGATGTCAGATGATTGGAAATTTTCTGAGCCAAGAGTGTTCTCAAAAATGGTTGTTCATTAAACCCAAAGTTTCATTTTAAAACGTCAAGGATTTCTGTGATATCTTTTGTTGGACCACTGCATAGTTGACAGACCTGTTGGACAAGCCTTTGGTCATCGAGGCTAGGGACAGAAGTTACACATAAACTGGTATAAGTGATTGGAAACCAGTTCAAATCTTTAACATAACAGAAGTTCAGTGCATATAAGCTGCTTTCAAAATGGCCAAAACCAGTTTAAGATCAACCTGGATGGATGTAATATCAGACTTATTTACGTTAAATTGGTTTATTGAACTTCTCTCCCAGTTCCCCCCAAAATTCAAGTTAACTTACATCCCCACCCCTGCACCCCCTACCCCCCAGGGTGAGGGGGCTAGCCTTGTGCAGGCTGTCTGCTCCAGCCAGGCAGGGAAACATGCTCTAGCTTCCCCCAGTTTCTGGCCTGAGCCACTGCAGACATAAGGCTGCATTTCCAGAATCAAAAGTGAACGTCTGTTCACTTGCTTATTGGTTCAGTCCAGTCTGCGAAGGTTGAATTGATTCTGTCTTGGGGTTTTTGACAGTCTTCTCTTAGCCCAAGTGCCCGTCCTCAGGTCGCATTTTAAACCTGTCCAGTTTGGCACAGTCTGGATGAATGCATAGCAACCCTGTCTGGATTTCGCAGATGAGGCCTGACCAGCTCTGAGGAGAGAGGCACGAGCACCTCCAGGGTCTTGCACCTAATTCTTCTATTGATGCATCCCTAAAATGCAGGTGCCCTAAAATGCTTGTGCCTTTTGTGCAGCTACATCACACTGCAGACACATTTGAGTCTGGGATCTACCAAGACTCCCAGATCCTTCTCTGCAGTGCTGCCATCCAGCCAGGTGTCACCCATTTTGCATTTGTGTTTTTGATTCTTGTTCCCAAGTTGCAGTATCTTGCACTTGTCTGCCCTGAATTTCATTCGGTTAGCTCCAGCACAGATTTCCAATCTTTCAAGAGCCTTCTGAATTGCACTCCCTCACATCCTCCAGTGTGTCCACAGTCCTTCCCAGTGTAGTGTCACCTGCAAACTTGCTCAGAAAGCTTCCTGTGCCAGCGTCCCAACCATTAGCAAACATGTTGAACAGCACCGGGCCCAGGACAGACCCCGTTGGACTCCCCGTGAAACCTCCTGCCATTCTGACAGGGATCTGTTGATAATTTCCCTTTGCTTTTGGCTGCTGAGCTAGCTGTCTATTCACTTACTAGTAGCTCTGTCCAGCCAACGTTTCTCCAATTTATTTATGGTCCTGCAGGACCTTGTCGAAAACCTTGCTGAAGTCCAGGTGCACTATATCCACAGCATTTTCTTCATCTACCCAAGTTGGTACTTTGTCAGAGGAGTTCAAGTTTGTTTGCCTTGACACTAGGTCCCTGAGCAGGTGTGAAGTTCCCAACCCTGGAAAGATGCACTTGATGGCTTTTGCCTGGAAATGCAAGCTCTGGATACTGCCTGGTCCCAGGTCGAGAAGCAGATGCATTTGTTGGGTGTTCCTGAAAACGAAGCGCTCTGACCCCCTCCGTGCAGGGGCTGCCCATAGTAGTGAAGCTCACAGAGTGCTCAATATTACTGCGTGTCTGCTGCATGCAGGGAGTGTGTGTGGCGTATATGGAGGTGATGGCATAAGAGCTCAAACAAGTCTTACTCTTGTATATTGTGGGTAGAGGGGCATGGGGTCTGGGGTTTGTGGGGATTGTGTGTGTGTGTGTGAGTGGATGTGGGTGGGTGGGTATGGGGGTTTTGTGGGGAGGGTGTGTTGCTGCTGAGTCTGGGCACGATGTGTCAGGACTGTGCAGTGCAGGTCCCCGCTGGTACCACAGGGCTGGGGCCAGTGGTAGCGACAGCTGGAAGGAGCTGCCGCCACAAGCTGGGCTGCCTAGAAAGACAGTGCAGCTGCGGAGCTGCCCAGCCGTGCTGCATGCCCAGGGGTGGCAGGACGTGCCATAGCTGGACTGTGCCTGAGCCAGGCAGGACGGAGGGACCTGCCACAGGCCAGACAAAGACCTGCTGTGGGCCCCAACAGGCCGTATTTCACCCACCCCTGGTCTAATGTCTCTCCTGATTGTACAGTTGGTCCAATAAAAGATATCACCAGAAAAAGGCCCTCTTTTCACCAGCGACAGATACAGGACTGTGGAAAGAGGAGGTTTGGTGTCGTCTGCAAACTTGCTCAGGAGGCTTCCCGTGCCAAGAGACGTCCTAGGACACCACTAAAGAATTAATCCTTCTCTGTGCAAGTTCTCCCGTGGGATTCTGTAATTACTCAAACTGGCCACTTGCACATGCAGCCCTCATGTTTGCTGTGGAAATCATACTTACATATTTTTAGAGCTGAGCTCTCCCAGAGACTTTCTGAGTCAATGTGCAATTATTTCCAAGTGCTTTTCATCTTTGTGTTTTGTCTCCCTGTGTACAGTTCAGCAATAATGAGAACGTATATAATGCAGCTGGTTCTGCTCATGAGCTTGGCCACGCTCTCATTTTTGGACATGATGATGAAGCCGGCAATGTAGCCAGATTCTGCCGATGCCCTGGCTGCAAAGAAAGATGCATTATGAGATCAAAACTCTCGTGAGTAACGCTAAGTTTGAATGTACCCCTTTTTTTCATTCTCTTTTGATACAATAATGCTGGAGAATCCTGGTTGAGAATCGCTGCCCTAATCATTTGGCAGGCTGTATTCCTTGCAGCACTCAGCCACTCACCCCCCTTGCACACTGCCTCTCCTCTTTTGTCAGTAGCAGTGATCACCAATACCAGTACAGTTGGTGAAAGGACAGCGGAGTTGGCATTAATACAAATATTAATCAAGACCAGTTCCTCAACTGATGTTTGGGAACTCTAGCAGTAATCTGCTTCCAGCCCAACATTTCTCCTTTCAATGCTGCACCTTAACATTGCCTCTTTTTCTGTGCCCTGCTCCTGCCAAGGTTGTTCAGATATGCTACAGAGATCCCAGGCAGCGGGCCACAGTCCCTGCTACAAAGGGAGGCAAAACCCTGCAGTCCATACCAGCCTGACAAGGGGGAAATTCCTGACCCCAAATGTGGCAATGGGTCTGATCCTGAAAGGACGGGCAAAAGCCTCTAGTCAGAAACCTCCAGGTTTAAGACCCAGTCAAAATCCCCAGCTTGGGCTGCAGCCAACAGCCAGTGCTTCAGAGGAAGCTGAAGAAAATCCTCCTGACACATGTAGCAGCAGGAGGGGGGAAACTTCCTTCCTGGCCCTATGTGGCAGCCAGGAAAGCCCAGCAGCTTGGGAAATACCCATAGCAGAACATGGGAATAGCTATGCTTAGATCCTCCCTGACCACTACTTACCTGGCCTCCCCTCGAGCACCTCCAGGGATGGAGAGTCCCAAACTTGTCTCGGGGTCTGGTCCACTGCCTCATTGGAAAGAAGCTTTTCCTGAGATCCAGTCTAAACCTTTGCACCAATTCAAGCCACTGGTCCACGTCCCATCATGCCCCTTCTTTAAGTGCCTTTTCGGCAAGATGAAAATGCTTAGCTCCTTAATCCTCTTCCCGTATGATTTGCTTTCCAAGCCCTTTGATCTTCTTTGTCGCCTGCCTCTGGGCCCTCTCTAACTTCTCCACCTCCTTTTAACACTGAGGAGCCCAGAACAGCACGTGCTATTCCAAGTAAGGCCTAACCAGTGCCGAGTAGAGAAGCCTAACTATCGCTATCAGTCCCCATGTCTTGCACCTACTGCTTCCCTTGATGTGTCCAAAAAACACATTGGTCTTTTGTGCAGCTGCATCCCACCGCAGACTCGTATTGAGTCTCTGATCTACCAGGACTCCCCAGTCCTTCTCCTGAGTGCTGCCATCCAGCTAGGTGTCAACTTCTGATTGGTATTTTGGATTCTTCTCCCCGAGGTGCAGCACCTTGCATTTGTCTGCACTGAACTTCATCCTGCCCATTCCAGCTCCGCTTTCCAATCTGGTGAGATCCTCCTGAATTGGGCTTCCCTCCTCCAATACTTCATAGTCCTTCCCGGTGTTGCATTGTCTGCAGGTTTGCTCAAGACGCTGTCTATGCCAGTATTCACATGATCACCGAACACATTGGACAGCACCAGAGCCAGCACAGATGCCAGTGGGACTTCACTCAAAACCCTCTGCCCCTCTGACATGGATCTGTTGATGATTGCCCGTTGGTTGTGGCTGTTGAGCCGGTTGTCTAGCAGTCCTGTCCAGCCTGCGGTTCTCCAGTGTGTTTGTGGGAAGGTCACGCGGGACTTGGTTAAAAGCCTTATTGAAGTCCAGCTTCACACTATCCACTACATCCCCTTCATCCACCCAAGTAGTTACTATATTTACCTGAGTCCAAGACAAATATGAATTTAAGACAAGCCCCAGTTTGATTCTAGACATGGGACATTTCTAAATTGGTTATAATTTTCCATGTACGGCACCTGACTATTGGAGCTTTATCTTAAATTTCTTCCTCCGCTCCCCATTGCTGGTGTGAGGAAAGTCAGGCATGCGGGGGGAGTGGGGCAGGCAGCAGGAGAGTCAAGTGGCTTGACCCTTGCTCCCTGCTACTTGTTCCCCCCAACTTGCCCCCACCCGCCACCTGCCACCCATGCCTGCATACCCTGCCCCTGCCCCTTCAGTGCCCGTCTTCCTTAGCACTTGCTCCCCGCATGCCTGCTCCCCGCATGCCCCCCACATCGTCTTTAATCCCTCCCCCCAGCGCCTGAGGCTCCAGCTTCAGGGCACATCATCACTTCAGCCCAGCTCCTCAGCGGCAGCTCTGGGGCCAGGGCCAGGGCCAGAGCCAGAGCTACCACTGCTGGGTGGCTGGGCTGGGGCTGAAGTGCCACCGTGCTCCTTCCCCCGGGGCCAGACCAGACCTGGAGCTGCAAAGTGGAGTGGTGGCAGGTGGGGGTGCAGCGGCTGCAAGGAGCAGGGAGGGGGCTGCTGTGGCTCCGACTCTGCCCCCCACCCCCAGCTTGTACTCGACTCCAAGATGAGGGGCTTTCCCCCGTGTTAAATGAGGTAAAAAAGACCTGATCTTGGATTTGAGTAAGCACAGTACTTTGTCAAAGAAAGAACTCAAGTTTGTTTTTACTGAAGTCCAGATCGATGAGAGACCCGCTTCATTTCCTTTGTCTACAAGTGAGCGAAATCTTTGTCCCAGTTTTCATTTATCACCATGCTTTGAATTATTTCTTGCTTTCAAAATGTGTTCTGTAGTCATACTGTTAAACTGATGCAAACACGCCTGTTGTTGCTCCGAGAGCGTTTCCCCTATATTAAATACAGGGTGAACATGTGCTGTTCTCCAGGCATCTTGGGCCGCTCCGGACTAGGTCTGTGAATAGTCTTACTTCCAGACCTGGGATGCCACACTCCAGGTCTTTGAAAACTGTGGGATGGGAGTTATCTGGTTTCCCCCAAAAGAGACTGCTCCCTTCGTACCCATCCTGGCTGCACCGATTCCCACGTCCACAACCTCAGTCTCTTTAGTGCTAATTGCCGTATCTTGATGACTGAAGCAAAGTACTCATTGAGCTTTTGGCTCAGCCCCAGAGATCTTTAATCTCGGCTCTATCCTCAGCGCCCCCCAGTAGCCACAGTACTTCTTTCCTTTCTCTCGTGTTTACATGACTAGAGGACCTTTCGTTCTTTAGCTTCATTACCCGCTATAAGGTCTAACTCAGCTTGACTTTTGGAAGTTTTCATTTGATCTATACAGCCTCACTTGAAGACATAGCTTCCTTTTTGATCCCTTTTTTTCCATTCCTTTGAGGCTCTGCTTACATTCAGTACCCTTCTTGAGATGATCGTTCACCCAAGATTGGAGCAGCTTTTGCACCTTTAATTTAAGGAAATTCTAGCCCCTTGCACACTCAACTCTCTGAGGTACACAGTCCTCGTGTCTCTATTGACTTGTTCCCCTTAATCTATTTATATTTTCCCTTATGAAATGTAGACCCTCACTTATTTATTGACAAGCTGTGCTATCTTTAATATACAATCCTGTCACGCTGTCTTTACCTTCCTGCTTCTATCTTTCCTGAACAGGGTACGTCCTTCAAGCCCAGTTTCACAGTCAGGACCGCTATCGCATATTGTTTCCATATTCCCCGTGTGCCCAGTTTTACATCCTCTACTAATACTTTGGTTTCCTTCTTTTTGTTTTCCAGGCTGTTTGCATGAAGATATTAAATAACCGAGAGGGCAGACACACAAAATAATTGAACCATTCAAAAATGCCACTGACAGGGATGAGAACTGCACGCAGTTTTTAAAATGTGGGCACAGTATGACTTTGTATAATGGCATGATGATGTTCTCTGTTTCATTTTCAATTTCCTCCTTAATGATGCCCAACATTTTATTGGCTTGTTTGGTCATCATTGCAAGCTGAACTATATACAATCTCACCGAGGTGTCTTTCTTGAGTCGTCATAAGCTAGTCTCTTTCCAAGGTCTCTCTCCTGAGTCATGAGCTAGTTCAGAATCCAGCTTTGTGCACGTAGGCTATGGACAGACGTTCAAAAAGCCTGAGCCTGAATTGATTCAATCTTTGCAGGTTAGTTCATCCTGGCTATGCCAAACCGGTTTGTAACCGTACAGACACCCCCTCTAGACTGAAGAAAGGCAGGCATATGCCTACAGTGGCTCAGGCTAGAAGCTGGGGGGCACTAAAGCAGCCCTCCCTTCCCTTCCAGAGTGCTGAACTGAGTGGGGTGTGGTCAGGAGTGTCTGAAAGCTCCAATGAGGGAGGGGCTCCCCCCCACAGGGAGGGGTTCCCTCCCTCCTCCAGCTGCTCCTGACCAGCGAGGGTGTCAGCAGGGAGTTGCACCGCATTTAGTTACACAGCTGGGAGTTACACAGGGAGTTGATAGCATTTAGCATCCCATCAAGAAAACAAAAACCTCTCTTTAGTTCAAGCTCTTATTAGACAACTTTTTCCAAGCAAGGAATGGAGGGATGTTACCAGCTACCTGTTGATTAGCTCCAAAAAGCCCTAAGGGGACACAGTCCTGTCTGCCTTTGTCCTGTCTTTCTAACACGGACACCTTTCAGCATTAGCTAGCATACCACATGCTGGCTACCGTCCGTGCTGTGGGAGAGGGGAGTGGGGAATCCCTGCTGGAGCAGGGAGCGGGGAGCAGGGGCACAGGGAAGCCAGGCAGACACTGCTAAGCCTGCAGTCCCTGTCAGAGCGAGCGCCAGTGAGGTAGCAGGCGGGCGGGGCCAGCCCTGCTTTCTGGAGCAGAGAGCCCCGCCCAGGACTGCAAAGCATCTGGGATGCTGGGGGACTCTGGTTTAACTTAAACCAGGACGGAGTCCAGAACAGACATTGTATAAACTGGTTTGAGCCAAATCAGCTAAGTCTGAAACTACATTCAACCAGGTTTATCACAAGCCAGTTTCAGCCATTTTCAACCTAGTTTATGTGCACTGAACATCTGTTCTGTTACAGGTTGAAACAGTTTTTGATCGCTTATACTGGTTTATGTGTAATGTCTGCCCCTAGCCCCTAGATGAAGTTATTTTGCCCCAGGTGCATTACCTTGCACATATCAACATTAAAGTTCATCTGCCATTTCTTTGCCCACTCCGTTAGCCTGGTGAGATTTTTCTGCAGCTCCTCTCCATCAGCTTGAGACTCGATTACCCAGAATAATTTGGTATCCTTTGCAAACTTGGGGAGCTTTCACTGCACACCCTCATTTCCAGGTCATCAATTAAAATGTTGAACAAATTGGGCCCAGCACAGATCCCTGCAGGCCAGTGCAGCAACTGTTTTCCTTAACTCTAATTGTCTTCTACCAGCTTGTCTTTTGCTCTGCCTCGTCCTTACTGTGACCTGCTTCCCTGGTTCTCCATCCCTGTTTAAGGAGGTCTGCCCTCCATATCCTTCTGTTCAGTAGGGATTTACATTTCTTGAGTTGTCCGATTACAGTCTTCATGGGAAGTAATGTGTTTGTTGCTTATTGCTCACTGGCTCACTTGGTTGTTTTATGTACTTTATATCATTGATCCTAATGAATATACTTTATTCCAGAGAGTGCACAGAGTTCAGTAACTGCTCTGCTGCTGACTTCTATGACAGGTTGATGATGGGAAAATTAAATTGTCTACTTAACATGCCACCTGTAGCTACACTCACATATAATCAGTGTGGGAATGGTCTCTTGGAAGAAGACGAAGAATGCGATTGTGGTAGAGATAAGGTTAGTACATTAGGACTTTGCTTTGCCAGCTTTGTTGCAGTAACATTATTAAGCCCTTGGTTTTCTTTCAAGTTCAGAAATATTGTCTAAGAGATAGAGCGTGCTCACTTAAGGAATACACACAGTCCTAAATCTGCCAGCTCCACAGCTCTCCTTTGAAATGAATAGAAGTCAGACACCTAAAATATCCCTTTCTTTTTATTTCCAATATATAAACTTGAATACACAGAGGATTATGGGGGCACAAAATCAATCCCGTCTTTCAGAGCTCTACAGGAACCTTTCATAGCAGAATCTGTTCAGTTATACCAGGAGCAGATTGCATTTGAGTTGGATGTAGTAAACTTATATCTTGTCTGCGTACTGTATGGAAATACCTGAGACCTCAGGGCCATTTTTAACTGCTGGGTGGCAGCTCCATATGTTTTAGACCGAGTTGTCCAGCAAACTGAAATGACTGTAGTTTGCATTAACAAAAGTGTGTGATTGGAACAAGGGGAATGGTCTCCTGTGAGGGGCACTACAAACCAGATGCGACGGCATCAGACTGAAAGAAATCACCTGCGTCTGGTCTTGACTCGGTTCCTGCCCTGCTGAGTCCCTGATCTCATCGCAAATGTGAGTTAGCAGTGTGATGCTATTCGCAAAGAAAGCACAGGCAGTTGGGCCAGCCTTCAAATAAGTATTATTGGCAAGATACAGGAGATGCTAGCATCACCCTGCACAGCTCTGCTTAGGCATCAACCTCTGAGAGGGCTAAGAGAAAGGAAGGGAAGCAGCAGAAATGACGAGGAGCTGGAACACAAGCTTTACAAGGAAAGGTTGAGAGAGAGAGATGCATATGGGCAGGAGGAAAGAGGACACGACAGCAGTTTCAAGTATTTGAATGGCTCCTTAAAGAAAAGTTTGAACTACTGTTCTTTGTTGGCAGGCAGGGTTTAGCCGGCAGCCAGGTTTAGATTACATCTCAGGAAAAAAACCCACCCTTCCAAACTATAAGAAGCGTGGACAATGGACTGAGCTACCTAGAGAAGGCATGAGGTATAAAAATCTAAAAAGGTACCTCTCCAGGAAGGTTTAGCAGTAGTTTGTCTTGTGTCTGTGTTGGACTAGCTGACCCTCGCACTTTCTACGTGTAAAATTCATCCTTTGGCAGTTCCTTTCCACAGTAGCTTACGGTCTGTGAATGAGAGGGGCTCTTTAGCACTGCATATCTAGTGTAAGTAGCAAAATGGTGATATTTCTGAAGATTGTCTAATGCTTTCTATGAGAAATTTCTGTTTACAAGTGCTTTAAATTTTGGACAAACTAAGATCTGTGCCACGATTCCCCAAGTTATTTATCAGCCGTAACTTGAAATCTCACGTGATATCGACTGAGAGGATTATTCTTCTCTTAAATTTTTGAAAAAGAAGTAGTTTTGCTAATGTAAGAGACTTTTCAGACTATCAGCTTTCCTGTATTGTGGGATTGAGGGGTTCGGGAAGTCAACAAGTGGGACAGCTCTGCAGAAAGAGGAGAGTCGTTCAGTGGCCAGTGAATATCCACGTAGATCTGATGAACTTCTACGTGGCAGAAAGTCAGCAGGTGTTGCTAATGTCCTTTCTGGTCTTGAACCGCTGAGCCCTTGCCGAGCTGTCCTGTGTGTGCGCTCAGCCCTGACTGAGTCTCACGTGGTTTCCAAGTGACTCCAGCCATCTTGCAGGGCTCGCAATTACAACCCAAGCTGTTCCTCAATGGACTGAAGAAATGATATTAGGACACGGCATTACTTCAGTGACTATTAAATGAAATAAAGCCTGGCAATGCCACCTTCTCTGAAGGACAGCCCACATGATGTAGTTAATGAGACGGTATCGTGTTATGTGCTTACAGGTATGCCGTGACAATGGCTGTTGCCAGTCCAATTGTACGCTTGCGCCAGGGCTCACTTGTGTGTCAGGACATTGCTGCACAAAATGCCAGGTAATACATTGCATAAAATATTTCTAGTAGGCTGCATATTTTAAGCTCAATTAAATATTAAATCGTTTTTGTTTGGTTGGTTAGTTGGTTGCTTTAGCATAGTGCTATGAAATGTATTTTCTGTCTTGGGAAAATAAAGTTGTAGGCCTACTAATCCTGTGTAGAGATGTCTGGCACGTTTCTCATGGTTAGCTAAAAAAGCTGTAGCCCTGCAACAAACCACTGGTAAAATGTTACTGCTCCCAATGGAAGCAAAGAAAGGAGTGAAGAAATGTGGTGGAGCATACAGAGAATAAGCATACGATCATGAACCAGATGCCCAGACTCATGAATCTGGCGTTAAAATCATACTATTTTCAAAGATGACTTATCTGCCTTGTGATTGTGAGACACTGGGGAGAAAACAGTTGCCTGTTAGTGCCCAGGGCACAAATAGGCATGGGCACACATGACCATTCGACCTGAAATGCCTGAATTCAAACATGAACTGTGCTAGTGGCTGCTCTGAGCCCCACTGTCCCCTTCTGAATGCTGGGCTGGCGAGATGCCGTCCATCACTTCGGTTCCCTCTGCAGTTAGTGGGCTGCCTGCTTGTGAATGCAGGCTGACTTTTTCCTTTACCTCGAGTGTTTCTGGGTACCCCCAAAATAAATCCATTTTACAACGATAGACTTCTTCGTGTGAGAAGCTTGCTGAAAGTAATCTTATTCATCCTTGTGCTTGGTTTGCCTGTTTCCCCCCCAGTTTGATCTTGCAGGAAAGTTGTGTAGAGATATCGGTGATGAGTGTGATCTGCCAGAATATTGCAGCGGCGCGTCACATCTGTGCCCAGAGGACGTGTTTAGACAAGACGGAAGTGCGTGTGGGAAAAGTGACATCTGCTTCCAAGGGAAATGCAATAACCATGACAGACAGTGCAAAGCTATATTTGGTGAAGGCAAGATATCTTAATCTTTTCCTTCAACCACTTTTTTTCACAATTCATATGCTTTCTTGTGTGGAATTAGCAACCTCCCATTGCCAGGGTGCATGGCGCTCATGCATGAGCCCACTCCTGCTGGAAGCCAGGTCCAGAAATAATGGGCAGAAGCTTTCTAATTTCCAGTCAAAGTATATTCCTGGTTCATTGATACCTGTGTGCTCTTCTGCCAACATGATATTTTGGCTTAAAAACCTCCGATTCCTTGCTGTTTATCCCCCTCCGTCTTTGTAGCATAAGCCAACGTGTTTTCCCGTTAAGACAGTTCCGGACGAACCTGTCACGCAGGTGATGTACGGGGCGGTTATCTTCCACCTTGCAGTGAACTCTCTGCTCCGTCTTGACCTGTACAGGTGCCCGCCGCGCTCCAGAGAGTTGCTTCAGAGAAGTGAATCTGCGAGGTGACCGGTGCGGTAACTGTGGTTGGGATGGACTGGCGTACAAGAAATGTGCTGAAAAGTAGGTGGGACAGCTGTTACGAAAGTATCTGAGAGTGCAGCCCCGGTCATGACTGAGACCCCGTCATTTTGGGGGTTCTAGTGGCATAAAAATAGGAATCTAAATACAGATAGGATGGGCGAGGACGTGATAGAGGGGAAAGGAAAGGAAAGAGGTGGGTGACAGGAGAGGGAAGTCTGGGTTGTACACCAGCTGAGGGGGCAATCTGGAAGCTGCACATTGTGGTTTATTTTTCAGTAGACAATATTTCTGCAGCATGAACAGACAGCGCTCCTTTATGAGAAGCGTAGCCCTGCTGACTTCCCAGAAAGGCCTCCCAGTCCTCTCATCCATCACCTCTGAATGCCTTGCAATCTCTCTCTGCACAAACCTCATTCTGAAAAAAAGCTGGCGTGCTCCTTGAGCAGCTCTCTCCCTGCACGTCCAGACTTGTGGGTGCAGTTCACGTCCTGGGCCTTTGACTGAAGACTTTTGCCATAGCAGCACCGAGAGCCGAGAGAGCGCGGCCCAGCTCTGCCTTCCCTCCTGGTCTGTCTTCTTCAGCCGTCCCTCGCAGTGGATGATGATTGTCTTCCGTGATCAAGCTGTTTTCATGGAAGATGCCCATGCAAGATTTCTGTTATCGTGGAGAAGCTGCTGCACACCAGCGTCAATACGGCTTTTCACGAAGTAGGACCTTGTTCCAATGGCAAGGAGACCAAGACAACCGGGGATCTCGTTCCGTGGCAGTCTTCCTCCGCCTTCAAGCCATTGAGAGCCTTACGTCTTCTTCCGCCTGCTCCGCTGTTGAAGACTTGTAGACCCATGGCTCTGGGCTTGGCAGGATTATTACAGTGGCGACCTGTTCCTGCCTTGTCACAGCACCGTCAAAAGATACAGGTGGCTTTTCAGGAGGAAAAGCATTGTCATGTGGTATCCTCACCACATCCTGGCAGTGCTGCTGCTGCTCGGTCCATGACTGCTCGTTCCTCAGAGTTACCCCTGCTTATTCCTCAGCGAACCTCCCTGGAGCTCAGTCCATTATCTGCCCCCTGGGGCCATGCTGGGCAGCAGCACAGCTCTGTGCCCTACTCCCAAGGAGTACAGTGCTTTTGACTGAGACCCCCTCTTCACTGGATCTCCAGTTGTACCCAACTGTGTTACAAGGATGGACACGCTACCTTTCATCCCATTGATGCAGGACCACAAGCGGAGGGGAGGCCACGTTGCAGTGTACGAGTACTGCTATGGCAAAAAAAAGAAAATCCCTGGTGCCAAGCGCAGGGAGTGAGATGCACCCGTCAGTCAGCAATGTGAATGTAGGCAATGCATCTTGTAGAGCTCCAGTTCCTAGTAATTCATTCCCTGTTCCCACAAGAATGGTTTGATCTCCCCAGGTTCGATACAGGATGACCATGAATAGAAGGAGTGAAAACTAATGCAAGAATGACCATTTGCTTGCTGTGGCTTACCAGTATCATGTCAGGTTACAGAGAAGGGGAATAGAATTGGCAATAGCAGAGCAGGTGTCTTGTGCTGAGTCCAAATTCAGGATTCTTGCACACTTGTTTTCTCCACAGCCTTGAGCATTGTGCAGTCCCCCCTGCCCCATCCTGCAGCCACGTCTCTACAGAACTGCAGCAATATTGAACAATTTCGGGAAAAAAACCTGCCCATAACGCTCCATGATAGAAAGATAAGAAGCTTCGCGCTGGGCTGCTAAAGGGTTAGCAAGGCACACAGAAAACGGGCCTGGGAGAGGAGTTGTGGGAGTGACTTGGCAGCTGTTCATGATAGGATATACTATAGATCCCACACAGCTCTTCAGATGCTCTGTGAACTTTTTCTTTCAGGGATATTTTGTGTGGAAGAGTGCAGTGTGTTAATGTTCAAAGCATACCAGTAAAGGCAGATGAGGAGACTACAGTCCAGACTCCCATTAATAATACCATTTGTTGGGGTATAGACTTCCATGTCGGGCCAGATGTTCCTGATGTGGGATCGGTGAAAGACGGCACCCTGTGTGATAAAGACCAGGTAGTATCATACAACACCGATAGATACCTGGACAGCATGAAAATGAGATTCAGTCGAGAAGGCATGGAACTGGTGTTTCCAAGTCTAACTTGCCCCATCTCTGTTACATGATACACTCCCCAAAACAGCCTGCTCTGACCCATGTATGTAGGAAGAACCCCAAAAGCAGGCCCTCTTACCCCTTCTCCAGGACCGACTGCAGCTGGCAAGAGATGCCACGCTTCTTCTGTAGAGCGAGAGGAGATGGCATGAGGATGGGTCCTCTCCTCCTGAAACTGCTACCCTGCCTACATCAAAGTTCATTCCTGGGTATGGGACACTATGAATGACATGGCGCCGCGCATCGTTCTTCCAAGGACATGAAATAAGGCAAATCCCATCCCCACAATGGTACCGCGGCAAAAGCTCTACCATGCTGATACATGCAGTGGTAGGATCCTTAGACAAGTGTGTGGGGCTGGAACGCAGATGTGCACCAGGAAATAGCAGTGCACTTCCAGACAGGTTTTCCCCTTACAGGAAGCAAGTGTGCTGGGCAGGATGTATTGTGATTGCAACTGCCCAGTCCCAGGGAGATGGAGACAATTAGGGTTGTTAATCTTTATGCTCCCCAGAGGATGTGCTCCTGTTTTATGGTTCTTGTCACTTAATTGGGGAACGGTTTCAAAGAGTGCAATCCCCCGACTCTCCATGTTGAAAAATCATCCTGCTAGCATACCTTCCCCTTCTCACTAGTAGCTGTTTGTTGCCTTTATTCTGGGAAGATTTAAAAAAAAATAGTGATTCTTACAACATATTCTGAAAATGCTTAGTTTTGGAGGCTTTCGAGCTTTTGAGCTCAGTCAAATACTTCATTTCCGTAGCTTCCCAGCTGCCAATGCCTGACGGCTCTGCTTCTGTCCGCTGCAGCAAGAGGTTTCCAGCAGGGACTCTGTGTACCATTTTTCTTGAAAACAGGATGTTTTCAGACAAGCTTAGATACATTCTCTGTTCATCACTACCCATTGCTCCCCAACACACAGTGGTATTCCCAAATGTCTCTGTCTACTCTGGAGTCAGAATACAGGCTTCATTCCTGTCTTCTTATCTAATATACACCTCTGTATTTTTCTAGATGTGTATAAACAGAACCTGTGTCAGCACAAATATTCTGGAGTATTACTGCCGTGATGAGAAATGCAACGGCCAAGGGGTAAGTAGCAAAGATCCCGTGAATGCTAGAGTACATTCAGTTCAACTTTGGATAAAATGCAAAGGTGACGTTCCAACTTGCAGATGCTCATTTATTTCACAGTATCTAGGTTATTTGGGACTGAAAAGTTTCTCTTTAACAGTTGTCATTCAAGTGATTGTCCACAGATTTCACTCTTGGTGCTTGGATTTTTTTTAAATAACATTATTCAGTGTGGCCAGGCCTTCTCAGAAGGAAAACGAGGGCAACAAAAATGGTCTGGGGACTGTGGGACAGGACTGGTGAAGAGAGACTGAGGGAACTGGGTTTATGTAGTCTAGAGAAATGAAGACTTGGGGTGGGGGTGGGGTGTTAAATCAGAGCCTTCAGCTCCCTGCAGGGGATTGCAAAGAGGATGGGGCTGGACTGTCCTCAGTGGGGGGCAGATGACCGAACAAGGAGCAATGGGCTCCAGTTGCAGCAAGGGAAGTTGAGGTTGGATATGAGGAAGAATTGTCTCTCTAGGAGGGCAGTAAAACACTGGAACAAGTTGCCCAGACAGGTGGGAACGTCTCTATCCTTGGAGGTTTTGAAGACCCAGGTAGACAAAGCTCCGGCTGGGATGATGCAGTTGTGGTTGGTCCTGCTTGGAGCAGGGGTTGGACTAGATGTGACTCCTGAGGTCCCGTCCAACCCCCATTTCTATGATTCTATGTTTCTAATGGGCCTGATATGCAGGCAGCCATAATTTGTGCTTAATTCTTTCTTCCTGCCTGGGACTAAAAGATAGCAACGTGGAGTGCGTGTCTCTTGCTTTTTTCTGTGTCCTTTTTGGCTTTTCCACAACTACATCCCTCTTGAAGTGAAAATATGCTTTACTGTATGACTGTTGCGAGGGCATTGCCTCTTGGTTTGGTCTCTGACTAGGGTGACACCTTTTCAAAAGGGGGAGGCGGGACACACGCCTGCCCTTTCCCTCCCCCATTCCCACTGCTGCCGCTGCCATGGCCGGATGAGAGCCCAGTGCAGCTTGGGGCTCTCTGCCCTGCTGCCCTTCCCTTGGGATCCCCTCACCAGCTGTGTGCCCCCTGCCTTCCCCGTGGCAACAGGGGGCACAACTCCAAGCTGTCGCAGCCCTTGCTGCTACCAGGCGGGCAGGGTTTGCCTCGCTATGGCAGTGTGGCCAGTGTGGGGCCCTCAGGAGCAGGGTGGGGAACCCCAAGCCCACAGTGGGCAGCCCTTATGCACCCCTGCCCCATGCAGAAATCTGGAAGAGGACATGCCCCTCCCATGCCCCTCCCTCCCTCTCCTTTCCCACCCCCGTGAACAGGGGAGAGGAGGGAAAGTAGAATGAAGAGTATGGACCTGTGGCTCCATCCTGCTCCCTTCTCTAGACCCGTGCACTGCCTGTCTGGGCAGCACCCCCAGCCCCTGCCCCACTCCCTCACCTTGAGGGGCCTCAATCTGCCCCCACTCCCACTTTCCCCCTCCCGCCAATAGACTTACCTGCCGGGAGCTGCTCTCCGTGCTTCTTGACTGTATTTCCTGGCCAAGGGCATGTATGTGGGCGTGCATGTGCACGTAGGACCCCCTGAGCCCC
This sequence comes from Alligator mississippiensis, assembly GCF_030867095.1. Classification (NCBI taxonomy): domain Eukaryota; kingdom Metazoa; phylum Chordata; order Crocodylia; family Alligatoridae; genus Alligator; species Alligator mississippiensis. The sequence goes on from NC_081824.1 coordinate 480,675,072, forward strand.
TCTCACGGCAGCCCCTTGCACGCTGGAATGCTGCCAGCCTGCAAGGGGAAACCCACTGTTTCCCGATCCCAGCAGGCACTGCAAACCAAGGAGAAACACTGCCCCAGAATCCTGCAGCCTGAGACAAGGACTTGAGGTTCCCACAGTGGGACCATCCTGCCTTAGGGACGGGTGGTCTCCCAACCTCTGGCACTTCGTGGCATTTTTGAAAAAGGATAATGAATGCCAGCCTACAAGCTAAGTGGGTCTCACGCTGCGTTGAAACTATATGACTGGTGGGGAAAAACAATCAAGAAACATGATTTTGTTGAAGTTAACTAGAGTTAATGAAACACAGGTCTTCAAATTTTGTAACAGAGGTAAGAGAGAGAGAAGAAAACTGCTCTGATGTGTATTCAGCTTTTGGGTTCTCACTTCATGTTTTTGCCCCTGGGTCTTTACGTGACTTCAGTTCTGGGTTTAGAGGCTGTGGTAGTGATGCCTTGACATCTTATCATTCAGACTCTCCAATTTCAACTGAGATGAGTACTCCTAAATCAAAACTAGTGCGTTAACTTTCTAGCCCAGAGATGCAGAGGCTGTTATCATTATTCTGCCCTGCTACGTAGAGGGATTTAGAGGGACCAAATTACCAGGCCAGTTTGCTCCCCCACTGCGCTTTAAGGGATACCAAGCCTGCGGGCCAAAGAGGAGGCACTCATCACACACCAAAATAGAAGATGGATTAGATTATTTGTTTCCTGCAGTTTATGCACTTGCTGTATTTCAGATTTGCAACAGCAACGGAAACTGCCACTGCGACTTTGGATGGGCCCCCCCATACTGTACAGAGAAAGGATCTGGAGGAAGCCTTGACAGTGGACCTCCTCCATCTACCTCTACTAGTAAGTGCTGTGACAATCTTACCACTCTGCATATTGCCCTGCCTTTTTTGGTTGATGTGTCTCTTGGGTTTGTCCCTTGGTTCAAATAAGCTTGTGTACCTGGTCATTTATTTGCTGAGAGTCTTTTCTGCCTAATCTGCCTTCCTTTTTAAATCCTTCAAGAGATTTATGTAATGCATGATCCTGGATGAGGGTATGTTTATGGGACATACCCAGATTATGGAATATATTAGACCTCCAATTTTCTTACATTTAGTAGCCAAAAATGAAGCGCACAGACTGCACAAGCCCTAGTGCTGCTGAGTGCTCTTCGACCGCTTCTCACTCTAGATATAAAGTGGATTTCAACCTGTTTTCCTTTGTGGACCCCAAAAAGTTTCCAGCGGAGGTGTGTGGATCCCTTTGACTTGTAAGTGTGGGCATTCACATACTTTTGATTGATCAGAGTCATCTCTTGCAGACCCCTAGACATAGTCTGCAGACCCCCAGAGGTCCACCGACCGCAGGTTGCAAACCACTGCTCTCGATCTCTGACCCCAGTGACTTCTGCAGCAGAGTTTCCATCCTAGAAAGGGACACAGCACACGTGGACGCAGCTTTTTATAACAGCTCTCCTCTCCTCTGAGGAATGTAATGTCATCCAGCCCCTCAATTAAGACAAATACCACATTCATTGCTTCTGTTTGACTCATTGATTTCCAAACATTTTGGCCCTGCTCCGTAGATATTATTTTCATTTATAGCAGGGCCTCACTACCTTTGCAGACAATTTGCCAGTTAGCAAATATTCCCGCCAGTGGCTCTGCAATGACGTCGGCCAGTGCCTTCAGCACCCTCGGATGGAGCCCATCCGGGCCTGCCCACTTAAAGGCATCCAGTTCTTCCAAGTGACTCTGCACCATCTCAGGGTCTACGCATGGCAGTCTGGCGCCTTGCTGCTGCCTCTCTACAACCCCAGTGAGAGGCCTTTACTTGGGATGCCATCGTCAGCTCCATGGCAGCTTTGGCCCGTCTAACTGCCTCCCTACAAGCACGAGCAGAGGAGGTATACTCCTCTTTGGTGATCTCTCCCTGTTTCTACTTTTTATGTGCTCCCCTTTGCCCCATAGGCTGCCCTGGATTTCTCTGGTCAGCCAGGGAAGCCTCCTGGCCCCTTTCCCTCTTTTTCCTCACATCGGGACTGTCTCTCTTTGTGCCCGAAGGATCATTTCCTTAAGGCACAGCCACCCTTCTTGGGCTCCCATCACTTCAAAACTCCTACTCTGCAGTGCGTCCTTGACTAATCGCCTGAGTTCACTGAAATCAGCTTTCCTAACGTCTAGTACTTTCACCCTACTAGTTACAGGCACAAACATTTTGGCCCTGCTCCGTAGCTACTATTTTCATTTATAGCAGTGCCTGGCTACCTTTGCAGACAATTTGCCAGTTGGCTCCAGGAAAGCCTTCCTGGCCCTTAGCTCAGAAGTGCAAGCAATAGCCAAAACACCTCTGCTTTAGATGTGGCAGCGCTGCCTCACAAGCCGTGGGCATGGCACGGTCACGAAACATTGCTCCTGGCTCCAGGGGTCCTGATTCCTGAGGGATGTGATTAGCACTGAGGAGAGCCGTCCTTTCAAGAGATTGCAAAAGAGATTTTGTGCTATATACCTGGAAGCAGTTGAATGCATCCTTCCTTTGTTCGGTGTGTGCACACCTGCTCCTAAGTGAAAGCATAGGCACCAGGTCTTTTCCAGTGAGAGAGACCTGCACCGATTCTCTACTCCTACTCTATTTATTGGCAGTCCACAAAGCTAATATGAATCCTGGCACCTGATGTACAGAGAAAACCAGTTACAGGGTTTGTACTGTTAGTTAACTGGTGGGAGAGGGAAGGGGAGAAGGAGAGCCGGAGAGAGAGAGCACGTGCACAGGCATGCAGTCCTAAAAGTACCTGGGTCAAATCACACTAAAACATGTGTTACAGTTGTACCAGGAACGGCTGAATTAAAGAAAGTATAACCTTGTGTCTCTTTGTCTTTCCAAGCATCCTCCAATACCTTTTTAATAGGGATAATCATAGGAAGCGTGATTCTCCTTCTGCTTATCACCATTGCAGTGTGTAGTATTGCCTGTCGCTTTTGAAGGTAAGTCAAATCTGCTAATATCTAAACCTGATTCCTTATCCCAGTTCCCCATGGCACATGCTGGGTGGGACGATAAAAGAGGGCGCTGTGTTGTCACCATCCGTTGCCTCCACCGTTGTGCTGGGTCTAACCTGAATGTCGGACTCATCTGCAGAAGGGCAGGTGGGCAGGGCATGGCTGGGTGAGTAAGTGAGGTTACTGCCTCCTACTGTGACTCTGCTTCCTGCCACGTGAAGCAGGGCTTCAGCCGCAGGGCTTGCAGGATCTGGATGGCTCCCCGGTGGGGGCAGCCCTGCTTCTCTCCCCATGAAAGGAAACCGTGCCTTTCCCTGTCTGGAGGAGGCAAGGGCCCAGATGCCATTTGAAGAGAATTAGGGCCTAGAGCCATAGTTGACCCCAGTTACCGCTCTGGTAGCAGGGAGGGGACACAGGGCTTGGCCCTGCCAGAGACTTCAGGATGGCTTTGACCAGCCTGAGCGGGTAGTGAGAGGGCGGCAGGCCAAGATGCACAGCCGTGGTCTTAGGCCAAGGCCCTCGGTTTGAAGTTGCAGCCTGACAGCCTCGTCCACGATGAAAGTGTCAGAGCACCTGCGGGAAAGCGAGCGGGAGAGCCATCATGTCGTGCTGTGTGCGGAGCAGCAGCAGCTTCCCCTGCCCTGTGCCTGGCGGTCTCTTCCCCAGCACTGTCTCTGCTCTGCCTTGGCTGCTGTGTGCATCCGCAAAGGCCTGCCGTGCACCCGCATGCTGCTTTTACTTTCCCATCCCTGGCAGGATGGAGCAGCGTGTCCGGTGCTGGGGTCTGTGCAGTTCCCCTGTCTGCCGTGTGCTATGCAGAGAGGGCTGAGGTCTCCCCACATGGGGAGGGTCCTTGAACGACCTACTAGGCAGTGCTGCAAGTGAGTTATTCGTGGGGATCCGGATTTCCTCTCATTTAAAAAAACTCCCCAAATCCACATTTTAATTGGGGCTTGTTAAATCAGAGAAAACCAGGATCCCTGGTTCTTAGTTATAGTATCAAATGAAAGGCAGTAGTGTAGCTGGCGGGGGGGGGCAGGGGGAATAAGCCCCAGGGCTCAAGGCGAGGTAGATAGAGGCTCTTAACACTCTTTCCTGCCTGCCTGCTATCGGGTGCTGAATTAAGGTACACCTGTGTACAGCTATCAGTGAGCCTGCGTGGAGCTCTGGTGTTGCAGCTGGATTACTTCCCAGCACCTTGCAGACTCTTCCAGCAGTACAGGGGGAGAAGCAAACAGGGCACGTTTGATCTTCAATATAGGGCCATGAACTGTGGGGCCTTCATGGCTTTCACATCCTGCCATTTGACAATCTAGTTACGCAGAAGTGTTTTATTAAGCATGACCTCAGGACAGATAGTTGTGATGCCCTGTTAAAGGGTTTGTTCAGGAAATGCAGCATTCAAAATGCATGGGGACTAAACATTTTTTACTTTTCATCACAGGTCTGGTCAGAAATCACAGACAAGCAAGAAAAAAAACGATTCTTCTGCTAGTGTAGGCAAGGTAAGCGTCTGTTTTCCAGGCTACTTCCCTCCATTACTCCTAGTTAAGAGCGGAGCACGGGTGCCTGTTCTAGCCTGGGAGATTCAACTTTACTTGCTTTTTTTCACTTTTTCAATTTCAAAAAGTTGAGCTGTAAAGACAATCCAGAAAATCATGACTGGACCCCTTTGTCTAAAAATGCTGCATGCGGTAATACTCACTAAAAAACCAAAGACAAGGTTAGAACCAGTTCTGACCAGAGAAAGAAATGGTTAATTTTTCTGGAAATTTAGAATTGTTGTTGCACATTGGGAAGAAGTGAGACTTTCCAAGTTTTCTATGAATCGCCTCAGAGCGGGATGCTCCGACAGTCACGGCAGGAACGAGCCATATCGCGGCCTCAAGTTCAAGTTCCTGGTTGTGGCCATGGGGCGCTCTGTGGTCTTTCTGTCATTGATTAGAAATTATTGATCAAGAGAGGCATTGCTGAGAAACTTGCTGTGATGGAAGTTGTCATAGATTGTAAGAAAATTAGGCAGGGCAGGATATGACTTGGAATGTAGATAGCAAGGGCCATAGAAAGCAGTTAAAAAGGGACTTCAGTAGTATGTCAAGAGGAAAAGGAAGATCAAAGAAACTATCAGACCTTTCTGGATTGCAGGAGGCAATCTAGTTACAAACTAAGCAGAGAAAGCCGAAGTATTCAGTGCCTTTCTTCCAGTAGTCTTCCCAAGTCAAGGCAGCCTGCCGGGTGATGAGCACAGCTGACAGCAAAGAGAGAGGAGACAAAAGGCCTAGAACATGGATGCTCAGCCCCTGCCCCCTGGGTCAGATCTGCCCTGCAGCAGTGTCATCCAGCCCACAATATTCCCCCCGGGTCTGGAAATGTGGAGGTGGGGGAGCGGTGCCAATTTTGGAGTTTTGGAGCCGGGCTTGCAGGGAAACAGAAACTAAGAAGAGAGAGGGGGAAGAGGAGGGGAAGGGCTGCTCTCATATTGACATCTGGAGCTGGGCAGTGTCTGCGATCTGGCCCTGAGGTCCCTTCCAGTCCCAGTGCTCTGGGGGAGGGACGGCAGCCTGCTGTCCTCCCGTGCACAGATCCAGGGGCCCACACCCCGCCCGAGGAGTCTGGCACGGCCCCGCTGCCCTCCCGTGGGGTTTGGGCCTCCGGATCTGCATGCGGTATGGCAGCAGGCTGCCGGCGCCAGCAAGTGATACCAGTTTTTCTTTGAAGAGTTTGAGGTGTTGTTTCACAGAACCCCTGCACCTATGTCCTTGAAACCTGGCTGGGTTCATGCCCTCAGAAGGGGATACCATCTCTGCAAGTTTCTTCAAAATCAGGCCAGAAATGACAAAGTTATAGGTATTTTAGTATTTCCCCATTATAGCCTACGGCCGAATAACCAAAACAGTGTCGAAACTCCCAAACAGATTCGGCTGAATCAAAACAGAACAGTAATCCAAAACACCCACATGAATCACTGTCCCTCGGAAATGGCTGAATCCGAATCCGAATCGAGACAGCCGCTTCGCACAGCCCTAGTGAGGACCTGAGTATCAGGGAGCTCAACTGCTGAGCCTGGTCCCCGTTTCAGTGGTGGCCTGAGGGTTGTTGGAGCCCTCGGCAAGAGTCATTTGGGGCGATTAGAAGCTTATTATTGATGACCTATCAGCAAGTTGGACATTTTCAATTTCAATTTCGTGTTGCCCTATCATGAAACTGCAATGAAAGTATCTTAATACAACGCTGACAATACAGATAGTCAGGGTAACTCATTTTTAAGGAACCGGAGTGGAGAATATTACATAATACATTTAAGTAATACAGCACTCTGAACATGAGTGTTAACAAACCTATTTTATTGAGAGACATATTATCAATATAGAATGGCAGATTTTCGCAACAATTTAAATTTAGAGTCAGTGGTCAATCCATTGCTCCGACACCTATTTTGATAATCAGTATTCATAAGTTGAAGAAAGAACAATGTTTTTAATAAGTTACAGAAAGAAAGAGTTTTTTTACCACTGAGCTACATTCTAGATTTGTTTTAGGTTCAAAATTTTGGGGACCCTGAAAGTGTGGGACCCCGGGTGGTCGCCTGGTTTACCTCCCCTAAGGCCGCTACTGCTCATCCTGCTCCCAGCGGGTCACGTGCAGAGATACTTTTGCTGGAGCCGGGCAGAAGCGTAAGCAGCAGAAACTGCTGTTACCGCGTTTCTTGTCTATAATGCACCTGTAGCCTGTTCTAGCAGTTCCAGCGACGGACAAGTGCCATTTTGTCATGGAAAATGAAATAGGCTGCTGCTCTCCAGATGAATGCTAGGGAGGTGCCCAAGTCTCCAGTCCTTTAACCATACTCCAACTCACACCAGCTGCAGTGAGTCCTGTTCCAAACCGTGGCTGGAGGAGGGGGCGACCACCTTTTGAACAGCTTTGTAGTGGTCGGTGCACGCTCTTGGGAAGGGGGAGCCCTCGGTTCTGGGCCCTCGTCTCTTGGAAGACCATTCAAAGCATCCGAAAGGGTACGAGCCACGGGAACTGATCTTATTCTGCTATCTTTTTAGGGCAGTCAAAAGTAATCAGGAGCAATTACGTCTTTGTGCACCAAAAAGGCCAGACCAGCATTTTGCCAACTGCTGAGGTAGCGTTTCATAAGTTCCAGCTCGTGGGATTCATCAAAAGCCTTCTTATATCCTCAACCCTATCAGCGTCTGTCTATTTTTGTTCACCGGTTAAAATCTTGATTTTGCTTAAATAAATGTGTTTTCTCCTTGTTTCTGTGTTTCTTTTTGTATTCCCCAAAGTACCTCTTCAGCACATTCCAAAAAGCAAATTTTAAATAATCTATATCTACTGAAAACTTCAACAGAAAATTAGGGAAAAGGACTGTAACTTCCACATTTTGAATGAGTTGGGATGAGTGTGAGGGTCTCGGATCCTAAATTTGTGTGTAAAAACCACTTCTCTGGGAAGCCTGTTGCAGTGCTTCACCCCCTTCCTAGTGACAAAGTTCTTCCTCATATCTAACCTCAACTTCCCCTGCTGCAGCTTGAGCCCATTGCTCCTTGTCCTGAGAACAGCCCAGCTCCATCCTCCTCGCACCCCCTGCAGGGAGTCGAAGGCTGCTATTCAATCCTCCCCGCACAGTTTTCTCTTCTCCAGACTCAATTAGCCCAGTGCCCTCAGCCTCTGCTCACAAGCCAGGTGCCCTGGCCCCCAACCATCTTTGTTGCCCTCGGCTGGACTCTTCTTGCCCTTCCCTCCCTAGAGCTGCAAATTCTCACTGGCATTTGGAGGCTTGGATTCAAGTTATATTTCGACCAGTTTTACTTAACTATTGATTTTCTTCTGCAGCTTCAGTATATCAGACGCAGCTGATACGAGAGCTCCTTTTTGGGAGGAAAATGTGTTGCATACACTGGAGCAGATGGTAACAGTTGTGGCTATAGTAGGTTAGTCTGCACTAGGGATCTTGGCTGGTAATACTAGAGGTGCACCAACATATCGGTTGCGTGTCGGATCAGCACTGATAAAAGGAAAATTAACGCTATTAGCTCTTGGCTTGTTCTACCCTGTGTAGCAGATACTTTTCATCACTAAACATATATGCCTTCTAGCCGTGCCCCGAGACACTGCGTCTATGTGCTCCCTGCCACTGCGCCCACCCCCAGAAGAGGCGTGGAGGCACCAAGTTAAAAATGTCCCTGCACTTAAAAATGGTGGCGGCAGCACTCGAACTCACGTTCATTCAACAACCTTTATGTCAAGCACCCCCACTGCAATTATTAAGCACCGGGACACTGATCCCCTGGACAAACCACCTGCAGCTGTATCCTGCTCCCTGCACTGGCCCTGGGTCCCATTCACCACCCTGGCTGGGCAGAGACCCCAGCCCCTGCCCCTGCTCCTGCCCCACTCCTTCCTGACTGTGGGGGCCTCAGTCTGCCCCCACCCCCCCATGCCTCTTCTCTCCCCCATGCCCCTTCCCCTCCACAGGCTTACCTGCAGGGAGCTGCTCCCCACGCTGCCCACCTGTGCTCCTGTAAATCGGTTATCGAATCGATATCAGCCGATATGGCGGGTTAATAGTGGGCTATGTGTATCGACCAAGAAGATCTTCACTGGTGCGCCCCTCGCTAACACTGATCCCGTGGTGGCAGTGTTAGGAAAACCTGCCTTGAAAACTTCCTTATTGGGATCTGATGAATGGAGTGAATTTAAACCTGCTCTATGTGCAGCTGTAGAGATGGGTCATATCGACTTCTTGTAAGAGTGAATGTAGGACGTGGTTGATTAAAATATTCTTGACTACTGTTAAATATGTCTTAATGCTTTAGGAGGCAGATGCATGACGAATAGATCCAAAGAGGTGATACTTCCCCTCTATCGGGCGCTGGTCAGACCGCAGTTGGAGTACTGCGTGCAATTCTGGGCACCGCACTTCAAGAGGGATGTGGATAACCTGGAGAGGGTCCAGAGAAGGGCCACTCGTATGGTTAAGGGCTTGCAGGCCAAGCCTTATGAGAAGAGACTAGAAAATCTGGACCTTTTCAGCCTCCGCAGGAGAAGTTTGAGAGGCAACCTTGTGGCTGCCTATAAGTTCATCATGGGGGCACAGAAGGGAATTGGTGAGGTTTTATTCACCAAGGCGCCCCCGGGGGTTACAAGAAACAATGGCCACAAGCTAGCAGAGAGCAGATTTAGCCTGGACATTAGGAAGAACTTCTTCACAGTTCGAGTGGCCACCGTCTGGAACGGGCTCCCAAGGGAGGTGGTGCTCTCCCCCACCCTGGGGGTCTTCAAGAGGAGGTTAGATGAGTATCTGGCTGGGGTCATCTAGACCCAGCACTCTTTCCTGCTTATGCAGGGGGTCGGACTCGATGATCTATTGAGGTCCCTTGCGACCCGAACATCTATGAATCTATGAATAGTTCACTGTTTTCTGCCCCACTCGGAGGCTTGGGGGGCATGTCTTTACCCTGTGATCTGTTTTCTGGACTGCTGTAAAGGCCCAGAGAAACAAACACCTGAGCATAAAATAGCAGATCCCCTCGGCTCTGAGCCTTTATAACAACAGGCAGTAGGCGCGCGTCCCTTGGACTAGGTCTCTTGTTAGCAGGAGGTTCCTGTGCAAGGACCGAGTGGATCTCTGGCTGGTTGGAAACGTTTCCCCAAGCAGCAGCTTTTGGTGGCGATGGTAGGTGGAGGACTGCCCACCTCTGCAGCTAGTCTGGCATGACAGACCAGTCCAGTGCCAAGCACGTCACGTCTGCCTGTTGAAAGGCAGAAAGTAGCCCGTGCAGGTGGAGGGGTGCCTTCAGTGCTGGAGCCTGGGCCCAAGTAAGATACGTCTTACCAGTGTCACATATCCCTCATACCCAGGAGTTTCAGCCACACGCCACCCTCCTCTCTTCCTGCGTCTCCGGCCCTGGCAGATGTGCAGTTGAAGGCACGAGGGGATCGGACGTATGATCCCCACTACTGCGCTTCCTGGCAGGACGTGTGATCCCTGGACTGAACAGCAGACCCCGCCATACTATACTGCCAGCGCGAGGGGAGCCCACGCACGATCTGATCCCAGGCTCCTCCTGCTCCGGCCAGCAGCAGGCTCCCAGGACGGGGAGCCTCAGCAGCCGACGGGGCTCCCAGCTGCCGGGCACAGCGGGGCCCTTGACTCCAGTGGGCCCGGCACGGGGAGCAGCAGGCAGCTGATCGGGCTCTCTGCCTGGGGGGACGGGAGAGTCAAGGACTCCCAAGTGCTCTGGAAGCTGGGAGCCCCGGTCAGCCTGGCCACACATTCAGTTAATGGTGTGCTGGAGACACCTCTAGAACTACTACACATCCCTTGTGTAATGACTTTGTGGCCTATTCCTGCTTTCATCACGCCATTCGCTGCATGAACGGATCGGGCAAGTCTTTACAAGACATCATTAACTGGTTATTCACGTTTGAAGTGTAAAGCGTGCCCGGCACCTCTTAGGGGAAGTTGCGTACAACTGTAACCGCTGCTGCTGGATTTGAGCAGGGCTTAGGATCCCTGCAGAGGCAGAGTGGGCAAGTTTGCAGAAAGTTGTTGCTTGCAAGAGCACACGCATGTTTTTGCTCGGGTCCTGAGGCAGGACAGGGCAGGGAGCTCCGGCCCGGGGACTCAGCCAGGCTCCAAGAAGGGAAGGCGCCAGGACCACGGCGCGCGGGGAGGATCCACCCTGCAGCCTGCCTGTGAGATCTCACCCATGTGGAGCAGGGAAGAGCTGCTCTCGCCCAGGAGGCGCTGGCAGAGAGCAGGACTTTCTGCAGCAGCACCAGCCATGGCTCCTGTGTTGGCAGTGTGACAGAGAGCGGATGTCTTGTTCCCCCGCGTGCTCCTGCTGAACGTCACTGCAGTGCAAGGTTGACGCTGGGGAGTTGTACTGAGGGTGCCTGTGACTCAACTGGGACGCCGTGTTTCAGTGCATTGATACCTGCCTTCGACAATTCGATTGCCGATATCCAGTAGTGGGGCAGAGGAAAACCAAGGCTGTGGCTGCCCCAGTCCCGCTGTGTGCCCAGGGCTGGTGGGACTGGCTGCATGTCCCACGGCTCGGACTGCCCCCGTCCGCGGGCTGGAAGAATCGCGCTGTGAGCCAGATCCAGGCCAGAGGCTGCGTTTTGCCCAGCTGTGAAAACACAGGGAAGAGCAAGGGAGAGGGAAGTGCAAGGACACAGCAGAGCCAAGCCACGCCGGGACTGTCATGAGAGCTGGCGGTGCAAGAAGCAGAAGTCGGAGCTCCTGCCAAGACTCAGGCCAGGATTGCTGGATTCAGAGTCCACAGTGCTGGGCATTGCACCACGCTCCCTGCATCGGGGGCTCCCCCAGCCTCTGTGCAGGACCTTGCCAGCCAGATGCCACCTGCCCAGGGCAGCCTGGCCCCAAGCTACCCTGAGTGTCTGTGGGGAAGAGCTCCCGAGGCTGGCGGAGCAGTCTGACTCCCATCCACTGCTCCAGAGGGCACGGCTTCAGGAAGAGGTCCTCTGGCCATCCACCGACGGGGAGGAAAGGGGCAAGCGAGGAGCTGCTTCCCCTCCACTCGAGCGGGTGGCTGGAGCAGCAGCAGCCGTCTCCACAAGCCCTGGCTTTCCTTGGTGGTTCAGGGAGGAGCAAACCCGTGTTTCAAGCACTTGTCCTGGGTCTGGTCCCTGCCCCATGCTGGTCCTCTCCCTCTGCCTGGTCTCTGCTGCCATTGCTTCCCTTCCCTAGCCACGAAGGTCATGAATGCCCAGGAAAGCACCCGGAAAGAATGAGATCTACAAGCCGGCGCCCAGGACGAGTGAGGAGCCCTCCAAGGATTTGCAGACTGCTCTCATAGTCTCTAGCTCCCACAGCCTCTCCTCCGAGGACTTGCTCTCCAAGGCCTTCCCTCCCCACCTCTGGCCCGTCTCGAATTCCCCCGAGTCTGTTTAAAACACGGAGCCCAGACTGCTCCCAGGAGTCCAGACCAGGCCAAGCTGGGGCTGAGCAGCGGTGCAGGATCTCCTCCGGCACGGCGGCCCTCTTGCTTGATGTCTTGTTCCTTTTGCTCCCACGTCCCAAACGGAAGACCTCTCGTCCCTGTAGTGATCTACCAAGACAGCCCATCGTTTTCCCCCGTGCAGGCACACCACCCACTGGACCACTTCATACCTGTGTGCTCCATTGCTTTTCTCCGAGTGAAGCCCCTTGCTGACCCGCTTTTCTATTGCCCTAGTGCAGCGGTGGGGGACGTCCGACCCACAGGCTGGGTCCGGTCAGCCGGGGACTCCCTTTCCCAGCCCCCGTGCCTGCACGGCTTGTGCCGCTCTCCAAGGAGACCCCGCCTCAGCCACGCCGCCAGCACGCGGCAGAGCAGCGCAGGGGCTGCTCCAGAGGTGCTGGGCACGGGGGACGGGCGGCTTGCTCCGGAGCCAGCGCAGAGCCATGGTCTGTAGCCTGCACGCTCCGGGCAGGGCACGTGATTAGTTGTGAGTTCAGCAACGACACTGTTCACTCCGGTGTTGAACTAACAGTTATTTATTATGTCCAGTCCTGGTGCGTGAGAGGAACCAAATGCCCACCGGCTCCTCGTGGCAGTGAAAATGGAGTCACCAGTGCCACAAAACTGCCACAAACAACTAAACCCTGCAATGCTGACCACGGGGGCCTTGGCCTGGAAGGGGCAGTGCAAGCAAGCACAATAAGACACAACAGCACGCACGCAGGGGATCGTGGCTCTGCTCCGGCTCCAGCAGGCTTCCCCTGCTAGGGATGCTGCCCCCACACCCTGCCACCCAAGCACCCCTGTCCCCGGGGCACTGAGCCGTCATGTACGTGCACGGGGTCCGGGTCCGCCTGTGCAGTCCAACCGCACGTGTGGCCCTAGATGTGGTGCGTGGCCCTGGACTCGCGCACCAGAAAGCTTGAGCACCGCTGGGCTCACGGACTCGGAGACGCATCAGCTTTCACGAGCACACGCTCACCTCCTCACACGCTATGGCAGGAGGCGCAGAGAGAAAAGGACAGGGCGTGGAGGGAGGGGAGGAGAGGAGAGGCAGGAGGACAGTGCTGAGAGAGGAAAGCAAAGTCCCAAGTGACAAACCACGGGGACGGCAGGGATCTGTACATGAAGGACGAGAGCTTGGAGCCGGTCCCTCCCAGGCTGTGTGCGTGGGGACTGGGACATGAAGCAGGTGCTGTGATGGAGACCCCAGCCCTGCCCCCACCCCGGGGGCACCGAGGGGTGGCAGTCGGGGCGCGGGGAGGGGACAGTCTGTGCCCCCCGCGGGTCATGGCAGGGACAGGGATTCCCTCAGGGCTGGGCTGGGACCGGGCACAGGGTCAGGGGAGCCGCGTTGGTGCCCCCAGCATTGACACCAGGACTGAAGTAAGGGCGCAGGGTCCCGGAGAAGGTGTCAGTGAAAGTGAAGAGATGGGACCTGTCGGTCACGTTGTAAAATGAGACCTCGCCCCCCTCGTAGTCTAGGAAAACCCCCACCCGCCTGGGCCGCTCGCGCACGGGGAGGGGGGTCATGGGGGAGGTGAGAGCCTTGTATCCCCCGTTCTGTAGCCACACGACCCAGTATCCATCGCCAGGCGATCGTTTGACCTTCCCCTTCCTGCGCACAGACTCCCTGCACACGCCCAGGGTCCAGCGCGTCTTGTCTCCCACCTCCACCTCCCAGTAGCGCCTCCCGCCCGTGATCCCCTCCGAGCCCAGGACACAGACACAAGGGTCAAATCTCTCGGGGGTGTCAGGCAGATCCTGTTGGGTGTCTCCGTGTCTCACACATTTCCGATCCTCAGACAGGACGAGTTTGGGATGAGCCGTCCCTGGGTCCAGAGTCACGTCCACTGGGGAGAGAGTCACGGGTCAGGGCCGGGGCAGGCGGTCCCCGCGATCACGGGGAATTCCCTGCGTCCCAGGACTCGCGGGTTGGTCCCTGCTGGGAAAGCACCGTCGCCCCACGGGGAAATGGGGGAACAGGAAATGGGGGGACACGAAATGGGGGAACAGGAAAGCGGGACTTCCCAGAGGGATTTTTCCACTGTTGTGAGCTGCACAACTCCCCTACAGCCATGCCCAGGCACCCCCAGCATATAAAGTGCTGGCAGGGACTGGCTCACATCCCCAGGGAGCGTGTGTGCTTTCCACCCCCCCCACCCCGCAGCCCCTGCTCACTCTCAACAACCAGGCAGGATCAGGGCAGGCTGGGGGATCCCTGCAGGGTGAGAGATCTCGCACCCTGATCTGGGTGCAGACTGGCCCAGTGCGGGCACTCCCCATGGTCAGTCTGGTCCAGGCTCATCTGACCCACAAGGGATGGGGACAGGCTGGGATTGTTCATGCAAGTCACCCGTTGGGAGCACAAGGTCCAATGGGGACAAGGTAGTTGAGAAAAAATTAGGGTAGACATCAGGAAAAACTTTGATTCCGTAAAAGTAAGTACAATGTGGAGCACACTTCCAGCAGAGGCAGTACACTTGCCATCCCTGGAGGCGTTCAAGAGGAGGCTGGACAAGGACATCTTGGAGCTCATTTGAGCCCAGTTGCCTCCTGCCCATGACAGGGGACTGGACTTGGTGATCTTATTGGTCCCTTCAGGTCCTTCTTTCTATGACTGTGACTGTGTGCGTGTAAGGAGTGGGACATGCTGGGTTTCATTGCAGAGCCTCTTCCATTCATGAAGGGCAGCCCAGCTGAGCTCAGCTGCACCTGGGGCCAGTCCCAGCTCCCCTCTAAGCAGCGCCTGCTCTAGGGTCTGGACAGCTCCAGCCTGACCTCCCCTCCCCAGTGTCCCCCAGGGGCTGTGATCTGTGCACACCTGCTCCTACCGCACAGTGCCCCCAGAGCTTGGCCCAGGCCCCAAGGACTGCCTCCACTGTCCCCTGTCCTCACTCTTGGTAATCATTCATCCAGGGGCAGGTCCAGGCAGGGTGTCCCCGCAGGGCTGGAGATCTTACACCCCACTCTGGATGCAGACTGGCCAAGGCCAGGCTCTCCCCACACTCAGCCTGACTCCAGCCTCATCTGACCCACGTGGGGAAGGTGATAGCTCTGGGCAAGATAAGTGGGATACCTCAGATGTCCCTGCCAAGCCCGCACCATTCAGGAAAGCCTCAGGGCTGATCCACACCACAGACTGAGCTGGGGCATCAAAGCCCCTTTAAGAATGGATGCCTTGACTCTCCCAAACCCAGTCCCGGGTGGAACCAGCTGCTGGGCTGCAGCTCTGTGTGGGCAGGACTGCACTGGCTGCTGCTTTGCACCATCACGGGCAGGAAACAGCTGCAGAGACCAGGCTGGGACCTGCCAGTTGGGTCCCTGTTCGTTGCTGCCTGGAGGGGGCTGGGGGCTGTGGGCACCTGTCTGCACTCCCAGGGCAAGGCCAGGCCTGGCTGAGGCTGACGTCTGGGCCACCTGCCCTTCCTGCTGCCTCACAGAAGGGACCGTTCTGCCCCTCAAATGATCAACCAGGTGGATCCCTGTTCCTGCTGTGGGAGGGAGCAGGTAGTGACAGGATCAGGGCTGGACAGCAAAGTGCTGGTGGTCTGAGATTATCCTCTTGCATGTGCCCCAGGCCCAGTTCCTGCCACTCGATCTCCTCTTTCCAACTTCCCCTGTCCCCACTGGAGTGACCCAGCCGTGCCCTGCATGGAAACTACAACGGGACTTTTCCCCTTGCCGATCCAGGGACTCTCAGACCTGGGCTGAGCAGACCGCTGCAGGACTGCAGAGGCTCTCTGCCGACACATCAGTCGCATCCCCCTGTGCTGTGTGTGCTACACCCCCCAGTGCACTCAGCACCGCTCTTGCCAATGACCCTGCCATGTGCTGCCACGTACCTGTGAATTTCCTTAGCATTTCCACCATCCCTGGGATGCTGCACGGGGTCTTCAGCTCTGTTGAAACAGCTTTTGTTTCCTGAAGCTTCACATCCTTGCTCCTAAGAGGAACATATCCCCCAGCATCGCTCAGCCCAGCTCTTCCACATGGATATGCCTGCCACAACCCAAGCAGGAATGTACTGGGAGGGGGAAGGGGAAGATACAGCACCTGTCCAAGGTCCTTTTCACATCCTAGAAAGGGAAAAAGGTGGGTAAAAGTGAATATTCCCTTGCTGGGTGAAACCATCTGTGCCAACATTTAGGGAGTTTATGACTTGTCTGTTCTATGGGCATCATTTTTTTCAGTGTGAAAATCCTTATGTCTGCCTCTGCCTGGTGCACTTGAATGCAGCCAAGGGGGATGAGCCATTTCTCTGCTATCACCTCTGTCTCAGCATTACTTTGCTCTGAACATTTTCTCAGCTACTTCCAGATTTCCTGATTTCCTTTGCAGCTGCTGACAGACATGAGAAAACCAAATAAACTGTGCTTTCCTGGAAGAGGCCGAACGTTAGTTGGACCCGGCTCCACAGCATCTCTCTAGATCACACGGTTCATTAAGGCTTTTTGTGGCTTTAATCTAAAGTTGATTCAACCAGCTATCACATAAAAGCTCCAAAAAATCCCTGTGGAAGTGCCCAATCTATACAGATATTGGGCAAGCCATGTCCAACTATTGTGCTACCATTTCTGGACATGTGCTGGGCTTGGCCCATAGGCACACTGACCTTAAAGTCAATCCCTTTGTTTTCATTTCTGTAGGCAGCTTTTATGTTCAATAACTTGGGGCTTCTCCCAAATCAGAATTTCCTCCCAGTACAGACTGGTAGATCTCTAGGATGATGGAAACTCTTGTCTGAGTCTTGGCTCAGTTTCCCCCAGTTCTGAGGTCCAGGCCGAGGGCTGCTTTGTGCCAGAAGGCAGCAGCATTGAGGGGCCGGATCAGCAGCACACGCTCACCTTCAGCAGCTCAGCAGGTGTCTGCTGGCTCTTTTCCTTTATCTCCGAGATCAGTGTGCGCAGAGAGGAGCTTTGCCGGGAGAGTTGGGCTACGTTCGCCTTCAGGCTCCGCAGAGTCTCGCTCTCCTCCTCCTTCAGTCTCTGCAGAAGCCGCTGCTCCTCCTCGCTCACAAAGCGACGCAGCTTCTTGCACTCAGACTTGATTCTCTCTCTCCGTCGCTTTACCTTGTTCTTCCAGAACAAGCAGCAAAAACAAGTGTGAGCTGTGATCTCCACTTTCAACTTTGCATTGGCAGAGGGAAGGTATGAATTCAGTGTGTGCAGCCCTTTGTCACTAGCTATACTCTCACCAGATATATAATACACACATTAGATATAGTGATGCACTATCTAGAGAAAGGATCACACAATGTCACTCGATGTCAAAGAGCACCTCACATCATGAAGTATTCGCTTTGGGTTAGAGGAGGGGGCAGAGACACTATGGGTCAAACTACAATGGGGCATGGTGAAAGGGACCTTATGGTAGGTGTCTACTACAGACCACCCGACCAGGGGGAAGAGCTGGACCAAGACTTCTCCAGTCAGCTTATGGAGGCAGTTAGGTCAACGGATGTTATTGTCATTGGTGACCTAAACTACCCAGACATTTGCTGGGAGGAGCAGACAGCCAGGTCTGACCGCTCGCGTAGGTCCCTGGCTGTATTACAGGACCTTCACCTTATCCAGGAAGTGCACAGCCCCACTAGGGTAACGCCTTGCTGGACCTGGTCCTGGCCACGGGGGATGACCTGGTGAGGGGACTGCAGGTCCTTGACCACCTGGGCAATAGCGATCATCACCTGCTGCATTGCACTATCCAACGCAGGGTGTCAAGGGCTCACACCAAGGCTGAAGCCCTTGACTTCAGATGAGTTTATGGGACTTCAATGAGCTTAGGAGACTAGCGGGGGAGGCAGTGAGGGCCCAGAAGGTAGAGGAGATGGGAGCCCCCGAGGGATGGTCATACCTTAGGGGGCGATCCTCCAGGCCCAAAGGGTAACAGTCCCTGAGAAAAGCCAGGGGGTAAGAGTGCTCAGAAACCCCCTTGGCCCAGCAAGGGCATTCAGCAATGCCTGAGGACTAAAAGGGGGGCGCACAACCAGTGGAAGGGAGGAGCTATCACCAAGGAGGAGTACTCCTCCGCGGCCCGGGAGTGTAGGAGGGCTATGAGGAAGGCCAAGGCAGAGATGGAGCTCAGGCTAGTGTTCAGGATTAAAGACAACAAAAAGTCCTTTTTCAAGTACGTTGTGAGCAAGAAGAGGGCACCAGGCAATGTAGGGCCCCTGCGAGATGCAAATGGTAATCTTGTGGCCATGTCAGACAAGAAAGCTGATATTTTTAACAGTTTCTTTGCCTCTGTTTTCTTGAACAGGGACCGGGACATCCCACCTACTAGAGGTAGGCACAATCTCAGGGATAGCTCTATCAAGCCTTCAGTCAGCAGAGATGTAGTTAGGGATCTTCTGGAAGGGCTGGACATCTTTAAATCTGCAGGTCCAGATGCCCTCCACCCAAGGGTGTTGAGGGAGCTGGCAGGGGTCATCACAGAGCGCTTGGCCCAGCTGTATGAGCATTTGTGGTCATCTAGCCAGGTGCCGGGGGATTGGAAACTAGCTAATGTGGTCCCAATTTTCAAGAAGGGGAGGAAGGAGGACCCAAGTAACTAGAGGCCTGTAAGCCTCACCTCGGTGCTCGGGAAGCTCTTGGAGAGGATTATCAAGGAGCACATCTGTGGGGGGCTGCAGGGGAGATCATGCTCAGGGGCAATCAGCATGGGTTCGGCAAAGGCAGGTCCTGCCAGACCAACCTGATTGCCTTTTACGACCAAGTAACTAAATCCTTGGGTGATGGTGTCACTGGGGATGTAGTCTTTCTAGACTTTAAGAAGGCCTTTGACACTGTTTCTCACCCCATCCTCATCAATAAATTAAGCAACTTTGGCATTGATGCCTACACAGTTGAATGGGTAAAAAAATGGCTGATGCGGTGCACCCAGAGAGCAGTGGTGGACAGGTTGTACTCAACCTGGCGAGATGTGAGCAGCGGGGTCCCCCAGGGCTCGGTCCTCAGGCCAGCACTGTTTAATATCTTCATCAGCGACTTGGATGAGGGGGTGGAAAGCACGCTGTCCAAGTTTTCTGATGACACTAAGATGTGGGGCAAGGTGGACACATTTGAAGGGAGAGGGAGGCTGCAACTAGATTTAGACAGACTACAAAAGTGGGCAGACGAGAGTAGGACAGGGTTCAACGTAGACTAATGCAGGGTGCAGCACCTTGGGAGAAGGCATCCACAGCACACATACAGGCTGGGGAGTTCCCTGCTTGAAAGCACAGGAGCAGAAAGGGATCTCAGAGTCATTATTGACTCCAAGATGAACATGAGCTGCCAATGCCAGACCGCAGCCAGCAAGGCCAGCCAGACCTTGTCATGCATCCAAAGGTGCATCTCAAGCCAGTCCAGAGAGGTGATCCTCCCCCTCTATGCGACTGTGGTCAGGCTGCACTTGGAGTACTGCGTCCAGTACTGGGCACCGCACTTCAAAAGGGATGTGGCCAGCCTGGAGAGGGTTCAGAGGAGGCCACCCGCTTGGTGAGAGGGCAGCAGGACGGGCCCTACGAAGAGAGATGGAGGGACCTGAACCTGTTCAGCATCAGCAGGCGGAGGCTGAGGGGGGACCTGGTGGCTGCCTACAAACTCATCAGGGGGGATCAACAGCAAATAGGCAGAGCCCTTTTCTCCCCAGCACCACCTGGGGTGACGAGGAACAATGGTCATAAGCTGATGGAGAACAGGTTTAGGTTAGAGATCAGAAGGCAATATTTTATAGTTAGGGTGGCCAAAATCTGGAACCAACTTGCCAGGGAAGTGGTCCTCGCCCCTACCTTGGGCAAATTCAAGAGAGGTTGGACGCTCACCTATCAGGGGTCTTGTGAACCCAGCATTCATTCCTGCCTGTGGCAGGGGCTGAGGCTAGGTGATCTGTTCAGGTCCCTCCTGACCCTAGCTACTATGAAACTATGAAACAATACTTTCACTCCACACCGAAAGGGCTGAAACCCAAACTGGGCATTCAGGATCTGGTGCTTCTGCAAAGACCCTGGGGCTTGGAGCAAAACCCAGTGGGCCACGGATCATCTCTGATAGATCTGTTGATGCTGGTGCTTTTGTGCCAGGCCTGGGGCTGTCCCTGGGTCGAGGATGCAGGAGGTGCTCCATGCAAAGAACTTCAAGCCTGTGTTGGCCAAGGGAGATGGATGGCAAGGACCCCCAGAGAGCCCCCTTCACCAACAGGAACTCTCTCCGTAGGAGACAGGCTCCTCTGCCAGTGGCTTGTTCCCTTCCAGGGTGGGGAAAGTGCAATATCCTAAAGTGACAGCCCAAGAACCAGGAAAAGCACAGGACATAACAAGAGACACGTGAGGAAGGGACTGCAGGGATGAAGAATGAGCCCGCACCAGACCCACAAACCATTACCTCTGCCCCTGTGAGAGCTGCCCCAGGCTGGGGAGCCTTGAAGTCCCTGTCCATGGGCCCAGGGCAGGGCAACAAGAACCGCCTCCCCCTTGGCCATGGGATGGGGAACAGCAAACTCCAGAGCCCCTTTCCCTTCATGTGGGGGCACCGCGGGTGAAAGAGCACAGGGCTCCCGTTGCCCGCAGGGCAGGGTAATGCAGAGTGCCCAGCCTGCCCTGCCCCAGGACACCGCAGGAAGGGCTCTGCACCAGTCCTCTTCTGGCTCAGTGATCACCATCGTGATATGAGGCATTTAGGTTTCAGAGAACTGCTAGAAAAACCTCATAGAAACCAAAACACTGATGTGATGGAAATCCTGCTGCGGTGCCCAGAGCCCTGGGACAGCTGGGAAAGGCAGAGACATGGGCTTCAGGGTGTGCAGAAAGTGAAGCAGCTCTGGGAGCAAACATGGCTCCAGCTTGCAGAGTGTGGCCCATTTTATGGGAGGTAAAGTATGTCATCCAGGCCAGCAGCAGTGACTCTGTACTCCCCTGGAAGAGTGGCAAGGAAGGGGCTAAGCTGCCAGCACCTCAGCCCAGTGTGGTCCCAGCTCTCCCCCAGACCGCAGCATCCCCCTGATGTCTAGGAAGAGCTCCCTCCATGGCACACCGCCCCTGAGGGGGCAGATCTTACAGCTGCCCCCACCCCGCAATGCCAGCTCTGCATGGGGATGAGCTCTTGAGGACACAAACTGGCACCTGCCTTCCACGCCGCGGTGCTGTCCTTCTCCTTGGACTCCATCGCCAGGGCTCTCTTCATCTTCCTCAGAGGATCCAGGACTCGCTGGAGCTTCACCTGACAGGAGAACCATCAGGTCCTTATTCCTGACCCTGACACACGCTGGGACAAGGAGGGCTTCATACGAGATCAGTAAATGTGCAAGGAAAGCAAGCAGCAGAAGCAGCCGTGTGTGGGGGTCTGGGGCCCCGGGACCAAAAACCCAGTAGAGTCACTGGCCAGGACTGTGCCCAGGGCAGCGCCCATCCCCGCTCCTCTTGAGCCCTCTTTGCAGGGTCTGGCTCAGGGGCTCTGGCACCGCGTACAAGACGCAGCTGAAACTCTGCTGTGAGGGAGAAGTCACCTCCGTGCTGCTCTGCAGACACACGTAATGAGCGGCAAAAACCTTCTGTTATTTAGCAGCAAAAAAAAATGGTGCAACATTGCCCTCCAGCACCAGCAAATTCCAGCTGCTGCCCCTCGACAGAAGTGCATTTCCCAGAATGCCCTGCACCCACGTGCCCTGCTCCCCCACTCATCCTGATGCTGCTGCACTAAACGGGCTTGGCCAAGAAGCTGATTCAGAAACGTCCCCGTGGTGTCTGACCCTGGGGGTTCGTGCCCGTCCCTGGGATGCACAGCTTCTCACTTAGCTTGGGCCAGTTTGGGAAACAGGCTTGGTTACCGCTGGGGCAGGAGGGGTGGGCGGCTGGAAGGGGGCAGGTCTGCAGCACACAGGCTTTGCCCTGGACCAAGGCCCTGTTGCATTTCCTACACCTGGTCCATCTCCACATCCCCTCTGGTCTCCTCCAGAGGCTTGTCCCACACCAGGGCCCGGCCCCTGTGACAGAGCCAGCTCCCATCCCTGTGCCAGGCAAGAAACATTGGCAGGGCAGGGTCCGAGGGCAGACCTACTCAGAAAAGTCCAATGGGGCTGCGTGGCTATGGGAGCACCCAGAAAAAGGGTCCATGTGCTGTCGGGGACAAAGGAGCAGGTTCCCTGTTGCACACAGCCATGTCTGGAGGGAGCCAGCTCTTAATGGTCCCCGAGAGCTCCAGTGGGCTCAAAAACAAGGACCCGGCACACACGACCCCCCAGTGAGGGGAACGCACGGCTGGTTTTGGAAATGCTGTGCACCGCACGGGGAGATGCAGAGCTGGGACTCCCAGTCCAGCACCAGAGTCCAGTGTGGTTCCCGGGAGGACGGGAAAGCTCAGGACCAGGCCGGTGAGTGAGACCAGCCTGGAGAAGGGAACTTGGTGGGAAGGAAGGTAACGGACTGGGAGTGAGTGGTGCCAGACTGTTCCTAAAATGATGGAAGGGCCCTATGAGATTGGCACTTCATGCACAAAATTAGAGAAAAAAAGCAGGACAATTGATGTAATTAGTGTGAAGGAGGAAGACTCATAAATTCAGAAATAACTAGCTGATCTTCGATTAACCAAGGGAGATTGAATTAATTGATGATTAAGTGCTTAGCCATGGATTGGGTGGGACTGTGGAATTCATCTAGAATTAAATGACGAATTCATAGATAATTAATTTATTGTTGGGGGAATCAAGGGAGGCTGGTGACTAATCATGAAGTAACCTCCTGTGGATTAAATAAAGCAGGGGGATTCAGTGAGAACCACTTGATCTTGTTATAGGAAAGGGGGAGTGTTGAATTCACTGATAAGGAAGTGCGATGCCGTGCACCATGGGAGACAGGGAACTCCACTGATGTTTGACTGAACTTCCATGGCTTTGGGGAATAAAGCAGCCAGTGAGCAGACAATGAATAGACTGAGGACTGACTGAGGTACCCTACGAAAGGCCTGAGGGAGCAGAGCGAGTGGCAATTGCTGACTGAGGGGTTCAGGATCCCAGGGGTAAGGAAAGGCTACACATTTCAACACCAGGTTGGGCGTAGAAAGGAACAGGCTGCAGGAGTGGAAAGAGCCTGTGAAGAGGCCGGTTCTCATCCAGGCAGATCTTAGCCCTCCTCTTATCACCTGACCTCTCTTCAATCTTCTTAACAACAAGGCGTGGGAGGTGAGACCGAAGGGAACTGGAGGCGGAGACCTGGACAAGAGAGGCGGTGGCTGCCGCATGCTCCTACCAGAGGGTGCTCTGCCCCCCCTTACCCCACAGCCCTTCACGTGCTCTGACCTCCAGCACCCCGCACCAGCTTCCACCTCTGCTCGGAGCCTAGGGGCGGAGCTGCCGCAGGCACTTCCGGGGAGACCGGGGCGCCTGATTGGCTGCCCGAGCGGGGCGGGCTTTAAAGCCGCAGGTGACGTAGTTCCCAGCACTCGGGAACCGGGAGCGGGAAGGAGAGGAGTCAGCGCACGTGTGTGCCTTTTCCCGCTGACGGACCGGCGGCGGCAGAGGAGGAGTCGGCAGCGGGGCAGCAGCAGCTGACCCCCGAAGGTAAGTGTGGCGGAGGGACCCTCCAACTTCTGCACGGAGGACACAGCTGCATTGCAGACATGCCTGGGAGAGCGCTGGAGTGAAACACCTGGGATGCCTGGAAAAGACAACTCGGGACTGTGGGAGAAGCTGCCTAGTTTGACATGTCTGCTAGTAAGATCCAGGATCCACCAGTTAACCACGTTGATATGAGCCGTCCTCGTTAGGTTTCAGTCAACACACCAATGTATGCACAGGGCAGCTATGAACTTGGAGCTATTCACAGAATTGTAGAAAAAAGAGGGTAAAAGGGACTCGGGAGGTCAGTTAGTCCAACTCCTGCAGGCCCAGGCCAGTGTGCACCATGCCAGACAAATGTCTGTCTGACCTCCGCATCGACCCCTCCCCAGACAGACTTCACAACCATGTATGTATGTTCTTGCATGTCGGTGTGCGCGTGCATGTCTGTACATGTCTGTGTGAGTGTGTGTGCATGTGTCTGTATGTGTATGCATATGTGTGCGTATGCGCATGTGTGTGCATGTCTGAGTGTGTGTCTACCTGAGTGTGCCTCCATGTGTCTGCATGATTGTGTGTGCACGTGTCTTTGCATGTATGCATGCATGCATGTGTGCCTGCGTGTGTTTCTGCATGCATGTGTCTGTGCATGCACATGTGTGAGTGCATGTGTCTGGACATGAATGTATGTGTGTGCGTGCATCTGTGTGCATGTGTGTGCATATCTGTGTGCATGCTTGAGCATGTGTTTGTGTGTGCATGCACAAGCATGTGCTTGCATGTGTGTATCCATGTGCATGTCTGTGCATGTGTGTCTGTGCGTGTCTGTGCTTGTCTTCGGGCATGCATGGGTGTGCATACACGTGTGTGCATGCATGTGTCTGTGCGTGTGTGTGTGCACATGTGCTCACATGTCTGTATGCATTGATGTGCTTGTGTGCATGTGTGTGCTTGTGTGCTAGTGTGGGCTTGTATATGTGTGCATGTGTCTGTGTGTGCCTGCATGTGCAAGTGCACATGCCTGTCTGTGTGAATGTGTGTGCATGCATGTCTGTGTGCTTTCATGCGTACGTGTCTTTGTGTGTCTGTGTGCATGTGTCTGTGTGCATGTGCCTGCATGTGTGGATGTGTGTGCATGTGTCTGTGTGCATATGTGTATGTGCCTGTGTGTGTGTGTAGTGTGTGCTTGCATGCATGTGTGCATGCGTGTCTGCATGTGTGTGCACGTGGGTGTTTGTGCATGTGCATCTCTCTGCATGTGCACATGCCTGTCTGTGCATGTGTCTGTGTTCATGGCAGTGAGAGAGTATATGTGTCTGTGTGTCCATGTTCAGAGAGTGTTTGTAGAGTGCGCGCCCGTCTGCATGACTGTGTGTGTCGGTCCATATGTGCATGCATGCATACATCTGAGTTCATGGCATGGGAAGCGTGTTTATATATCCACGTGCAGAGTGAGTAGGGTGCACAGCAAGCTCTGTGCCTGGGTGCATGTGTCTCTGCGTGTGTGCACACATATGCATGTGTGCATCTGTGTTCATGGCAGGGAGAATATGTTTGTGTCTGAGTGCCCATGTGCAGAGAGATGGTGAGTCATGAAGGACACGTGTGCACGGCGGTGGCAAGTGCGCAGCGGTGTAGGCAGGAGAGTGGCGGTGTTAAGCGGGAGCTCCCGCAGGCGTTGCTGGCTAGACCAACGAAGGAAAAATCGCAAGTATAGCCCGGGTCAGACTGATCACCTGAACCACCCTCTCCGTGAACACGAATCTCTTAGTTCACGCTGAAGCCGCGGAGCGCCTGAAAGGGGCTGAAGGAAGGGGACTTAGTCCTATCACTGCTGAGGCCAGCTTACTGAATTGTACGGTTCAATGAAATGGGCTCAGCAATACTACTAAGGCCAACCCATTGAACTGTACTACTGAGGAATGAAACCATATTTTGGTTTTTGGCTTCTCGGAATTGTAGGATTGTAAGTATATTATGAAAATAATAGTATTGATTCAAATTTAACTTTTAGTTGTAATTGTAGTTGTTTTTGTAACTAATTCTTATAGTATTGTTTGGGAAGGAAGTGCATTCGGAGCATTGCCTCTGAAATATGTAATTATTGTGTTTTTAATGTTTGTGGTGTTTCTTAAAGCTAAGCAGTGTTATATACGTAGCAAAGAGTTTTAAAATAAAATTGTGTTGTATAAATTAAGTGTGTAATCATTGTGAAATCGTGCAATCAGTTAACTACTCCCCCAGCCAGTGCATCAAAACGAATCAGTAAATTGTGTGGGATTTTCTCTATTCCATAACCCACTAGAGACAGCGAGAAGCGAAAGCTCCGTAGGCTCGGTGCCATTGCCTCTCTTGCCTGCTTAGGGGAGGCGCGCCGGGTCCGCGAGGGTCCGCAGTGCTTGGAGATCTTCACACAGAATCTCTCTCTCTTCCTCCCTCCTCCGGCTTGGGCGGAAACTACCCAAGCCTTATGTACGGCTAGCAAGCCAATCGCTAGCCGCCACGTGTGCCTAAATTAGGAATCGGCCAATAACATGGCGTGGATCCTAATACAAATGGCGGGAACTTCTTTACAACGTGTATCACTACGATGCAAGAAAAAGATGCACACTGCAAAGAAGCTACAATTTTGTGGGAAATCCCCCGTTGCACCAGAGCTCTCTCTTGCAGCAGAGAGCTCTACCGTGCAAAGAAAGCGACAAATTGGCGGGGAATAATTTAGCGGTGCCGAAGCACACACACAAACAAAAAATCACAACTTTGGGTTGTGACAGCAGCATGGAGCAGCAGCAGCCAGATGCTGCCCCCCACCTGTCATGGCCCCATCACGTCCATTTAACTGAGTCTGCCCTGCCCTGCCTGCCTGCCGGGGTCCCCAGCTAGGCCCCATGGAGATCCCACCAGTCTGCCCACTCTGGCATCCCCAGCAGTGGGTTTGGAATGGACTGGTCTGGGCCAGATGGGATTAATTGCCCCCCCCCCACCCCTCCAAGCTGGGTCAGCACCACATCCTGCCCTGCCGCACTGGGCTGTGCCAGCTGGACAATACCTGGGTTCTGCCCAGATATCACAGCAACCTACCCAGTGCCTTACAGTGCAGGTGCTAAGGTGCTCAACTCAAGTAATCAAGTCCTACTGCAATGAAATCAAGTAGTATACCTCCAGTTTAGGGTGTTGGCTCAAGCAACCATGTCATAACATAGTTCAGCAGATGAGAAACCTCCCAAGTGGTGGAGGGTTTTTGTGTGTGTCGGGTTCACCCACAACAGCCAGAGATGGATCCAAAAAACTAACATTTACAACCAACCAAGGGACAATGACCTCCACTCTCAGCTTTGTCTGCACCCTGCTCTTCAGCCCTTCAAGAAAACTATGCGTTGAGGAATGAGTATAAGAGAAGGATGCAGCTGCCAGCAAGGCGCGCTCATCTGAGAAGGGAAACCCCACACCGCCCCATGCTAACCTGTGCCCAGCTGACCACCCGCAGGGACGGATCCACGCCTGGTGGGAGGCTGCAAAGATCAGAACCGCTTCCTCGCCTGTGTTGGTGAGAAAACCACTATTGTGGCTAGAAATACTGGACTGGATTATAGCTTGTTTTATTTGCAATGTAACCCTAGGTGCAGTGCTACCCACGGCCACGGCGGGATTCAGGGTCTTGCAGTGTCAAATAGCCTCGGTCAACCTCCTGGCCCTAGGGCTGGGGCCACCTCTCCGTGGTGTGCTTTCTGAGGGTTTCCCCACACACTGGATACAGGCAGTCCAGCTACTTACAGTTTATTATTTACAAAACCGGAGGTGGTTCATGCACCCACTTTGAACGCCTTCAAGAGCAATTTGGATGCTTATCTTGCTGGGATCCTATGACCCCAGCTGAGTTCCTGCCTTGGGGCAGGGGGCTGGACTCGATGATCTGCCGAGGTCTCTTCCAGCCCTAATGTCTATGAAATCTATGAAAATCTATGAAAACAGTCAACATCTGAATGAGGTTAAAGCAGAAGGGAATATTGGTAATTGAATGGTCGAAGACAGGTATCAATGCACTGAAACACGCCGTCCCAGTTGAATCACAGGCACCCTCAGTACAACTCCCCAGCGTCAACCTGGCACTGCAGTGACGTTCAGCAGGAGCACGCGGGGGAACAAGACATCCGCTCTCCGTCACACTGCCAACACAGCAGCCATGGCTGGTGCTGCTGCAGAAAGTCCTGCTCTCTGCCAGCGCCTCCTGGGCGAGAGCAGCTCTCCTCTGCTCCACGTTGGTGGGATCTCACAGGCAGGATGCAGGGTGGATCCTCACCAAGTGCCGTGGTCCCGGCGCCTTCCTTCTCGGAGCCTGGCCGAGTCCCCGGGCCGAAGCTCCCTGCCCTCTCCTGCCTCAGGACCCGAGCGCAAATACGCGTGTTCTCTTGCAAGCAACAACTTTCTGCAAACCTGTGCACTCTGCCTCTGCAGGGATCCTGAGCCCTGCTCAAATCCAGCAGCAGCTGTTACAGTTGTATGCAACAATTAAGCTTCTAATGGCCCCCAATGACTCTCTTGCCCAGGGATCCAACAACCCCCAGGCCACCACTGAAACGGGGACCAGGCTCAGCAGTTGAGCTCCCTGATACTCAGTTCCTCACTAGGGCTCTGTGAAGCGGCTGTCTCGATTCGGTTTTGGATTTAGCCATTTCGGAGGGACAGTGATTTGTGTGGGTGTTTTGGATTATTGTTCTGTTTTGATTCAGTCGAATCTGTTTTGTAGTTTCGACGCTGTTTCAGTGATTCGGCCGTAGGCTGTGTGGCGGGCCAGTAGGGGGCGCTCCTGTCTTGAGCCGCCCACCTCCCTGCGCCCGCCCACCTTCCAGGCTCCGAGTGCCTCCCTGGGGTGCCTCCTGTCCTGCCGACCCCTTCCCTGGAGCACACCCGCTAGCCTGGGGTTCCCACTGCCACCACCCACGGCTCTGGACTCAATTCTGACTCTGCGCACCTTGAAAAATGCAGGCCTGATTGTCCAGTGAGTACTAGACCCAATACAAGCACTTGGGGCACTTCCCAAGTCAGGGGCTTATTACAAAAGTCTCCCTTAGTCCACAGACCTAAGGGGCCTCCTCGACATAATTTAGACCCCCCCCCCCCGCCCAATAAGTCTCCCACACGGGTCACAAGGAGAACTTTATTGATTACAGCGGGTAGGGTGAACACGGGGTAAAAGGTAGAGCAATATCAGAGGAATATCAGAGGAATCCCATAGAGCAAACCAGTGTGGCTGAGGTAGCCTTTTGATCTCGCATCTGAGTTACTGTAAGCTAAATATCTAGTCTGATCTCGAGTAGCTTACTCACTCGCATCATCCAGAGGTGGTTGGAGTTTCCCTCTGGAGGCAGGGCACTCTTGGAGCATGCGGTGATGAGGAGGGAGCCAGTTTCAAATTCACCTGGATGACCGCATGGCTAATGACCACCTTCTTCCTGCACAGAGCGCAGCTTTCAGCCTCTGACTGAAGCAGGACTAGCACATTTCCAGTTTCAAAAAAGAGGACACCTGACAGGAAGGAGGGGGTATAATATGATTGCAGGGGGGCAGAGATATGTCTGTGCCCTGCCCCTGCCCCTCACTGCCAAGCCACAGCCACCTCAGCCCTGCAGCTGCCTATCACTCCCAACCCACAGTCCTCTGGCACTGCCTGTGCCCTGAGCTCCTGACCCACCGTCCCCTGCCTCCCCGCCCCGGTGCCCCTCACTCCCGTCCTGCAGCCCCCTGCTCCCCGCAGCCCTGCAAGTGTCTCCTGGAGGGCACGCAGCTCCCCCTGCCCCTCCCCAGCTCCCTCCCTGCCGGAGAAGCCGGTGCCTCCCCTGCCCTGCTGCAGCCCAGTGCCGGCGGGGGGGAAACTTCGGTGCTGAGCAGAGCAAAATCCCAATTCCCAGACACTTGGTGATATTAAAAACAAAACACCCAGACAGAGATGGGAGGACCCCAAAGAGGACATGTCTGGGAACACCCAGATGTATTGTAACCCTGGACTGAAGGGACATGGTTTGTCTTTGCTGACCTGCTGGATGAGGAGCTACTTCCCATGAGGGTCCCATGATGCCCTGAGGAAGGGGAGGTCACTATGTCTCTTCCCTCGGGCTGGCAGAGGTTTCTGCATGCAGGGGTTGTGCTGCTGGCTCTGGTTTATTCCTGCAGTGACCACTCTGCTGCCTCCGGGCAGGGGCAGGGCAGTGGGTGCGTTAGCTGGTCTTTAGCTTGGGCTCCCAGTGTGCTAAGCATCAAGCATGGGGGAGGCCTGTTGGCCTGAAATCCATGAGGAGGGTCCCAGGGAAAGCCACTGCTGCCCCCAGCCCTTGCATTTGCTCACACAGGGCTGCCACGTGAATGCCACTTTCTCCTGCAGGTCCCTATTTCCCATGGGCGGTGGCTCTGGCCGTGATTCTGCCCCTTGTCGTTCTCCTGGGCAGTTTCTGCCTCTGGCGGCAGCACCGTGTGAAAGGTAAGTAAGAAAGGGGGAAGACTGTGTGGAGAGGTGAGCTCCTCGGAGATGGGACAGGACAGGATGGACGGGGCTCCATCCACTGCTCTGAGAGGAGCTCCAAGCACCGGGATGGACTGAAGCTGTGGGAGGTCTCTGAGCAGGCCAGACCCCACATCTGAGCCAGGAAAGGGGCCACGTGGATTCACAGCCCTGGAGCTCGGTGAAGAGCCCAAACCGAACACCGCAAGTGCAAAGTGCTGCACCTGGGGAGAAGGCATCACCAACACACCTGGAGGCTGAGGGATGACCTCGGCAGCACAGTGGCAGAAAGGGATCTCGGAGTCATAGCTGACTCCAGGATGAACATGAGCCACCGATGTGATGAAGTGATTGGTAGAGCTAACCACACTTTGTCATGCATTAGCGGGCGCATGATGAACAGGTCCAGGGAGGTGATGCTCCCCCTCTATGTGGCACTGGCCAGGCTGCGGCTGGAGTACTGCATCCAGTTCTGGGCGCCGCTCTTCAAGAGGGGTGTGGATAACCTTGAGAGGGTCCAGAGCAGAGCCACTCACATGGTTAGGAGCCTGCAGGTAAGGTCTTACAAGGAGAGATTGAGGGACCTGGATCTCTTCAGCCTATGCAAGGGAAGGCTGAGAGGTGATCTTGTGGCCATTTACAAATGCATCGGCGGGGAGGGGGGCAGCAAGAAATAGGAGATGCTCTATTTGCCACGGCACCCCTTGGAGTAACCAGGAACAACAGCCACAAATACACAGAGCGGGTTTAGTTTGGACATCTGGAAGAAGTTCTTCACGGTTAGGGTAGCCAGAATCTGGAACGGGCTCCCAAGGGAGGTGGTGCTCTCCCCTACCTTGGGGGTCTTTAAGAGGAGACTGGACAAACACCTAGCTCTTTCCTACATGGGTCAGGGGGTCGGACTCGATGATCTATCGAGGTCCCTTCGGACACTACCAACTATGAAACTATGACACTACAGCGAGCTGTCCCACCAGATCTGTGCTGC
Source organism: Alligator mississippiensis (assembly GCF_030867095.1). Lineage (NCBI taxonomy): Eukaryota > Metazoa > Chordata > Crocodylia > Alligatoridae > Alligator > Alligator mississippiensis. The sequence continues at coordinate 480,706,088 of NC_081824.1, forward strand.
TCAGCTGGAAACATGGATGAGGAGGGAGGATCTCTGTGCTGGGAGCCTATTAATGTGCTTTTCCTGTTGCAGGGAAACACCATTACCATGGAAGTGGTTTTCCTACTCGCAGGAGAAAACCACTTTCTTGGCAGGAGGCAGTACCCTGATGGATGTAATGCATAGTTAGTCTCCCACTTTGTCTTCCAGTGGGAAGATCTCAGCTATACAAGGACTTTATGGAAATGGGAGACTCCTCCCTCGCTTTCTCCTGTGGCCATACAGCTGAGGGCAAGCAAAACTCAGGGACATCTGAACCCCGATCCTCTTGGTGTGGGCCTGCACGGAGGATGCCCGTCAAAGGATTTGGAAGTATCTGATGCCCCAGGCAGGGGTGGAGGATGCTTGCTGGTAGCAAGGCTTCATGTGGTTCTTGGATGACTCATGGATTTGGAATTGATTTGACTGATTTGATTTGGGACATGAACATTTTTCATTTAAAAAAAAAAAAAGTGTTTGTCCCAAATTCAATTCTCTCCTCAAAGCTAGGGCTGCTCGGCCGGAGATCGCCTCACAAGAACGGGCTGCACGGCATGCTGGTGTGCTAGTGTGTCTCGTGCACTGTGGGGGCTTCCTGCTGGTTTCCTCCCTGGTCTCCAGGGAGCATGTGGGTGAGAGCAGGGTCTTAGGATTGCCAATGGCTGTGACCTGACCCGGTGTCTCCAATTGCGGAAACACAGAAATCGCACTCGGGACGTGCAAGGCCATTCTCACACAGGGCTGGTGCTTGGGCCCAGCTGCTCTTGCTCCAGCTGTGCTGAGCAATGACGGTCGGGCATGACGATGCCTCCGTGTCCTGCTGGACTGTATCCCAGGGCAGGCCCCCAGGTCCATCCGCACCTCCTTCACTAAGCCCAGGCTGACATGAGCATGTGCCCGACAAAGGCCCCTCTGCCCCATCCCCTCATGGACATGTCTCTTCTACCCTGGTCCCAGGGGCAGCTACTCTCCATTGTCCTCACAATTAGGGGCAGGGACTAGCTGCAAGGACAGGGGTTGGCCTAGGATGGACCCCACCTGGTATCCAGCCCAGGTCCATGCCTCCCGCTGCTGACCCACTTCACCTTCCTCAGTCCCATCCCAGAAGCTCGAGGTCAGCTCAGTGGATGGACACAGAAAAGAGCAGGAAAGGGATGAGGACAAAGGGACACAAGAGTGGAAGGGCCCACGTGGGCCCCTGACTGCAGGGCCTTGTGGCCACAGGCCGTCACACAGCTGATGTTTAGCCAGAAGGGTGCACAACAAAAGCCATCCAGGCCCTGCTCCCCTGCATGCACAAAGACCTCTGACCCCGGGGACAGGTTCCCTTAGTGGGAAAACCCACCAAGCTAGAGAGCGTACAGTCTGGCCCAGAGCAGGAGAGACAACGGCCCACCCAACACCTTGGGCACCTGCAGGGGCAAGAATGTATTGGGTAAAAGATGCCCGATGGTCCCAGTAAGTGGAACCAGCCAGCCCACAGTCTTGGCCAAGCTGACCTGGGGGATAATTCCCTACTTCAGTACGAGCAGGGAACCAGCCCCCCTGGGCCAGTCTCTCTCCAGTACAGCATCACCTTCAACTACCCCTGCCATAAGGGCAGGAGTCAGAGGGGACCGGGCAGGGGGATGGCTCCTTTGGAAGAGACCTTTAGAGCAGGTCCTGGAGGGGATAGGAAAGAGTGGGGCAGTTTGCACCATGCCCTGGAGCAGGTCAGTCCGAGGCAGCAGGGACGTGGTGTGCAGGGAAGCTGATGCACACCTGTCTGTGTCGGCCCATCCCCTTACGTGCGTGTGACAGTAGGCGCGTGTGCACAAGACACTACGTCACTGAAGCAATGAGCTAGGGGGACGTAGCTTGTCAGTACGACATAGCATCAGTGGGCACAAACCATGATGCCAACACTGTATCACCATAGTGATGAACTACGTTGCCATAGCTTGTCAAAAAAAAGTAACCGTGCATCTCTGGGACTGCACAGCCCTGGCAGCACTTGATTTAGTACTACATGTCCACAGTCCCAAAAGGATGACAGGAAATAGGTTGCAGCTGAAGCAACCAAGAGCTCTGTCCTGAGCTGAAGGGAGGCCACGGCATCCCTCACAGCACAGGGG